>NW_006921602.1:21138582-21199384 GCF_000298275.1 Orycteropus afer afer
CGTAATTACCCAGGTGGGCCCAATGTTATCCCAAGGATCCTTATAAGTGGGAGGCAGAGGGTTAGAGTAGGGGAGAGATTTGAAGATGTTACCCTGCTGGCTTTAAAGATAGAGAAGAAATCACAAGACAAGGAACTCAGGTGGACTCTAGCAGCTAAAAAAAGCAGGAAATGGATGTACCTCTAGAGCTTCCAGCAGGGACCTCTTCTGCCATCACCTTGATTTTAACCCCATAAAACCCCCTTTAAACTTCCCATCTCCAGAATGTAAAATAATAAATCTGTGTAGTTTTAAGCCACCAAATTTGTGGCAATTTGTTACAGCAGCTATAAGAAACTAATACAGATGAGTAGTGACTCAGCATAGGTCCACAGGTAATTAGTGCCAGAGTTAAGTTTAAAATTTAGATTGTCAGGAGTCTTTTAAAAAGAATAATAGGAGAAGGTTACATATAGCTACAAAAAAAAAAAAAAAAAACACTTCCATCAAGTCGTTTCCCACTCAGGACAGAGTAGAATGGTCCTGTAGGGTTTCCAAGGCTATAATCTTTATGGAAAGGAACTCCAGTAGTGCAGTGGTTAAATTTCAGCTGCTAACCAAAAGGTCGGTGGTGATTCTCAGGAAAAAGATGAAAGTCTGATTCTGTAAAGATTTATAGCCTTGGAAACTCTATGGGGCAGTTCTATGCTGTCCTAGAGGGTCACTATAAGTCATAACCATACAGCAGGGAATTTGGCTTGGTTTCTGGAATCTTTACAGAAGCAAACTGCCTCATCTTTCTCCTGTGGAGCAGCTGGTAGGTTCAAACCACTGAGCTTTTGGTTAGCAGCTAAATGCTTTAACCACTGCCCCACCAGAGCTCCTCTGTGTGCATGTGTGTGTGTGTGTGTGTGTTACAGGTACGGCTACATGTAGAGAATAAAGGTTAGCATGATATTCAGATTTAATTTTCTACTCCCTCTTGACAAAAATTGGGAACTCTGGTAGCATAGTGTCTATGGCACTTGACTGCTAACCAGAAGGCTGGCGGTTCAAACCCACAAGCCAGTCCTAGGAAGGAAGGTTGGGCAATCTACTTCCGTAGTGATACCACCTCGGAAACCCAAGGAGAGGTCACTATGAGTAGGTCTGACTCGACAACCCATATCAACAACAACAACTTGACAAAAATCTTAATTCTTACTGTTCTAGATGAACCAATATTCTAGTCCTTTAACAATGTTGTTTAACCAATAAAGATTGCTTTTTTCTCTATATTTTCCTTAATCATAGACAGAGTATAATCATATGTCAAAAAAAGCTATACTCAACCTGAAATACACATCTTCTGAATGAATTATTAACTATTTTTATTGTTAAAGGCAACATGGCATAGTGGTTAAGTTTCAGATTCTGGAGCCAGATGGTCAGAGTTCAAATCTCAGCTGTGTCTCTTGATAGCTGTGTGACTTTGTGCCTCACTTCTCATCTATAAAAATGAGGACAATCATAGCCTCCTGCCATTGAGTTGATTCTGACTCAAAGCAACCCCATAAGACACAGTAGAACTACCTCACAGGATGTCCTAGGTAGTAAATATTTATGGAAGCAGACTGTCATGTCTTTCTCCCATGGAGCAACTGGTAGGTTTTAACCACTGACCTTTCAGTTATCAGTCAAGCTTTTAACCACTGTGCCACCAGAGCTTCTTGAGGATAATAATGTCAATCGTAGGTCTGTGATAAGGAGTAAACACTGGCAAAGCAATTTTAAAAGTTGCTGGGATATAGTTAACATTACAGGGGTGTATGTTAAATAATATTTTTAAAATAAAGATGTAAATGAGGCTATTTTAAGCAATTAGCACTCTTTATGTTAACATACTACTGGATATTAATCTTCCTGAAATGTAAATTGATCATGTCACTTCAATCCTTAAAGCTCTTCAGTTGTTGGAAGTTGTAAAAAAAAAAAAAAAACACCTGATAATCCCAGATGGAATCTATTCTACAGATGTACAGATGTGTGCATTTGCATGTGTGTTTTATATGTATATTGTTAAAATTTGTTTTTGAGCCAGCCTTTAAAATAAGATATCTTACATGCAGTCTTAAATTTCTGGAATTTCTGTACGAGGCTTATGTTCTCACAGAACAACCACCTTAATGGAAGCTGACCGGAAGCAGCCCTCCTGTAGACAGAGCCTGGAAGGTACAATTAGCCATAGTCCCCACCCCAACCATGTACCTGTTATTTCTAATAAGAGAAAAATATTTCTTTCATTGCCTCTGTCAAGAGTGGAATAAAGAAAGTTTGCAAAGGTCACGTTTAAAGAAAAATGTGAGAATGTGTAGTTCTTTTTAGAGATCAAGTTTTTTTCTACACATTTTATAAGCAAACTATGTCTTATTTTAAAAAATAAAAATAAAGATGCCATTTCTTATTTCTGGCCCTCTTTATTCATTGTTGCTTCATTCATTGCTATCTGGCCTCAGTAGACATATGAGTTTGTGACCCTTGGTCCATAGGATAAAACACTAATATTTGGCCTAGGATTCCAAGCCCTTCATGACCTTATCCCTATAGTACCCTCAAATATATTTCCCACTGCCCACCACACACATACCCTGTGCTGTAGCAACTTTGAACTATTTTTGGTAATGTGACTCCATTTTTTCCTTTTTCATAAATATATTGTAAATAGAATGTCTAACTACAAAGAAGAAATTTTAGCTTGTGCTCCATTTAAATCACTACTATTCATCAGCATTATACATTCCCAAATATCCATGAAAGAAAAAAAAAAAAAAAAAGATAACATTTGGTTTAATCATACAACCAAAGTCATTTTGATGATAAATCAAAACTAGACCATCAAGCACAAAAAAAAGGTCTATAAATCTTCAAGTGTAATTCATCCTGACTACAACACTGTAAAAACATGCATGTGGAGTGCAGATATAATCCCATGTGCCACACAGCAATTTAATAAACTGACATATACTATTATGAATTGGAAAATACATGTGACAGTATATATTTTGAATAGTATTAGTAACATGCTGACATTTCCTCCTGGAGCCTCAGACTATGTATATATTACCCGAATCATCTTAGGCCAAACAAAATTGATCCGGGTTTAAGAAAGATCTTTACGTTGGTGGAGAGTTAAGAGTAAATGGAGAGGGTGCTGAAAAGAATTTTTTATTTAATCGATATCTGTGGGAACAAGAAGATGATTGCTAAGAGTGTTATCCACATGGCAGGCCCTTCAGGCAATGGAAGAGGCCCTGGGTTGGGGGAGCAAGGGACAGTGGAGGAGGGAGAAGGGAAAGGGTTCTCATTTAGCCCCTGCCAGCTTGGCAGCTGAGAAGTGGGTGAAGGGTGGAAAGGATGAAGCTTTGACATACCCTGAAAGACATGAGATCTGTAAAGAAAAAAAGAGAGAGAGTCTTCCATTCAAAACTGCACACTTATTGATGTACATAAGGAGCTCTGGTGGTGCAATGGGTAAGGCATTTGGCTGCTAACCAGAAGGTCAGCGGTTCTAACCCACCAGCCACTCCATGGGAGAAAGATGAGGCAGTCTGCCTCCATAAAGATTTACCACAGCCTTGGAAACCCTATAAGGAGCTCTGATGGTGTTGTGCCTAAGGCATTTGACTGCTAACCAGAAGGCTGGCAGTTCAATCCCACCAGCCACTCCTTGGAAGGAAGATTAGGCAATCTACTTCTGTAGAGATACCGCCTTGGAAACCCAAGGAGGAGTTGCTATGAGTCGAACTGACTCGACAGCAGTTAAGTTTGGTTGGTTTTGTTTTGTTTTGTTTTGTTTTAATCCTTTGGGCAGTTCTACTCTGTCCTAAAGAGTTGCTATGAGTCAGAATCGATTTGATGGCAGTGGGCTAGGGAGGGCCCTGAGGTAAAGAGCCTGGTGGCACGATAGTAAGAGCTTGGCTGCTAACCAAAAGGTCAGCAATTCAAACCTACCAGCCACTCTAAGGCAGAAAGACCTGGAATCTGTTCTTGTAACAAGTACAGCCTAGGAAACCCTACAGGGCAGTTCTACTCTGTCATATAGGGTTGCTATGAGTTGGAACGGACTCGATGGCACACAACAACAGGCCTGAAGTAGGGCTTGGATTCTGCATTTCTAACAAGTTCCCAGTGGCGGTGGTGATTCAATGGTAGAATTCACAGCTCCCATGCAGAGACCGGTTGGATTTCCAATCAATACACCTCATGAGCAGTCACCAGCCTCTGTCAGTGAAGGCTTGCATGTTGCTATGATACTGAACAGGTTTCATAACAGTATGCACTAAGATGGGCTAGGAAGAAAGGTTTGATAACCTGCTTCTGAAAATCAACCAATGAAACCCCTGTGGATCACAACAGTTGGATCTGATGGTGCAGGATGGGGCAGCATTTTGTTTCATTGTGCACAGGATTGCCATGAGTCAGGAGCTGACTCCCACAGCAACCAACACAATAAACAAGCTTGCAGGTGAGGCCAATGTTGCTGGTCCATGGACAACAATTTGAAGCCTCAACCTGCACATTGGAATCACCTGTAAAATATTTCCCTGGGTTTCTGTGGAACTTCACTTCTGTGGCATATTAATGCTTTAATGTGATAAAAAGGAATTCTATAGATAAATAAATTTGGGAGACATTTGATTAAGCTAAGGAAGTGTATTCTCAGATGCTTTGGTGTGCTCATGAATTCTGTGAATCTCCAAGAGGGAGAGTTACAGTGTGTGGCATTTCCCACACAGTTGATCCTGGAAAGCCTTTCATAGCAGATCAATGCTGAGTGGGTGCTGGCTGCTCTGTAGCGTCCCGTACTGGGAGAGGCTGTCGACGCTATTGAGAGCTGCCAGAATGATGCCTGACAGCAGCTTTTAATCTTCTAATCCAGACAAACATGCTTTGAGACAGTGAGAAGGTGGAGTTTGAGAGGAGGTTGGGCCTTACATTGACAGCCCACATAAAAGGCCAAGAGAAATGTGAAACACTGACCTTATTGTCATCTATCTTGAGGTCTATGACCTTGAACAAACCTCTTCTACTTGAAGGGACTTGGTTTCTTCTGTACAAGAAGGAAGTTGGAATATTGTTGTATAATATGCTCTCTATGATGTTAAAAATAGCAAAGTGGGACTGCTAAATATTAGGGTGAGCAAGTAGAAAGACGCAATTTGGGGGCTAGAACACTTGGTGCATTTTGAAGACTCACTAGTTTTGGCATGAATAGAGGATTAATTTACATTGATCTAAAATCCTCACAGGAAACATCTGAGCACAGAGATCTGACAAATTTTCAGCCTCTGTGCCTTCTCATTCCCCTAGTTCACTCTGCAAGGGTCCAACCTTTTTTGCTGGCTCAGTCTCACTTCCCTTCTCGTGAAATCCTCTGGGATTCCTCTAGCCACAGAAGTAGCTCCTCCTCTGCTTACTTCTCCTATATCATTGTCCTTTTCTACTATGTGTGGCAGCGATCTCTATATTTGTCCTATCTCCTACCAAATCCTTAGTGGGAAGACACCTTATTTGCTTCACAGCTCAGAGCCTTGCACATGGCAGACTCTCAGATATATGTTGAATGAGCTAATTAGATAAAGAAGCTCAATAGTCAGAGATGGACTATAAAAAGGAAGCAAATAATACCAACAACTATGCATTCTACTTGTAGAGCCTTTATACCTTACACAAAAGGTCCTTGGGTGATGCAAATGGCTTGCAGCCCACTACTAATCTGAAGGTTGGTGGTTGCAACACTACAGGAAAAAAGGGCCTGGAGATCTGTTTCCATAAAGTTTCCAAAAAAAAACAAACCAAACTCACTGCCATTGAGTCAGTTCTGGCTCATAGTGACCCCTCCTTGGTTTTCCAAGGTGGTATCTCTATGAGAGTAGATTGCCCAACCTTCCTTCCAAAGAGTGGCTAGTGGGTTTGAACCACCAGCCTTCTGGTTAGCAGTCAAGTGCCTCAGGTGATACACTACCAGAGCTCCTTTCATAAAGATTATAGGCAAGAAAACCCTCTGGAGCAGTTCTACTCTGTACTATATGGGGTCACCAAGAGCTGGGATCAACTCAAAGGCAACATGTTTGGTGTTTTGGTTTTCATTTTTTATACCTTACACAGCACTTTCTCAAACCCGGTCAAGTTCTATGAACACCTTGAGGGCAGACAGGATCAGTGTTGTTCTCTCTAATTTACAGGTATAAAACTAGTCTCTGAGAAGCTCAGTGACTTTTCCAAGGCCCTACAGCCAACCAGTAGTAGGGCTGGGACTGGAATCAGATCTTCTAATTGCAAATCTGACTCTGTTTCACTAGACCCTGTTGTACTAATAACATGTTGGTGCCATTCTTGTACTTTTAACAAACATTTGACACCAAGTACATTTTTGCAGTTCCTCATCCAAACTGGCAGAAGAGCAAAGCGAAGGAGGAGGCCCTCACTGTGGGGTCTCTGGGCCTAGAGAGGCTTCCAGCATGTGTACTGAATAAGCCCTTCTTTTCCATTGGCATTGCCAGTCCTGACCCTGGGCCCAGGAAGCATTGCCCAGGCTGCCAGCTGGGGAATTGTTCAGTGCTGGACAGGATTAGCCCTCTGTCTCCTCTTCCCCTTCTGACCAAGGCAGGTTTCTGCAGTGTCTGTTGTTCATTCCAATAAAAAAAAAAAAAAAAAAAGTTCTGTTTTTGCATAATTTTAATCCCGGACAGGGGAAAACACACTGGTTTCTAACCAAAAAGGCTGTCAAGAGTTTAAATCAGTTGAAATCTACAAGTCCCCTATTATTTCCTTAGCTGTGTGATCAAAACAGTCAGCTCCCTTTACATGGCACTTGCAAATTCCATTTACTTGGACCTACCTGTGACCATGACCTTTCTTCCAAGGAAGAAACACCACCAATAGCAGTGAAACACCACTGCCCTTCTGTGGACCTATTGGGCTTCTGAGAAAGGGGACCCTCTCTGATTTAGATGAACCTGAAAGTATGTCATTCCCAGGCCCTGGACTAGGGTGAGGCTAGTGAGATACCCTCCTTGGTGCAAAATTAAAGAGGGCACCAAAAATTTCAGTAATCAAGAGACATAGCATTTAAATGCAACCAAAAAACAAAATTATTGCAAACATTTTATGATGGACCAAAAAATCCCAATTTTAAATAAAGCCTGATTAAAATAAATCAGTATTGCTGTTTTTCCCTTTTGTCTCAGGCTCTAATACAGCCAGGCAAGGCACTATTAAAGTACCTGTCTTTATTGTAAATTTTTATATTTTGTTCATCATGGATTTTTCTACATTCATTTAATTACTGAAGTTTTGGGCATCCCCTCAAGCTTTGTGTCTGAGGCTAGTGCCCCACTCCCATCACCCTAGCTTCTGCCCTAGTTCTTCCTATAAAAATTGTCACTTGCTATGTTAGAGGGTATAGACTTGGAAGAAAAAAGAGGCCATCTACTTCTCAAAGAATTGGCCAGTGAGAACCTTACAAATAGCAGTGAGACACTGCCTGATACATTACTGGAAAATTTTATGACTAGCCCTGAAACACTTCTAATACAGTGCCAAAAGATGAGGCAGGAAGCATGCAAAATATGACAGGGGAAGAGCTGCCTCCTCAAAGTAGAGTCGGCCTTAATGATATGGATGGAATAAAGCTTTCAGGATCCACATTTGCTGATGTGGCACAACTCAAAATGAGAAGAAACAGCTGCAAACATCCATTAATAATCAGAACATGGAATATATGAAGCATGAATCTAAGAAAATTGGAAGTTGTCAAAAAATGAAATGGAAAGCATAAAGATTGATATCCTAGGCATTAGTGAGCTGAAATGGACTGATTTGGGCCATTTTGAATCAGACAACCATATGATCTATTATGCTGGGAATGACAAATTGAAGAGGAATGGTGTGGCATTCATTGTCACAAAAACTGTTTTAAGATCTGTCCTGAAGTACAATGCTGTCAGTGATAGGATAATAGCCATGCACCTACAGGAAAGACCAGTTAATACTATTATTCAAATTTATGCACCAACCACCAAAGCCAAAGATGAGGAAATTGAAGACTTTTACCAACTTCTGCAGTCTGAAATTAACCAAACATGCAATAAAGATGTATTGATTATTAGCAGAGATTAGAAGGCAAAAGTTGGAAACAAAGAATCACCAGTAGTTGGAAATATCGCCTTGGTGATAGAAATGACACAGAAGATCATGATAGAATTTTGCAAGACCAACAATTTATTCATTGCAAATACCTTTTTTCAACAATATGAACGGTGGCTATACACATGGACCTTGTCAAATGGAATAGACAGGAATCAGATAGACTACATCTGTGGCAAGAATAGATGGAGAAGCTCAATATCTTCAGTCAAAACAAGCCCAGATGCTAACTGTGGAACAGACTATCAACTTCTCATATGCAAGCTCAAGTTGAAGCTGGAGGCAATTAAAACAAGGCACGAGAGCCAAAATATGACCTTGATCATACCCCACCTGTTTTTACAGACCATCTGAAGAATGGATTTGACACACTGAACATCAATGACTGAAAATCAGACAAATTGTGGGATGATATCAAGAACATCATCCACGAAGAAAGCAAAAGGCCATTAAAAGGACAGAAAAGTAGGAAAAGACCAAAATGGATGTCAAAAGAGATTCTGAAACTTGCTCTTAAACGGAGAGTAGCTAAAACAAATGGAAGAAATGACAAGATAAAAGAGCTGAATAAGTTTCAAAAAGCAGCTAAAGAAGACAAAGACAATTATTATAACGAAATGTGCAAAGACCTGGAGTTAGAAAACCAGAAGGGAAGAACGCACTCAGCATTTCTCAAGCAGAAATAACTGAAGAAAAATTCAGGCCTCTAGTTGCAATATGGAAAGATTCTATGGGCAAAATATTGACTGAGCAGAAAACATCAAAAGAAGATGGAAGGAATACACAGAGTTACTATACCAAAAAAGAATTGATCAATGTTCATCTATTTCAGGAAGTGGCATATAGTCAAGAACCAATGGTATTGAAGGAAGAAGTCACAGCTGGACTGAAGGAATTGGCGAAGAACAAGGCTCCAGGAATTGACAGAGATGTTTCAACAAACAGATGCTGTGCTGGAGGCACTTAGTTGTCTATACCAAGAAAATTGAGGACAGCTTCCTGGCCAACTGACTGGGAAAGATCCATATTTGTACCCATTCCAAAGAAAGGTGATCCCACAGAATGTGGAAATAATCGAACAACATCATTAATATCATGCAAGTAAAATCTTGCTGAAGATAATTCAAAAATGGTTGCTGAAGTATGTTGACAGGGAACTTCCAGAAATGCAGCTGGATTCAGAAAACGATGTGGAACAAGGAATATCATTGCTGATGTCAAATGCTTGGCTGAAAGCAAAGAATACCAGAAATATGTTTACTTGTGTTTTATTGACTATGCAAAAGCACTTGACAGTGTGGATCATAACAAATCGTAGATAACTTTGAGAAAAATGGGAATTCCAGAACACTTAATTGTGCTCGTGAGGAACCTGTACGTAGACCAGGAGGCTGTCATTCAAACATAACAAGGGGATACTGCATGGTTTAAAATCAGGAAGGGAGTGCATCTGGGTCATATCATTTTAGCACACTTATTCAATCTGTCTGCTGCTCAAATTATCCGAGAAGCTGGACTATATGATGAAGAATGTGGCATCAGGATTGGAGGAAGACTCATGAACAACCTGTGAGATGCAGATGATACAACCTTACTTGTTGAAAATGAAGATGACTTGAAGCACTTACTGATAAAGATTAAAGAGTATGTACAATCTGCAGTGTGGATTACACCTCAACACAAAGAAAACGAAGATCCTCACAACAGGACTATTAAGCAGCATCAGAATAAATGGAGAAAAGATTGAAGTTGTCAAAGATTTCATATTTCTTGGTTCTACAACCAACACCAATGGAAGCAGCAGTCAAGAAATCGATGACGTATTGCACTGGGTAAATCTGTTGCAAATGACCTCTTTAAACTGCTGAAGAGCAAAGATGTCTCTTTGAAGACTAAGGTGTGCCTAACCCAAGCTATGGTGTTTTCAATTGCCTCATATGCATGTGAAAGCTGGAAAGTAAATAAGGAAGACTGAAAAAGAGTTGATGCTTTTGAGTTGTGGTGCTTGGCAAAGAATACTGAAAGTACCATGGACCGCCAGAAGAACAAAAACAAAAATCTGTCCTGGAAGAAATGCAGCAGAGATGCTCCTGAGAAGCCAGAATGGCCAGACTTCTTCTCACCTACTTTGGTAATGTTATCAGAAGAGACCATTCCCTGGAGAAGGATGTCATGCTTGGTAAAGTGGAGGGTCAGCGAAAAAGGGGAAGGGCCTCAACAAGATAGACTGACATGGTGGCAACAACAATGGACTCAAGTATAGCAAGCATTGTGAGGCTGGTGCAGGACCAAGCACTGTTTCTTTCTGTTGTACATAGGGTGCTATGTGTTGGAGCCGACTCGATGGCACTACCACCACCAACAGCAACAACGTTAGAGCCATGCCACATCCCCAGGTCATGGTGCTAACAACTATAGAACACATCCAGAGCCACCTACTCCTGCCGCTTACTCATTACAGGATCCTCTTCCACAATATTTCTGAAGATGGTCACTTGGCCTCTAGGTCAGTAGCTGTGCATTAAGAGTTTTAAAAAATCCCATTGCTCACTAAAAACAGACTCTCTGGGATATCAGTAGGGTGGCCAATCACTCAGCATGGTCTATTTGCTCAAGACAAAGATGTGGGACTTGAAGCACTACACTGAGACAGCCTTGAGCAATCCAGTACAGTTAGTCACTCCAGTTGTTTTCTTCCTAGATGATCCCAATGTGCAGCCATGACTGAGAACCATTAATGAGTAAATGCTTCTAGAGACAGAGAACTCACTACCTAAAAAGAGCAGCTATAAGTGCTCAAAACTTGGACTCAATTACCTTTCAACCAAAACATGGACACTGATAGAAATAGCAGGAAACCATTGAAGATTAAAGCTCTGAGAGGAACAGAAGCAATAAACATAAAATCTAAGAAGCAGCTTCATCTGAAGAATGTTTTGCATCAGAATTGCTTATTATAGGGAAAAAAAGAGGGTATGCAGGTAAATAGACACATGCTCACATCTAAGCAAGACAAGGCTAGCCCATATCATAACTGGACATGGGATAGGTAAGAGTGGAGAAAGGAGTGAAATGGAAGGTCAGTTTGTTTATTAAATTACATTAGCAAAACCCTGGGTTGGTGTCCCCATCAAAATAATTGTTCTTGTTCTTGTTGTTAGCTGCCACAGAGGTACCTTATTATGACAGAGCAAAACAGAGCCCAATGCTACACCTTTTCCATGATCTTACATTGTTTGACCCCATTGTTAGGGTCTAGCCATCAAGATCAAATCATCTCTCTTTTTTGGTCAAGAAAACTGTCTCATTCTTTGACTGCAATGCAATTGTCTATGGCAGCATTCAGAGGGTTAATTGAAAGCAATAAAAGATATACTCTAGGAGACCACAGTAAGTTACATTAGAGGGAAACATTCCCACGGTTTTGATTTACTTCACAGGAAGAAGCAAAATATTGGACATCTTCTATTATTTCACTTTTGCCTGCAGGGTAAATGGGAGATGGACTCACAGAGAATTCTAAAAGGATTGCTGTAATCCTTCTATCTCTGGGATAATGTTTTCATGATTGAGAATAAAAGGTTGTCCTTTAAAATGCAAACCCATCCCTAAGTAATCCTCTCCAGAATCTACTCTGAGGCCAATGGATCTCACAATTTTGGTTCTGGGACTTCAGAAAAGATTTGCAAAGGGGAGTGTGGATTATTATTATTATTCAATTGGAAAGGTTGTTTTTGAACCAGTGGCTTCCACTCTGAGGACAGAGATGTTTGCTGTGCTGCTGACATCTACTGAGGGAGTGTGAAATAGCACTGCTCAAAGTAAAGGAAACTAAGGAGCCTCCTGAGAAAGCCATTCCTCTAACAGGTAATGACATCTGCAGTACAGCATATACCTTTAAGCAAGTACTCATCAGTTTCCCTGAAAGGTCAGGATCCTGGAGTGCTTGCTCAGTCAGCTTATAAGAAGAGAATGGCATGCACCCTTTGTGGGAAAGTGGTCCCATCACAGAACTCTCCATAAAGGGGGAAAGAACAAACATTTCCAAGTCCTAAGTGTATGGAGGTGCTGAATGCCAGTTTGGACCTTTAATCCTCACAACAGTCCTTCAAGGTTAGTATTATGAACCCCACCATACGGATGTGAAAACTAAGTGTTCCATGACTTGTGTAAAATTAGCTAGTAAGTGGATCAAGTTTCTGGGTGGTGCAAACAGTTAACATATTCAACTGCTAAACCAGAGATTGGAGGTTTGAGTCTACCCAGGGGTGCCTCAGAAAAAAAATGCCTGGTAAAGTACTTTCAAAAAATAAGCTATTAAAGACCCTATGGAGCACTGTTCTACTGTGACACACATAGGGTTTCCATGAGTCGGAATTGACTCCATGGCCACTAGTTTACTGAGTGGACTAGTAACCAGAAAGGAGCACTGTAGCTTGGTTCCATCCCCTGTGCCCCTATCTATACATCCTGTCCTCCAAGAGAGCAACACTGTAGACCCCAAGCAGACCTTTGAAAAGCACAATCCTAGGAAATATGTTTATTGTACTTCATTCCCAGGACATCCTAGCTTCACGGCTATGGGAGAAAATGAGACAGTGACCAAGGAATTTAAATTCATTACAGCATTTTCCTCTAAATTATTATTTTTTAATAACAAAGATACGCCACTAAAAAAATGACCTATGCACTATAACCTTGGAGAAGATCTGAGTCAGATGGCAATTATATTTAGAACATTAAAGGATTATAGAGGCCAATCTCCCCTTCACCTTAATTTCCGTCTTCCACATCACGTTTTTAAAAAGTCATTTTCATTTTTTTTATCACTAACCGTATGCATTGGCCCTAGTCTTCACTGTACAGTTGCCTTCTGGACACACTCACTTGTAACTGAGCTCATCCATGGGCAAGTGGACCCCAAATAATCTAACACATCTTTTCATACTTAGAAGTACCTGTTTGCACACATTAGAAGCCATCAGCTAAATGCAAAATTGTTGATGTGTCATCCTGTTGACCATCGTTCTGTGTCATGACCACTAAAATAAAAGAAGAGGTAAAAGTTTGGAAAAATTTTACCTCTTTAATGAAAATTATGGTATTGGGGGTTCTATTGATTAGTTGGCAGATACAATGTCATCACTAGGGCTGGTGTCACCTGATGCAGTAACTCATGGTGTCCTCCCCATGGACCTTCTCCCATACCAGACCATACAGACACCTTAGAAATGTTTTTTGTACTAATATGACTAGTCACTGTAATGGCAGCAGTAGTGACATAAAGAATTGGTGGTGTTGTTATGTGCCATCAAGTCAGATCTGAATCATAGCGACCCCTACTTGGGTTTCCAAGGAGGTATCTCTATGGAAGTAGATTGTCCCATCTTCCTTCTGAGGAGTGGCTTGTGGGTTTGAACCGCCAGCCTTCTGGTTAGCAGTCAAGTCCTTAGGCACTACACTACCAGAGCTCCCAACATAAACAATTAGCAAAACTAAAATTACACCTTTAAATTACAAATTTATGCAGACAAAATCATGTGATTAAAAGCATCATTGTCATGGTCATTGGGTGATAATGACAGCTCTGACTGAAGCACATTAGAAGGTTCAAAAAGTAAATTAGCATAGAGTCTTAGGCTTGTAGGTATATTGATACATGTAAGCTAAACTTATGAAAAGTGTTTCTGTTGTTTTAACTACAGGGATATTTTTACAAAAATAATAAATTTCTGTTGAAACACCGCACAAAAATTGTATAGACAGTCATTTTAGTGTCACTCTGACAGTGTCACCCAATGCAGTCCACACCCCCTGCACCTCACTAGGGTTGCCACTGAGCCAGTGGACTAGAGAGGGGCTACGGTGAGAAATGGTTGGAACAGTTAAACACTCAGTTGCTAACCAAAAAATTGACAGTTTGAACACATCCAGTGGCTCTATGGGAGAAAGACCTGGCAATCTGCTCCCATAAAGATTACAGCCAAGAAAATCCAAGAATTGCCAAGGGGCAATTCTACTCCGTCACATGGGGTTGCTGTGAATTGAAACTCGACTAGATGGTACACAACTACAACAGCAGAGAAGGAAGAATACCTGTTTCTATATATTGGTTTGGGAGCTCTGGTAGCATAGTGCCTAAGGCACTTGACTGCTAACCAGAAGGCTGGCGGTTCAAACCCACCAGCCACTGCTCGGAAGAAAGGTTGGGCAATCCTACTTCCGTAGTGATACTGCCTCGGAAACCTAAGGAGGGGTCGCTATGAGTCGGGGCTGACTCGACGGCAAATAACAACAACAACAACATATATTGGTTTGGTAAGTTTTGTTTTCTTTTAGAGAATTGAGTTCCAAAAGACTATACAGGGTAGACAGAGGGCTCAGTAAGTAGTTATGTTAATGGTTATTAATTTTAGCTAATTAATTTTGCAACAGGTAACATGCATACAGTATAAACTTCGAAAGATACAAAAGAGTATAGAGTGAACAGAAAGTGCTTCTTCTACCATCCAGCTCATCTTCCAACTTTGCCAGGTTTTGTATATCCTTCCAGAAAAACTCTTTACATATGCTTATACAGATATTCTTTTTAATTTTTTTAACCGTATCAGAATTGACTCGAAGGCAACAAGTTTCTTTTTGGTTTTAGCATACTATGCATGCTGTTCTATTCTTTGTTCATTTCTCTTAGCTCTGCATGTGGGAGATCCTTCTGCCAATAGGTAAGATTTAAACAAGTTGAGCGAGCCCACCAAGGCTCTAAGAGCAGGCTGTAACTTTATAGGTCTTTGTAAGTAGTTGCCAATGAATGTTCGTCCTGAGGATTAAAATATCTTCTTGTCTTTTGAGGCCCCACCAATCTTTGTCTGGGAATGTTCTGAGATTCTTCTCATCCATAGTTCTAACTCAATCTTAATTTATTAAAGTGGATGATAAATTCTGTTATAATGCATGTATTTCTATTTAATTTTCTTCTTCAGTAAACTTAAGAAGAGAGCATTTGTAAGTTGAGAACTCAGTAATGAGGTTTTGTTCAAAGTAGAATTAGATGGGTTTAAAAAAAAAAAAAAAAAAGCCAGAGGCATTCTCTTGGGGTGAGGCAGGCACGATGGAAAGAAGATGGAGGAAGGGATGGTTTGGGGACCATTCTGCACAAGTCAACACATGACTATACCCCAAAGGTTCTCAGTGTCTTGATCTTAGTTCCTCTTTACTAGTCTATGGGATCTAGATTAAAAAGTCTTCCTGACATTTTATCAGTTTATATGAAAAGGAAAAATATGTGAAACATGTAAACTGGAATTAACATTTCTGATCAGGAAAGCTGAGTCTCTATTCCACCCCTAGCTGGTTCACAAATGAGGACATACAGCCCTGGACCTGCCATCTAGTCCTGACTTTGACACTAACTTGCTCCTGTGACCTTAGCCAGGTCCCATAATTTCTGGATCTGAGATGCTGATAACTGTCAAATCACTTTAACTCCACTTCACCACACATCCACATCCCAAATTCTTCCCCAGAAATGGTACCATCACTACCCAATCTTCTAAATTTTACTTTTGTCAGTGCATTAGTTTTCTTAAAGCCATTCAAGGTGACCATGGGCATCACTCTGGGTATGAGCAGACCTCTTTTGCCCATTTGCAAATAGGCCTGGCCAAGTCTGGAGTGTGGCATCTCCCCTGAGATCAGCATAAACCAGCCTGTTTGAGAATGGTCATCTCTCCAAAAACAACCTCAACTTTTGAATCCATTCAGATCCAGAAAAGTTTGAAAGTTCCTTCAAAATACAGTTCACTGTTCTACTTATAGAGCCCTCCAACTCCTTTGCATTCAGGAACACCAAGTGGCAGAGTGCAGTGCAGTGAATCCTTGATATGGCTCTTCTAGCCACGGTCTTTATGACTCCCAGCAAGTTACCGGATGGGACTATGCAAATGTAAGGTGTTTGTGACCCATCGAGGGGATTGGATAACTTGTTAGTAATGTAAATAAGGCACATGGCACCCTTACAGGGGTGGGACCATGGAAATAAGGTATATGGAACTCTAATGTGGGGATTGGTTAGTTTTGTCATTCTACTAGGCTTAAAATGAGCCCTCCTAGAAGAGAGGATCTCACTGCCGTCAAGACAGAAGAGATAGAGCACATCCTTCTTTGGACCCATGATCCTTGCACTGGACCTCCTTGGCAGAGAGATGGCAGAGATGACCGGCAGAGACAATTGGCAGAGAGACAGCATCAGCAACCAAGAAGCATGAGACAGAGCAGTAAGATTGCTAGCCCACAGAGCAAGAAAGCTGAACGTCTTTGGGCAAGAGGCTTACTGGCAGAGTGGAATGCATGTAGGTGTATTTATCAGCAGAGCTAAAAGAGCTTTGTAACACTTGTCCAAGCAGGGCAAAGGCCAGAAAGGCATATTTTGAGGGCACAGTATAGGGGAGACTGTCCTGATTGAAGAATTGTATCCTGAGCATGTTCCTGAACCTGAATTGTAGCCAGTTACTTCCCTAATAAACTCCATAATCATGAATATTGTCTGTGAGTTCTGTGTGGCCATTGCAAGGAATTATTGAACCCAGCAGAGAACTAGAAAATGCCATGGGAGGAGCGGTTGGTGTCAGAATTGGTAAAAAAAAAACTGGAGAGTGGTTCATATCTGGCCTCATAGGAATCAGCCTTGGGCTAATGTTGCTGGTGGTGATTCTGTCTCCTCCTTGTGAGGTTAGAGGAGATCAGAGGATGCCATCCCCACATCCTTTTTGCATGGATGTAAACCCTGAGACATGTCCTTTTACCCTGACAGCATTCTAACCATAGAGATCCCTGGTATGCTGGTTGGAAAGCATATCTGCTTAGGGGTTCTCTGGGTTAAAAGCACAAAATGTGTATTCACAAAATAATATCAAATGCCCTTGGAAGGATATCAAAATATGTTGCATGATATCAAAAATACTCTCCCAAAGATTCACTCAAAGATGCACTCAAGGATAGTTTCAGATTGGCCTTGTATTTCATGAAGATCAGGGTCACTCAGATTAATATCAATTTCAGAGTCTAATAATAAAATGCTCCACAAAAATACTGCCCATCAAAAATAACATGAAACAAAGGCTTTTGAATATTAAGACCAGATGTCAGAAATTTACTTTCAGCATACTCGGTGAGATACGGGAAAATGTATGCAACATCAAATTAATGCAGCTTTTACTGTCGTCCCCCTCCCCCATATATTGACCAGTAACAAAGACATGTGTGCTTAAAGATCTAATCCAAAAAAAAGGAGGTTTCTCTCAGGTCTTGCCAGCAATCCCTTTTAACACTAAACCTTAACAGCTCAATAAAAAAGTCACCTTTCATTGTCTGATGTTCAAAATGTCAAGTGCTAAGGGAGGGCACAGAGTTCACATTCTCTCAAGTATCCACCAACTTAAATTATAATGACTCCCCTGGTGACAACCAAAGCCATTATGAAGGACAGTCCCTGAGAAAGATGCTTCTGTCTTCCTTAAAGGAGGATTACGTAAGAAAGTAAGAAAGGGTGTCTTAGTCTCCTATTGCTGCTGTAACAGAAATGCCACAAATGGATGGTTTTAAAGAGCAGAAATTTACTTTCTCACAATTCAAAGTCTAGTAGTATGAATTTGGGGCATTGGCTATAGGGAGAGGTCTTTGTCTATTTCAGCTTTTATTAGCAGTAAAACCATGGAGTTCCTGGGCTTGTGAATGTATCTGCCTCCATCTCATTAGACAGTCTGTCTTTGCCCATTTGTGCTTGCTTGTCTCTGTGTCTATGTTGCACCTTATATCATTCAGAAGTGATTAGGTTTAAAAGACACTGGTGGCGTAGTGCCTAAGGCATTTGACTGGTAACCAGAAGGCTGGCGGTTCAAACCCACCAGCCACTCCTTGGAAGGAAGTTTAGGCATTCTACTTCTGTAGAGATACTGCTCAGAAACCCAAGGAGAGGTTGCTAGGAGTCTACTGGCCTCATTAACATAACAAAAAACTATTCCCAGATGGGATCACTTGTATAAGTTTTGTTGTTGCTAGTTGCTGTGGATTCCATTTCTACGTATGGAGAAGTTGAAGCCTGTTTTCAGAAATGTGCCCATTCCCATGGCAACTCCATTTGTGCACAACAGAACTGCTCCATAGGATTTTCAAGGCTGTGACCTTTGGAGGGAGATCACCAGGCCTACCTCCTGAGGTACCTCTGGGTGGATTCACATCACCAACCTTAGGGCCAGTAGTCTAGTGGTTAACCGTGCGCCACTAGGATTCCAAACCATATTTTTGAGAGGACATACAGTTTAAGTTGTAACAGGGCTGAGTAGTCGGGATTTTCTTTGGGTATTTGGCTGCCTTCTTCATAAACCTTCTAGGAAGCAAAGGGAGGAAAGGAGCCTCACAAATTCCAAACCAATATAAGGCAAGCAGCATGACCCACAAAATGTGCTCCCGACAGCAATAGATGAATTGTGTCCACTAACAGCATATTCAAGGCCACACCACATTGAAGTCAGGCCAGCCAGAGAGATTAGAGACAAAAGCCACACGGTTGGAGGAGCTAGGAGCTCTATGTTTCAAATTTCCTGGTTATTGTCAATTTGTCTAGCAAGCTCCACATTATCTACACTTAACAGACTTTTAATTTCCTTTCTTAATAATAAAAATCTGTCCAAGGTGGTTATAAAATGTATATTTATTTACCTCTGGGACTGGTGCTGAGGGCAGTGCAAATAGACCATGGGTTAGGGAGGAAGAAAGGGATGAGAAGAACTTCTGGTTTTCTTTTCCTTAAATGTCTTCAGCCCCAAGGGTCCTATCCTCCCTAGTTCTGGCTGATCTCAGGAACAGAGCTGTCAGACAAAGAGTACTTGCTCACCTTAGCGCCCCAGGCCACTTAAACATTTGCTGAGGCTGACTCTAGTCCAAACAACTAAGAAATAATCTGTCCTGAGAAAAAAAAATTAGGGAGGCTTGCTGAGCAGTGGAGTATGTCTGGTGAACTAGCTCTCATCTAGGGCAAAGACTGGCAAACTACAGCCCTTGAGCCAAATCTGTTTTTTTAAATAAAGTTTTATTGGAGGCTTGAGGGCTTAAGAGCATAGTCTTGGGGGACATCTTGGTCAACTGGCATAACATGGATAACGTTCTATATCCTATTTTGGTGAGTAGCAACTGGGATCTTAAAAGCTTGTGAGCAGCCATCTAAGATACAACTATTGGTCTTTTCCTATCCAGAGCAAAAAATAGTGAAGAAAGTAAAAAACTCATGGAAACAATTAGTCCAAAGGAATAATGAATCACATGAACCACAGCCACCACTACCCTGAGACAAGACTAGATGGTGCCTGACTCCAACTACTAACTGTTCTGATCAAGATCACAATAGAAGGTCCTGGACAGAATGGGAGAAAAATGTAGAACAAAATTCAAAATCATAATAAAGGCCAGATTTACTGGTCTGATAGAAACTGGCGGAACCCCTGAGATTATAGCCCTCAGTAACTCTTCAAGCCTGGAACTGAACATACTCCCAGAGATCACCTTTCAGCCAAACAGTAGACAGGCTTATAATGTGAACAATAACACCTATGAGGAAAGTGTCCCTCAGAATAATCAACCTCACTAGACAAAAAGGGCATTATTTGCCCAAGAACAAAGTTCAGAAGTCAGGAAGGGGCAGGAAAGAAAGTCTAATGGAATCAAGAACACAGGGAAGAAGTGGAAAGAGTACCATACATTGAAGAAATTGCAACTAATACACAACACAAAATGTGTATAAATTGTTGAATGGGAAACTAATTTGCTATGTAAACTTTCATCCAAACCACAATAAGATATTAAAAAAAAAAAGTTTTATCAAAACACGGCCATATATTGGTCATGGCTATTTCACATTGCAATGGCAGAGTTGAATAGTTGAGAATTGAGCTGTAGGTATATGATCTGCAAAGTCTAAAATATTTACTGTTTGGCTCTTTACAGAAAAAAATTGCCAACCCTGATGAGGAAAGGTGCAAATGGCAGGTGAGAGCTTGTTCCCATGGTCCAGACAAGAAGCAATAATGTTTTCATGTTAAATGCTGCCAGTGTAAACCCTCCAGACAGCGTCTTTACTTTTTTGACAGAAAGATGATAAAGAAATGTATTTAAGTACCTCTATTGTATTGGGAGGGAGCTCTGGTAGCATAGTGCCTAAGGCACTTGACTGCTAACCAGAAGGCTGGCGGTTCAAACCCACCAGCCACTCCTCGGAAGCAAGATGGGGCAATCTACTTCCGTAGTGATACTGCCTTAGAAACCCAAGAAGGGGTCGCTATGAGTCGGGTCCGATTCGAGGGCACATAACAACAACAACAACAACATTGTATTGGGAGTTCTGATAGCATAGTGCCTAAAGCACTTGGCTGCTAACCAGAAGGCTGGTGGTTCAAACCCAGCCACTCCTCAGAAGGAAGGTTGGGAAATCTACTTCCGTAGTAATACTGCCTCGGAAACCCAAGGAGGGGTTGCAATGAGTCAGGTCCCACTCGATGGCACATAACAACAGCAACAACAATTATATTATATCTATAAGCACAGTGGTTAAGCACTTGGCTGTTAACCAAAAGTTTGAACCTGCCAGCTGCTCCACAGGACAATGATGCTGCAGTCTGCCTTCATAAAGATTTACAACTTTAGAAACCCTATCTGTCCTATAATGTCACTATGAGTTGGAATTGACTTAACGGTAATGGGTTTGGGTTTTCATTATTATTACGTTTATATAACATTTTATTTAGGAGTCCTGGTGGTGCAATGGTTGAGGCACTCAGCTGTTAACTTAAAGGTTGGTGGTTCAAATCCACCAGGAGCTCCATAGGAGAAAAGACATGGTAATCTGTTCCCATAAAGATCATAGCATAGTAAACTCTATGGGGCAGTTCTACTCTGTTCTATGAGTCACAATCAACTTGATGGCACACAATAACAATTACATCTACAAGGCCCCTGGGTTGCTCGAATAGCCTAATGGTTTGGTTGTTCAAACCTAGCAGTGGTATCACAGAAATAAGGTCTGGCATAAGATTATGGTCAATAAAACCCTATGGAGCAGTTCTGGTTTGTAACCCATGAGGTTACCATGAGTCAGAACTGACTTAATGGTAACGAGTTTGATTTTGGTTAATTTTATCTACAAGATCCCTGGGTAATGCCAACAGTATGTTCTCAGCTACTAACAAATGGTTGATAATTCAAACCCATCCATTAGTGCCTTAGGAGAAAGGCCAGGTGATATGTTTCTGAAAAGTCATAGTCTTGGAAACACTGTGGAGCACTTTCTATTCCACACACATGGAGTTGCCATGAGTCAGAATCAACTCAAGGACAACTGGAAAAAAAAAATTATATATACAATCCAAACCCAGATGAGAGAGTGAAGTCACCAGGAGCTTGAGATGCTAGGGAACATTTCATGCAGGTTAAGTAAACTGAGCTAGGCCTATGGAGCGAGGCCTGAAGAATGGGCAGGAGTGACATAGCAAGAAGACACCTGAGTGCTTCAAATAGGGAAATTATCAGGGTTAGAACAGAAACAGGAATTCCCAAGGGCAATGAGGAGGCTTCAAAGGAGCTGAGGCCCCCTACTACTTGGAACGAATAGAAAAGAACAATAATATAGTAATTACCACTTATTCAGTACTTACTGTAATTTTTGCCTACAATGTGTCCTAACAACAACTCTGTAAGGTAGATATTATTATTGTTGTTCCCATTTTACAGATAAGGAAGCTGAGGCACAGGAAGGTTAAATATCTTGCCAAAGATAATATAGCAAGTAAGTGGCAGAGCTGTGGTTCTAGCACAGTGAGTCCAATAGGAGAGCCCATGCTTTAACCACTGTGCAGAATTAAGGCTACGGAGGAGGGTTGGGGCATCAGGGTGGATTTTTTTTCTTGAGTTCTGGAGAAAACTGGTGAGACTGGTGTTTTAGGAAAATTAGATGGGGACAGAGAGAAACTCACAATTAAGGAAGGAGATGATAGCAGAAATCTAGGTGTGAATGATACAGGATTAAACCAAGATGGTGGCGTGGGGATGGGGAAGAAAAAGTTGGCTGACCCTGATCAAAAAGGGTGCAAATGGCAGGCAAGATGCACAGAGCCTTCTTATGAAGAAATCTTTTTAAACATGGCCATTCTTCGTACCCTGCACACCCCCTTCATTTAGTGACTGCCTTGAATTGTTTATTTATCTCTCCCTGTCTCTAGATCAAGTGTCTTAAGGTCTCTCAATGCCTTTCATTTGTATCTCTACCCTGAGTCCCTAGCATAACACCCAACATACAACAGAGGTTCGATAGTTTCTAGCCAAGAACTCTTGAACACCTGGCAGGAACCCTGAAGGAAGTGGATGCCTGGATGGGCAGCCACCTCAAATAGAATGAGCAGTTGAAGTGTGCTGCTTTGGGTCTGCTGGGGCTGGGGACTTCAGGATATGTGAGTGGAGACATCCTGTCAGCAGGTGGATATGCAGTCTGGGCACAGGAATGGGTCATGGCTGACGAGGTCAACTTGCATGTCATCTGTGAAGAAGTGCTAATGAAACCATGAGAATAGATGAGCTCACAGAGAGAGAAATGGCACAGAGAAGAGCCAGGGGCTGAAAGAAGCCCATTGTTAGAGAGTGAGAGGAAGGAGGGGAACCCATGACAGAGTAGCTGAAAAGGTAAGAGGAGAAGAACAAGGTCAGGTTCTGGGGCATCCCTTTCTTTAAGAGCTGACAGACACACTTATCAGTTGGTCCAGGAACTCCCATAGCCAGCAGGGCCCCAGAATTCTCACCTGAGATTTTTCTGCAGAAAATTATCCTTTAGGGAATAGCAAAAATGTCAGGACAAGGATAAACTTAGAAAGCTTAGGTGTAATTTCAGGGGGACACACAAGGTGTCCCTTGCCCGAGGATGGCTGCAATCTCTCCATCAGACCTTCTTCCCTTTAGTTTAAGGCTTTAGTTCCAGTTAAAACAGATCTCTCATCCCCAGAAGAGCACTATCAATTAGTTATGCCTGAGAGTGAGTGAAGGATCTGCAAACAAAAAAAAAACTCACTGCCATTGAGCTGAAACAACTCATAGCAACCCTTCCTTGGGTTTCTGAGACAGTATCTCTACAGAAGCTACAGAAGCAGATTGCCCAATCTTCCTTCTGAGGAGTGGCTGGTGGGTTTGAACTGCCAGCCTTCTGGTTAGTAGTCAAATGCCTTAGGCACTAAGCCACCAGAGCTCCTGAAGGCTCTGCAAGCAGGTTTAGTACAGGATCCAAGGAGGATGAATGGCCACTGGGCTATGAAGGCCCAGCAGGAAGAAGTCTTGTAGGGTACAGAGATCTTTGGCAGGTGGGGACATGGGGTGGTGAAGGCCTTCCAATCGTTGGGTACAGAGATGAGGCTGCAGTATGTATGGGTGCCTGAGGGGAAGGAATGGAGAGAGAGGTGGATATCGGGACTAGCTGGTCCCTGTTTGTGGAAGGCTTTGAATGTCAGGGAAAGAGACAGGCTTTGGGTATGACAGACTGTGAACACCTGAAATGGCAAGCTTCAAGCCAGGAAAAAGGTGCTTGAGCCTCCCGTAGAAGCTTCATGGAACAGGACTAAAAACATGAAGCAAGAATTCAGATGGCAGCCCTGTAGATGACAAATGCTGGGGATTTGAGCATATTGTATAGCACTGGTAAGCCTCAGCTTCCTCAACTATAAAATCAGGATAATTACAACCCATTTCAAAGGCCAAGATGATTACATGAGATATTGCATATAAAGTACTTTGCACGGTGCTTCTCATATATTGAAAGCTCCGTCAATGTTATCTGAATTATTGAAACTACTGTTTATCACTAAAGAAGCTCTGGTGTCACAGTGCCTAAGGCATTTGACTGCAAACCAGAAGGTTGATGGTTCAAACCCACCAGCCACTCAGCAAAAGGAAGATGGGGTGATCTACTTCCGTAAAGATTTACAGCCTTGGAAACCAAATGAGGCTCACTATGAGTCGGAATCGACTCGACAGCAGTGAGTTTGGTTCTCAGTTTGGTTTATCACTAGGGAGATGGAGCTGCCCTTGGAACTGATCCCTTGAAGCTGAACTCAAAACTACAGACTGAGATACTTCACAAAGAATCTGCCAGACAAAATAAATTCTCTCTCTGCTCTATGTACCCAGGCTCTGTACTAATTCAGCCACATTGCAGAAAACAGATCTAGTTAAGTGGGACAGTGAATTCAAGGACTGCAGCCTAAAAATATGGTAGGGACCTACAACAGAGAGAAGTCAGGAGAGAGCAGGAAGGAGTGGCCCGAGCCTCAAGCAGATTGGAGGTGGGGTGGAGTAGATGGGAATGAGCTTTGTAGGGAAGATGCATTGCATGTAGCCAGTAGAATGGGGTGACAAGGGTGAGGAGGGTAGCATTCTAGAGAATTGCTGGGCAAGGATTTGTTCGCTACTATAGTGTCCCTCCAAAAAAACTGAACTCACTGCCATAGAGTGGATTCCCTAGGTGCCACAAATGGTTAAGTGCTTGTCTACTAAATGAAATGTCAGTGGTTCAAATCCACACTTTGGAAGAAAGATCACAGCCATTGAAAACCCTGTGGAGCACAGTTCTACTCTGAAACATGCAGGGTCACCATGAATTGGAATTGGCAACTGCATTTTTTTGTTGTTCTTTTTGTTGATCTCCCTTGCCACATCAAAATTTCCATAAGGGCAAGAACCATCTCTGCTTATTCTCTCCACTGTATCTCCAGGGCTTGGCACCCAGCAAGAGCTCCACGAACCTTTGTGAAAGCACTTAGATGTGTTTCACCGCCATCTTCTGGCCTTTCAAAATCTGGCTGCTAAAGTGGCTAAATGCCTCCTTCATTTCCACCCACTCTAGCCTCAGATAGCTCACATAAAAGAGAGAATTAAGTCATAGTCCAGGAATGTCCATCCTCTGGTCTAGACATCTGGATGTGGAAATGCAAAGGAGAATGTCCAGGTCACTTCCCCTCCAATGTTAATCACTCTAATAATAAGAATCAATATTCAGTGAGCTCCTAATATGTGCCAAGCACTGTAATAAATGTTTTGCAAGTATCATATTTTTTAATCTTCATAAAAACCTATGGGCATGGATGGTTATCGTCCCATTTTATAGGTAAGGAGATGGAGCTACAGAAAGGCTGCCTACTTGTCGAAGGTCATTCAGCCTGCAAACACCAAACCCTGGCATTCTGATCTGGGAGACTGTGCTTTCCCAGAAGGGAGAGCCCTGGGCCAGTGGGAAGGAGGTCTGCAGGGGGCGCTGCTAGGATGGTCAGGCAGGGCTCTGGATGAGAGACCTTTGGTGCAACTGATTTACCTGAAAAGAAGCCAGAGTACTTGGGGGCACAGAAAGTAGTGACTTCAGAGCCTCCGTACATAAACCCCTTCACAGCTTTGCTAAAGTCCTTCTCTGGAGTTTGGCACAGCTAGGAGAGGGGTGGGAGTGGGAGGTACAGGTCAAACAGAAGATCTTACCAGCCTGCATGCTTCCATGAAGATTTTTTTCAGCATTGGAGAAAGTCAGGGCTAATACTTAAAATGTGAAATGCCCACAGGCAATTAGCAAGGTTTAAAAAATTATTTTTTGGCCTTCAGTGGCTGAGTTTTGAGAACTTAAAATGCATTCTATCCACAGAAAAGCTGGGAATACCCAGGCCAGAGATAACAAAAGCAACACTTGCAAAATTCCACTCTTACAATACTCAATAGAGCTTGGGGGGAGCATGGGGCTCTGGTGGCATAGTAGTTAAACCACTTGGCTGCTAAGCAAAAGCTTGGCGGTTTGAACCCACTAACCGCTTCACAGAAGAAAGATGAGGCAGTCTGCTTTTGTAAAGATTGTAAATCTTACAGCTGTAAGCCTTAGGAACTGTATGGGGCAGTTCTACTCTGTCCTATAGGGTCACTATAACTAGGAACCCACTTGATGGCAATGGGGTTAGTTTTGTTATATTATTCTAGGAGTCCCTGGATGGTGCAAATGGTTAATATGTGTAGCTGCTAAACAAAAGGTTGGAAGTTCTAGTCCATTCAGAGGCACCTTGGAAGAAAGAACTGGTGATCTACTTTTGAAAAACCAGCCATTGGAAACCCTGTGGAGTGTCATGGTACAAAAAACTGACTGAATTTTCTCAACCTGATGAAAAAAAAAAAAAAAGGTACAGTTGATATCATACTTAATCATGAAAGATGGGGGACTTTCCCCCTAAGCTCTGGAACAAGCAGAGATGGTCAGCACTTACCAGACAACATAGTATTAGAAGTCCCAGGGGTTCAAACCCACCAGCCACTCCTTGGAAGGAAGACTAGGCAATCTACTGCCTAGTGATATCGCCTCGGAAACCCAAGGAGGGGTCACTATGAGTCGGATCCAACTCGATGACAGTGAGTTTGGGGTTTGTTTTTTTTTGGTTAGCTAGTGCAACAGGGCAAAAAAACAGAACAACAAATATACAGATCTCCCTATTTTAGATGGCATGATTATCTATGTAAAAAATCCCAAAGAATTTTTAAAAATGTTTTTACTAAAACTAATAAGTAAATGTTGCAGACATGCTGCCCCCCCCACACACCACACAATCAATATTTTCTATATACTAGCAATGAACATTTAGAAATTGAAATTAAACCAATACTATTTACAACAGCTAAAAAGAAAATTAAATACTTAGTTATAAATCTAACAAAACATGTTCAGTATCTGTATACAGAAAACAAAATGCTCTCCTGTTCAAAATGCTGCTGAAAGAAATCAAAGAACATGTTTAAATATGAGAAACATACCATGATCTTAGGCATGTATCCTCCAAAACTGATCTATAGATTTAATGCAACTTCTATCAAAGTTGTATGTTTGTGTAGACATAGACACATTGATTCTAAAATTGAAGTAGATTGGCAAAGGAACTAAAATAGTTAAAAACAATTTTGAAAAAGAAGAAGAAAGCTGGAGGAATTACATGACTTAATTTTAAGGCTTATTACATAGCAATTGTAATCAAGACAGCGTGGTATTAAAGTTAGGATACATATATTCATCAATGAAACAAACAAAAAATATCCAGAATCAGACAACACAAGATGTCCAATGGATTTTGACAAGTACAACAAAGGACTACTAATTCAATGGGAAAGGGTAAACTTTTCAAGAAATGATATTGGAGCAAGATATCTGTAACAAAAAAAAAGTAAGCCTTGACATTATCTCATTCCATATACAAAAATTAACTCAAAATAAGTCATATATTTAAATGTAAAAGCTGTAAGTATGAAACTTTCAGAAGGAAACACACCAAAAAATAATCTTCATGATCTTGAAGTAGGCAAAGATTTCTAAAATAGAACCAAAATACAAACCATAAAAGAAGGAAAAAGATAAACTGAAGTTTATAAAATTTTAACATTTGAGCCCTTCAAAATGCATTAGTACACGAATGTTCTTAGCCAAAACTTGAAAACAGGCCAATCTTACAACAGTAGGTAAAAAGAATGAAGTACAGGTATCCTTCACTTTTCAAAAGTTCTATTTATGCCACTTCACTTTACTGAAGACCTACATTGTTGTTGTTGTTATGTGCCGTCGAGTGGACCCGACTCATAGTGACCCCTGCTTGGGTTTCCGAGGCAGTATCACTGTGGATGTAGATTGTCCAACCTTCCTTCCAAGGAGTGGCTGGTAGGTTTGAACTGTCAGTCTTCTGGTTAGCAGTCAAGTGCCTTAGGCACTAGGCTACCAGAACTCCTAAGTGGTTTATTAGAGATGTTTATAGGGTACAACTAAGGTTGCTTCTGTTACTTTGAAGTTGATCCCAATCTTGAGTTGTACCCTAAGTAGTTTATTAGAGAAGTTTACAGTGTACAACTCAAGATTGGGATCAACTTCAAAGTAACAGAAACAACCCAGGACACAGTTCTTTAATTGAGACAGCTTCTTCTTGCCCTCTGCTGCTGGGCCCTGCTGGGGCCTTGCTGCTGATGGGCCCTGCTGGGGGCCTTCTTGGGCAAGTGTTACAAGTCTTAGTTCTGTGGGTTGACAAGCCCCACAGCAGCCCTAGTTCTAGTCTCCTGATTCCTACCATCTTGTGCTGATGTCGCTCTTACTGTTATATCTCCTCTCTCTCTCTCTTTCTCTGTGTGTCTCCCTTTAAATCTAGTGGGAATGGCAAAACTGACCAGTCTCCTTGTTAGGGTTCCATACACTTTATTTGCATGGTCCCACCCTGACAAGGGTGCCATGCACCTTATTTATATTATTAGCAAGCTATCCAATTCCCTTGGTGGGTCACAAGCACCACATTTGCATAGTCCCTCCCAGTCATTTGGTGGAAGTTACAAAGATTATAGCTACAAGAGCCATATTAAAAAATTCACTGCACCACACTCAGGTATTATTGATGCCCATCAACAAGATGTTTTATTTTGTTTCTCTTAAGATAAGTCTGTGTTTCAGGTTTCAACTTGGGCACCACAAATACTAGAGTCCTTTCTTAGAACACATTTGGTGCTTGCTTCTGCTTCAGATCCTCCCATTTGCACCCTACCTCCCTGAACCTCACTTGTAATCCCTGAAGTTATAGTAAATGACATCAATATGTAAATATACATATATTTGCTTTCAATATGTCACAAATCCATGCTATATTTGGGGAACATTTAGTAGCAACAATAACAAAATTGGAACCTTGAGTTTTGTAGAAACGTAAATGATGGAAACATAACAACTCAGTGCTCATCAAGTCATACAAACCATCCATGAAATGACCTTTAGAACAGAGCTCAGTAGTTTGTAGTAAGGCTTTGAATCTATTTGACCAGCTCAGTCGTGGGAGATGAAGCAAAATCAGAACAGATCTGAATTTTTAAAATTCAGGTGAAGCAGAATGATAGTTGAAATGGGAAAAATTATAGGTCAAAGCCCTGGAATGGGAGACTCAGAAGAGGCATAGTTGGTCCTTTTAGGAGCCTGACGTGGGAGCTTGGATTATGGCCAGGACTGTGGAGAGAGACACACATTCAAGCTGCATGTGAGGCATCACTGTTTCTGATTCTCCTGGTCAAGAGAGATTGAGTTGCTATGCAACATGCACACTGCCCCTGTTTTGTAAGAGGGAGATAGAGTTTCTATGAGGGTGTTGATGCATAGTTTTTCCTATTCAAGTTATAATTCCAGTTCACTTACATTTTAGAAATTTAAGTCCTTTCTGGTTTTGCTTTGCTGGCAATGACTGAACCAGGAAGAACCTGTTAGAAGCCCTGGTTGGTAGGTCAAAAAGAGGGTCCAGGAGATGATTTGGGCTTGTCTCACTCTTATACAAAGGAAACATTCGGAGTACTGGAGTATAATCTCTGTGTTACAAGAGCCTGAGGTTCCCTCTCACCTCTCACTATTGCCCTACCTGGAGAATTAGGGTCTTTTTCTGTTGTTGGACTCGCTAGTACACTTGCTAGTAGAAAAAGATGATCCAACTGAGTGAAAACGATCCGTTTTATACGTACTTAGTGGTTCCTTCCAAGGCAATCATGCAGCTACCCTTAGATTATTTTCAATATTTCCAAGTGCATCAAATAAATTGTACATTAATTATTTTTTCTTTGCTTATGGCTGGAATTATATCAACTCTGTGAGTAAAGATGGATTACCACAGACTAATGAGAGGAGTTATTGTTACCTATGTTTTAGGGTTAATAACTAAATAGACAGCAAACTAATTATTACCAAGTAAATAAAGTTTGTTTCTGAAGAAATCTCTCAGATTCTGGTGTCTGTGAGGGGAAAATAAATAACAGAGTTGTTACTGAGGAAGTGATTGAGAACCATCAGTGAGTCAGGACCGATATGAGTCCAGCCCTCAAATGCTGAATAAGTACAGAATTTCACTCCTTTCAGATTGCCTCTTGTTCTAACGATTTCTCAAGCACATTTTATGTTCCTGAAACTTTGTTCAAAGGTTGTGCATAACATGGCTTGCTGCTTTGCAAATCTGGATGCTGGAGAAAACCAGAGAAGTAGAGTTGGAAGTAAAAGATATTTAATAAAATTGGCTTTTGTTTTGACAGATGTTTTATACAGTACTTCATCTGTTAAGAACAAGATGTTCCAATAAATATTGGATAAGTGGGAGAGAAAATTTACTACAAGGCCATAAATCAATTGGCAAGAGGTCATAAACTGCAAGATTGGTGCTCAAAGCATTTATTAGATTATCAGAATCTAAGATTGATCTGTAGCTTTATCTACCTTCCCCTATCCATCATTTTTATGGGACATGAAAAAGAGTTATAAAGGACAAATTGCATCTTAAAAAAATTAAAATACAGGTTTCAGACAAAGAAGTGTACCAGGATATGGAACTAGATTAAAATAAATGATAAATCAAGAAAGATGTACGGAATAGAAATATTTTTGCTGCTCTGTAGGAGATATGCCAGTTTAGTAGGGAATGAAATACAAAGACAAAAAAAAAAATCAGGGAATTTTAAAACGTAGAGGGGTCTTAGAGATTGTCTCATCTAACTCTCCATCATCTTACGAATAAAGAAAGGAAGGTCCACAAGGTTAAGTGACTTCTAAAATACCAAAACCAGTTAGTGACCTCTCACCTACTAAAGATAATGCAGAAGGGTTTTGTGAATTTTTTTCCCCTCTTTTGGAAAACAATATATTTGTATTAACAGTCAGATATATAATTGTAACTTCTTGTCGTTGTATGTCATCAAGTCGATTCTGACTTATAGTGAGTGACCCTATAGGACAGAGCGTTGTTGTTGCTATGTGCCGTCAAGTCGGACCTGACTCATAGCAACCCCTCCTTGGGTTTCCAAGGCGGTATTACTACAGAAGTAGATTGCCCAACCTTCCTTCCAAGGAGTGGCTGGTTTGAACTGTCAGCCTTTTGGTTAGCAGTCAAGTGCCTTAGGCACTATGCTACCAGAGCTCCATTGGACAGAGTAGCACTGCCCAATAATGTTTCCTTGGTTACAGTCTTTACAAATGAGTCAGTAGGTCTTTTCTCCATGGAGCTCCTGGTGCTTTTGGTTAACAGCCAAGTGCTTACCAGGGCACCTTAATTTTAACGTAAGGTACTTACAAAATATAAACTCCCTGTGGGCAGGGATTGATTCCCATTTTTATTACATTTTCCTATGTCTCAATAAGTATTTGTCTGCAGACTTCAGGACATTTTGGACATGCTTCTGTGCACCTATACAGTCTGTGTTCCACATGCTGCCCTCACATGTTGGCAATGCCCCCCGACTGTAGGATCAGAACTCAACATCCACGCATTGCAAATGAGGCAAGGGAGAAAAAAAACAAGCATGTGGGTGCTGGGAAACACATCTGGCCACAGGGATAATCCAAGGCCCATTTTATTTTGTGCCGTGTGCTTGGTAAGAGTTTTTTCCCCCAGAGGCGTGGCTAGACTAGGCTAAGGCTAGCAAGCAAGGCAGCGGCACTAGGGTGTAAAATTTAAGGAGGCACTCACTATCAGGGTCATGCAAAGGCTGAACCTGAACTTGCATGACCCTGAGAGTGAGTGCTTCCTTAAATTTTGCACCCTAGATGCCTTGCTTGCCAGGAGAAGATTTCCCAAAGCAAGGGGTAGCCAGAACCCTTGGGGAGGAGAAACACTGAGGACACAAGTTCCTAACAACTGATTCCCAATTGTCTCCATGTCCTACAACCACATCCTGAAGTCTAGAAGATGAACAAAACAGAGACACTGCCCTGGAGATGTTTTCAGTCAAATAGAGGAGACAGATGTGCACCATCTTACAGCAGTGGGGAATGAATGCAGTAACTCCAGCCTGTTCACTAGTTTCAAATGAAATGCCGTGGTGATAGTATTTGTTTTCTAGAGTTGCTGTAACAAAGTACCACAAAGCAGTGGCTTAAAATGACAGAAATTTATTCTCTCAGAGCTCTAGAGACTAGAAGCCCGAAATCAAGGTGTCACCAAGGCTGGTTCCTTTTGAGGGCTCTGGGGGAGAGTCTGTTGCATGCCTCCCTCCTAACTTCTGGAGTTGGCTTACACTCATTGACATCACTCCAAGATTAGCTTTCACAGACATACAGCCGTCTTCTTCCTGAATCTCTCCATCTCTTCTGTTTTACAAGGACAACCCTCACATTACGCTAGGGCCCAACCTACTCTAGTTTGACCTCCTGTGAAACTGAGAACTCTTTCAATGACTCTATTTCCAAACAACATTCCCAGATAAGGGGAGGGTTAGGACTCCCATACAGCTTTTTGGGGGACACAATTCCATCCATAACAGGGACAGAGTAAAAATTGAGAAAGAGGTAGAATAAACTTTCACTGAGAAAGATGAAGGTGCTATTTACAAGAAGAGAAGGAGGCGAGGTGGGGACACTGTTCCTGCCCAGCCACCAGCTTCTCCTAAAGGAGGGGCAGCGATGTGAAGCCAGCAGGGGGAAAGCCCGAGGTCCGAAGGCAAGCTGCTCCCAGATGGAAGGTTCTACCAACCTCATATATCCTGCAACCTGGGGCTCTCAGTATTGACAGAGAACATGCAAGACACTCAGTTAAATTTTCATTTCAGATAACCAACAAATATTTTTTTTTAATTACACATATCAAATATCATATGGCACATTATGCTAAAAAGGTATTTGTTTTTTTTATTTAGAATTCAAATTTAACTAGGAGTCTTGTACTTTTGTTTGTGAAATCTTGCAAACCTATCTGACACAGAAAATTGAACATGGATGGGAGGGATGGAGAGCTGTTGAGGAAAGGGCCAGTGGACCTGTCCCAAGAGATTCAATCGCCACATTCTTCAGTGGTCCTCTCTCTCAAAAGACAATGGAGAGAGAGATTCAAACCCCCCAGCCACTCCTCAGAAGCATGGCTGGGCAATCTACTTCGTAGTGATATCGCCTCAGAAACCAAGGAGGGGTCACTATGAGTGGGCTCTGACTGGAGGGCATGTGACAACAACAACAACAGAGCTGAAAAAGAATTGAGAGCAGCCTTTCTCAACCTTGGATGCGCATTAGAATCTCCTGGGGGAGCTGTTAAAAACTATCAGTGCCTGGAATCCATCCTCAGAGATTCAGATTCTTTTTTTTTCTTAACATTTTATTGTAATTTGAGTAAAGGTTTACAGAGCAAATTCATTTTCCATTCAACAATTCATACACGTCTTGCGTCTTGCTTTGTGACATCAATTGCAAGCCCCACATGTAACAGCACTCTTCCCACTTCCTCTCTGTGTTTACTGTTTCCATTCTTCCTTCTTTCCTATCCCTTCCTGCCTTCTGAGCTTTGTCCTTGGGCAAATCCTACCTTTTTGAGTTAGTGTGGTTGATTTTTCTAATAAATGGGTACCTCCCTGGTATTATTGTTCACTTTGTAGGTGAACATCTCATGGGCCTGTCTGTTATTTGGCTGCAAGTTGACGCAAATAACAACAAAAGGTTAAAAAGAAAGTAGAACCACAGGGAGAGTTTCAGATTTAATTGGCTTCAGTGGGGGCAAAGGCATCAGCGTTTGGAAACTTTCTGATTGGTTGTAGTATAAAAGAGAGTTGAGAACCACTACTGTGGAGACCACTGAGTCCAGTCCAAGGATCCCTGGTGGCACAATAATTAAGCATTCAGCTGTTTACTGAAAGGTTGGCAGTTTGAACCTACCCTGCAGCTTCATGGGAGAAAGCCCTTGAAATCTGCTTCCATAAAGATTCAGCAAACAAAACCCTACAGGGCAGTTCTCCTCTGTCACATGAGGTCATTATGAGTTGGAATCGACTCCAAGGCACCCAACAAGTCCAATCCTCTGAGGCAGAGAGTAAGTCATCTTCAGGGTCAGACAGAATTAACTGGGTTTCAGATCCAACTCAGTTGCTTCCTACCTGTGTGTCTTTAACGTACCTGTTTCCCTGTCTGCAAAACAAGGACAGTCATTGTTCCTACCTTAAAAAAGCTAAAGTCACTGCCATTGAGTTGATTCTGGATCATAGCGACCCCCACTGGGTTTCCAAGGCAGTAAATCTTTATGAAAATAGATAATCATTGTCTCATCTTCCTTCCATGGAGTGGCTGATGGGTTTACCAACCTTCTGGTTAGCAAATGTCTTAGGTACTATGCCACCAGAGCTCCTTTCCTATCTTAGAGGATTGCATATAAATGAGTTAAAACTTTCATCTAAATGTTACAGATTGAGTGCATGCATTAAAATCCATTCTATCCTAAAACGCTACTGAAATGATAGTTAAAGAATCAAAATTGTACAAACCCATGCACTCACAAACTTACTAGAGTGGTGACAGCTAGTATGTAACTGCCTGCTGGAGAGAAACCAACAAAAAGCAACCCAAATTACTGCACAGAACTCCAGAAAGTTTCAGCAATGGAGGCAGCAGGGTCCTCTGCCAGTCACTCTGAGGGGTGGGGCTGAAGAACAGAGGATTCACTGATGATCTGCATAAGGAATGGACAAACACCCCACCCCACCACCACCACCACCCCCCGCCCCAGATCCCTTCCTCCAGCCTCTGCTCCAAATATGGACCCTCTGGAGAAACAGACCGGAGAGGTTTGGATTCAAGGATACTGGGCACAGTGAAGGCAGGTGAGGCAATTTATTAACAAGTAGGGAGCATGGAGTGAGAGACTGCAGGCTGAATGCTGAGTGTCCGATACCCTGCTCTGAATGCTGGCAACAAGGCACACACATAAAAGCAGGAGACTCTCTGAAGAACCTGCCTGCACAGGGAAAAATGGAGAGAAGCTAGCATTTACAGATCTCCCAAAGAAAGGCTGGGAGATCCCATCATTCTAGGCCCCTACACAGGATCTCCCCTCAACATTTTAGCCACTCAATAGACAGTGAGGATAAAAGAGATTAGAGTCTCTGATAAGACAGAGAGACCAAAATCGAATAGGAAAGAAAAGCAGGATGTGGGAGGCACTTGAAAGAAATGGAGACAATTCAAAGACAGAAGAAAACAAAGAAACAAACAAACTATAATGAATATAAATAAGAATATTACAGTAATCACCCAGGAGAACCAATATTTGACTAATAGAAGCTCCAGAATGGATCAAGAGTGAGGGTAAAACCATCAGACAAGCAAAGTCTCAAAAAATGTATGATATGCTGCCATTTTATTGCTGGAAAGACATATTCCATCAAAACTTAGGAGAAAACTATGAAAGACGAAGATGTGGGATTCAGAATATAGGTCATATACAGAAGTGAGGTAAAGGGAATTCCTAGGAGGCGAGTAAAAGAAAGTCTCAGGATGACAGTACACTAACAGACCAGTTGAGTGGTCAAGGACAGAGGCCTCCAGCAGGGAGGCCTCCAAGTAAAGGAGAACCGAATGATAGTTTATTTGATTTTTGAGGGGTATATGAGGAGCAGCTTTAGGCTTCTATTGGTAAGTTTGAGCCTTCATTATTTATTTATTTATTTACTTGCTTACTTATTTATTTATTTTAGGCACATAGAAAATTAAGCAAACAAATAAACAAAGTGATTGCTAACTCGAATGTTTACTAAAGCTATATTCACTGCCATCTAATCAGATCCGACTCATAGTGACCCCTCCTTGAGTTTCTGGGGCAGTATCACTATGGAAGTAGATTGCCCAACCTTCCTTCAGAGGAGTGGCTGATAGGTTTGAACCGCCAGCCTTTTGGTTAGCAGTCAAGTGCCTTAGGCACTACGTCACCAGAGCTCCCATATAAAAAGGCAATGTAATCTTAGGATACTTTGAAAATATTGTTAAAAGAAAATATTGCTTATAGTCATTATAATGTAGACACAGATATTTAATCAAAAATTGGGTAGATGAAAGGTGAAGTGAAAGAAATGGAAAGCGAGTTTCTAGTGGGTGATTTTCTGGAAGTAGATTGTTAGGCCTTTCTTCAGACCCCACTCTGAGTGGACTCAAACCTCCAACCTTTCAATTAGGAGGGAACATGTTAGTTGTTTACAGCTCCCAGGGACTCCAGAAACAGAACTAACCAGTAAAATCAGTAACTAGATGCTGTGGACTCATGGCCACCACCCCTGTGTCAGAGTAGAACTGTATCCCATAGGTTTTCAATGGTTGATTTTCTGGAAGTAGATTGCCAGGTTTTTCTTTCAAGTCACCTCTGGGTGTACTCAAACTTCAACCTTTCCATTAGCAGCAGAGTGTGTTAACTGTTCGTATCACCTCAGGACTCCCTGTTGTTGTTGTTGTTATGTGCCGTTGAGTCAGACCCGACTCATAGCGACCCCTCCTTGGGTTGCCTAGGCAGTATCTCTACAGATGTAGATTGCCCAACCTTCCTTCTGAGGAGTGCCTGGTGGGTTTGAACCGCCAACCTTCTGGTTAGCAGTCAAGTGCTAGTGCTTAGGCACCACGCTACCTACTATGTCTTTATTCAAAACATTTGAAAAGGACATCCTTTGTATTGGACCCAAAGATGAGGTAGTCCGAGCTCATAAGTTCACAGCCTAGTTGCTTAGAGGGGTGAACAAGTGTGTACCCAACTGTTTCACTCTGGTAAGCATCATAAACTGTTCCAATAGCTCTTAAATCAGTCTCTAACCAAGATGTCTCAGTCTTAATGATGGAGTGGGTCATAAATACTGAAGACTATCAGCCACAGATGCTAATTTTTAATGTATAAGGTTGTGGCCTGCCGTGAGGTGATATAGGCAATTCATCACATTTCCCCTGTTATTTTCAAATTGTAGGGGAATTTGTGTATTTATTTTATAAAATTTACAAAAGTAATCCAGTCGTTTTGGTTACTGAATCCATAGCTACTTTCACTTTAGTAAAGTTTTTCAGAAGGTTTGGCTTTCTTGAAGTGCTATCAGCGTCCTGTCCTTCCTGACCAGCCAATAGCTAAACTACCCCAAATTAATTAAAGAAATTAAGTCAGAAGAACTCGGGAGACCATCTTCCCACTTTGACTGCCACTGGGATCCTTAGCTGGGTCTGGCCATGCTGAACAAGCTTACCAAACTGCAGTGCTGAGGGCTGTAAAAGGGTCTTTCTGAAAATAAAATAATAAAAAAAATAGGCTCAGCTAGATTCTGATTTAATAGTATCTGGCAAGCTAACTATATTATTTTTGAACACACAGACATAAATTTGATATGAATAATAAAACTGAAGTATAACATGGACAAAGGAAATATAAAATTCACCTAATCTTCAAAAGAAATTCTATACTTGAATAATTAACTATGCTCTATTTATAAAACTAGAATAATTGAAAACAGGATTTTCAGTTGATGCATATAGCCTCTGAAATATTTATTATTGCAAGTCGAAAAGATCTGTCTGGGGTTTGTCACTGAAAATGTCTAAACTCAGTGTCCAGATGTTTATTTAAGTTGCTCCCACAGAGTTCTAATGTCAATACCAGGGGTTATCAGAGAGCATCGCTGTGTATCTTCCTTGACTAATATTCTCATTTCTTCTGCATCTTTGATGTTTTCTTTCATTAAAATTCCTGGCCCACATCCACAAAAATCTGCTGGGCTTGCATAAAAAATTAGTCTGCAGATTTGACATGTGATGATGCCCTGTGTCTCCACAAAGATAATATTTATCAGCAGCTATCACTTAGGCATTGCAATCAGCAGCATAAAATCAATTTAAGAGAATTAAAAAAAAAAAAAAAAGAATATGGAATCCAGATTTAAGAATGCATTACTTGGAGATTCTGACTCCCTGCCTATTCTTTTTCCCTAATGTTACGCAAGGCAAAGTGAGAGCAGGCGATAGGATTCCTTCCCATGAACCTTGCATTCACAAGCTCTCCAGCTCTCCCTTGCCCTGTCTTCTTTTGAAACCCTAAAGTAAGATGACTTTAAAGTAAAGGAAACCAGGATCTCTGTCAAAACTCACTTCCTAAAGTTTCTGCAGAGTAAGTCTCTCAGGAGAACATTTTTTTTTAAATGTACGATATCATGTCTTCTCCTTCATGTGAAAATGGTGAAGGACAAAATCAGTATATTTTTGAGCTGACCAGATAAGGATTTATTTTTGAATGGGCTGCAAAACAGATACATGTACTGAAAGTTTTTCCTTCCCAAAACTAACAGGATTTTACCGAAATTGTTAAAGCACCTAGAAGCCAAAGAAACGGGGCATGAACAAACCAAGGTTGCAGGAACATTTAAAGAGCCCATGTGCCTCTGACCCTGAGTGGTATAAATGATTTGTGCTCAACAACTAACACAAAGGTTGGAAGTCCAAACCTACCCAGCAGCACTGTGGAAGAAAGGCCTGGCAATCTGTGGAGCAGGTCTACTCTACAACACATGGGGTTGCCACGAGTCTGAATCAATTCAATAGCAACAGGTTTTGTTATGTCCTATTGTGTGTATGAAGACTGGTTCAATATCAGCTGGGGAACTAGACCAGCAGAGATTGTTGTTGCTTTAGTACTATCAAGTCAGTTCTGACTCATAGCAACCCTAGGTACAACAGAATAAAACATTGCCTGGTCCTGTGCTATCTTCACAACCATTGCTATGCTTAAGCCCATTGTCACAGCCACTTTGTCAGTCCATTTCATTGAGGGTCTTCCTCTTTCTCACTGACCCTCTACCAAGCATGATGTCCTTCTCCAGGGACTGGTCCCTCCTGATACCATGTACAAAGGACTTGAGACGAAGTCTCACCATCCTTGCTTCTAAGGAGCATTCTGGCTGTACTGCTTCCTAGACAGATTTATTTGTTCTTCTGGTACTCTGTGGTATAGTCAGTATTCTTCACCAACACCATAATTCAAGTGCATCAATTCTTCTTCAGTCTTCCTTATTCATTGTCCAAATTTCACATGCATATGAGGTGATTAACATACCATGGTCATGAGGTGGACACGATGTATTCTCTATTATTCACTATGTTGGGAGTTCCTCGGTGGTGCAAGTGATTAATGCAGCTCAACTGCTAACCAAAAGATTGGAGATTCCAATCTGCCCAGAGCCACCTTGGAAGAAAGGCCAGGCCATCTGCTTCTGAAAACTCAGCCACGGAAACCCTGTGAAGCACAGTTTCACTCTGATATACGTGAGATCACCATGAGTCACAGTCAACTCAGCAGAAACTGTTTTTTTTTTTTTTCTATTCACTATGTTAATTAACAGGATTAAATTTTCCTTGAACCCCAAAACAGCTGAAAGGAAAGTTTGGCAATGATGTGAAAAACCACTAATGATACTGAACAGTGCCCCCTGGAAGGAAGGAAGTCACTTCTGGGAACTTGGGACAGATTAATTAATTAGAAGGTATTATCTACAGGAAAATCTCCACCTACTCTGTTTATTTGATTAAATCATAAGGTTCATAGACTTATAATACAGTCCAAGAAGTAACTTCCTAGCATAAAATAGGCCCTCAATAAATGTTTATTGGCTTTTGAATTAACATCTAGTTTAACATTTCTATATTAAGAGGTGCTACATAAATTTGGATCTCCAGGCAAACAGGTTTGGGAAATGCTGGCTTAAATAAAGTTAAACAGGCTTTTTACACTAGGACCTCTCTAAACCTTTAATATGCTAAAGTAATTTTGAATTTCCATAGGGTGATGGAAGAGGAAGGGAGCAGATTATGCTGTATTTCCCAAATTCATTTGACCACCAAATTTTACTTTTCCCAGGATTTCTGTTTTAAGAGACAAATTTTGGGCGATGTTGACCAATTCCAACTTCATCTTGCTAGAAACTGGAAAATCAGAATCCCAAGAAGGTAAGTGACTTGGCCAACCACTCAATTTGTTAATAGATTCTGATTCCAAGCCCAATACCGAAGACTCTCTCCGAGCTCTTCTGTTGATCTGCCGTGAATATATTTATTTCTACTTAAAGTAGAGCTCAATGGGAATGCCCAATGGGAATGCTTTTAAACCCAACACTTTTAAACCCATGTTTAAAGCCTCTTTAAACCCAGCACTTTTAAACCCAACACTTGAGATGGAACATTGCCTGGTCATATGCTGTAATAATTTTAGCACAATACATTTAGAAGTCTCTTTTGAGCATAAAAAAAAAGGTGCAGTTAACACTTTGGTGAGAGAGGGGTGAGTAAAATTCATGTTTCCATAGCACCCTTTCATTACATGCCTCACATTTGTAATTATTAGTATTCCTCACTAGACTGCTAAATCCGAGAGATCAAGGAATTAAACCCATAGCCCATCTACATGCCTGATATGCAATCGTGTTAATGAACATCAGTTGAATATATGAATGAATGAGTGACCCATCCAAGAAACCAAGGAGTTGTTTGTTGCCTTAAAAGACCTTTTCAGCCTTTGAAGGAACAAATGACCATGCACTACTCTGTTCAGCAGCACCAGAAGGTGTGAAGAGAAAAGTGTGTGAAAAGGAGTTAGAGGCTTTGTGGCACAATGGTTAAAACACTCGGCTGCTAACCAGAAGGTTGGTGGTTCGAACCCACCAGCTGCTCTACAAGAGAAAGATGTGGCAGTCTGCTTCGTAAAGATTAACAACCTTGGAAACTCTATGAGATAGTTCTCCTCTGTCCTCCCTCCCTCATCTCTTTCTAAAGGAGATCTGGCTGAGACAAAGGAACTGGATGGTCACCAGGCAGCCTCTCAAGATGGCATGTATGTTCCTGAACTCAAAAAAAGTAATCAAAATAGAAACAGCATGGTGGTAACCAATTATATAAAAGTTATCAGACTAGTTTTATTTCTTGTATTTTCCATACTTTAAATAATAATAATAATAATAAAATTTAGGTGGAGAGTAAGAGGTCTACATAACAGGGAATTGTCTCTAACGTAAACTGTAACCATCATCCTTGGTAAGTGACCTTGTTGGGAAGCTAACTTTGCTGAAAAATCTGGAAATGGTTGAGAACTACTTAAATAGGACATGTTTAAGTATTAATTCAGGTCCAGCCTCCTCGTGGTGGGAGCCCACACTATTGTACTTAAAGTACGCTATGAATAAGAAAGGCTGCAAACGGAAGTTTCTGGAAAGCCACCAAGGCGGTTTCACTACATAAATAGATTGCCCAACCTTCTTTCCAAGGAGTGGCTGGTGGGTTTGAACTGCCAGTCTTCTGGTTAGCAGTCAAGTGCCTTAGGCACTATGCTACCAGAGCTCCTTTCTTAGTCCCTGTTGTCTCAGATTTTTGAATGGAAGAGAAAACTCCATTTAATGTTAATAACTTGCACATTGCTTCTGTATGTAAATTCTTCTGAAAAGAAATGTTTGAATCTAATCTGAAGACCTCTGCTGTTGGGGCTGTGGACATACCATGCCATAATTCTTGAAAAATAAATGTTTTAAGAGCATTTAAACAATCTGTGTATGACCTGTGCTATTCTCAATTAAGTGACCATTTCTAAGGGAATTTTTTTTTTTTCTTTTTAAGAATCAGTACAGTATGAAGGGAGTGGTAACACCCAGACACACACACTGCTGAACTCAACCCAGGTATGTGTTTCTGGGACCCAGAGAGGGGGCATGTCCACGAGAAGGAATGTGGCAGGACCTCCGATGAAAAAGCCCATCTGGGACTCAAGAAATCTGGATTCAATTCTTGGCTCCATCTCTAGCTCACCACGTAATTAAGAGGGCAAATCAGCTAATCTCTCTGTCCTTCACTCTGTCCTCTTTAAAACGATAGTATCTGGCCTCTCCCCACTTCTCAGGAATGCCATGTCAGCAGACACTAGGATGTGGGGCTTGCAGAGTCCAATTAGCTGTAGGCAGCAAGGAGCTGTGCCCACCCCAGCTACCCCTCCAGGCCCAGCCTGTCTCACAAATGAATGTCTTTGGTCACACTGGGTCTACCTGAGAGACTTTGAATGAATTTCAGACAACTCAGAGTTCTTCCACTCAGGTGATAAAGCAAAATAACATTTCTGTTCTGAAGGGTGAATTTTTATTAATTGCATGAAAATACTATCGGTGTTTTGAAAAGAAGCCATGAGTTGGCAAATACAGAAAGAGACCTACTGCACAAGAAGAAGCATTCACCTGAGAGCCAGGAAATCTGGGTTCTGGGCCTTACTCTGACAGTTGTGTGACTTTGACAAACTCTTGATAATAATAATTGTGTGATTGTTTAATTGCCATAGAATTGGCTCTGATTCATGGCTGCCCCATGTAGAACAGAACAAAACTCACATCGTCGGTATGCTTCAGTCGTTTGTTGCAGCCACTGTGTATTTTGAGTACCTTCATACCCAGGTGGCTCATCCTCTAGTGCAATTAGAAGACACTGTTGTTGTTGCTGTGTGCTATCAAGTCAGACTAGACTCATAGCGACCTTTCCTTGGGTTTCCAGGGTGGTATCACTACGGAAGTAGATTGCCCAATCTTCCTTCTGAGGAGTGGCTGGTGGGTTTGAATCTCCAGCTTTCTGGTTAGCAATCAAGTGCCTTAGGCACTACGCTAGAAGACACTATCGGATAATATTCTGTTGTGTTCCATAGGATTTTCATTGGCTAGTTTTCAGCAGTCTATTGCCAGGCTTTTCTTCCTAGTCTATCTTAGTCTGAAAGCTCCACTGAAACCGATCCACCATGAGTGATCCTGCTGGTATTTGAAATACTGGTGATATAGCTTCCAACACCATAGCAACATACAAGCCAACATACAAAAACAACATACTACAAGCTAACAATCGAGTGGTGAAAATATAATAATAGTCACTGTGATAGTTGGAGCTGTGTGTCAACTTGGCTGGACCACAATTCTGTGTGGTTTAAGCAATTGATGTGGGTTGTTCCAATGATGGGATCAGATGTATGTTTTGAGCAGCAAATCCATTGAAAGGGAGTTTTCCTAGGAGTGTGGCCTGCTTCCAGTATATTTATGGGAAAAAACTCTCTTTTGTGGATCAAGATTCTGCCTACAACTGTGCATGAGCGAACAATCCACCATTCGGTCTGGAGATCTTGGATTTGTCATTCTTTGGAGTCAACAGCCAGTACATTGCCTGCCATCCTTGAGCTCCTCAGCCCCTGCAGCTGCATGAGTCGGGAAAAGCCTCCAGCTCGACGTTTCATCCAAGAACTTGGGACTTGCCAGTTTCTATAGGTGTGTGAGCCATTTTCCTAAGATAAATTTCTTTCTTTCTATATATAAGCTTTACTGGTTTTGTTTCTCTAGAGAACCCAGTCTAACACAGTCACCAGCCACTTCTTGGAAGGAAGACTGGGCAATCTACTTCTGTAGAGATACGGCTTCAGAAACGCAAGGAGTGTTCACTATGAGTCGGAACCAACTTTATGGCAGTGAGTGGGGCTTTTTTTGTACTATTTACTGGGTGTTTACAGTATACTTGGCGACATACATGCATGAACTCATGTACTGGTGTGCCTGGCACTTACATACAGTAAGTTCCCAATGAATGTCAACTGTTGGTATTATCTAATTTAATACCTCAACTATTTTGTAAGATAGGGCTTATTGTTATTTCCATTGTGTATTTGGGAAAACTGAGGGACAGAGAAGTGGATCTTGAATTGCACCACCCGGAACCCCTTCAGGAATGAAGAACACATTCCTTCAGCTGCTGGGGCAGCTGCCAGAAAATAAGCCCTCAGCTCTCAGCACTCTTTGGGGATTGCCTCAGATGACAAAAACTGGTTCCTTCCAGGAGCCAGCCACATTTATTGTATGGAGGTCAGGTCTTTCATTGGAAAACAGCTCTGAAAGTTCATCCAAACTTCTGAGCTCCCTGTGACATCACCTGAGGCCTTTCTTGAGACCTCATCATAGTTCACTTCTCCCACAGCCCAACTTTCACTTCCCTCCCACAGGCGTCTCTTTCACGAGCTCTCCCTATGAGATGCCCTGTATACTAGCCTTCTTGTCAGAATCTGCAACAATATTATACATTTCAGAGTCTCTCTAAACTAAAAATCTGTCACCCATATATTTTTAAAAAAGTAAAAGGCTTTTGCATTCAAATCCAATTCTGCATTACTCTATAGGTACCTCGGGCCAGATAACCAACTTCTCAGTTTCCAGATATCTTGCTTCCTTGCCTTTCCTAATGCTATGCCTAACCCTCTCCTCTTCCCATCAGTCCATAGGCCACCCAGTCATAAAAGCCCAGCTCAAATGCCCTCCTACTTTGAGTCTTCCTGCCCCCCACGCCTCTTAGTCACTTGATCCTGCTAACTTTAAATAAGAATCATTTATGCATGGCATGCTGGTCTTCCCTATTGTCCTATAGTGTCCTTGAGGGCAGGATTTGAGTCCAAATTGAGTCTGTCACATGGCAGGCTTGCCCCTGCTAACCCCCAAATGTGCTTCCTGAGGTTCATTTATTGGTCCTTTTCTCTTCTTGCTTGCAGACTCCCTGAGTGTCTAATCTATGGGCTTTAACAACCTCCACTATTCGGAGAAGCCCCTTTCTTGGTCTTCATCCTTGACCTCTCTCCCAAAGCTCAGCCTTACTTTTCCAATCACCCACTCAACATGTCTGCAAGATCTACAGGGCCCCAAAAGGGCAAGTCCAAAGCTAAATGCATATGTTGCCATTCCCAGAATGTATCATCTTCCTGCAAACTCAATTCTTTCCACTTGGCTCCCAAACTTAGAAACCTCAATGTGATAGATCAACCCCTGTTACTGAAGGAATGTCTGGTTCTTACTCTGAATGCTGCTGCTTCTGTGACATATGAATTTAAGTGTTGTGAATTGGATGTGTCTCCAGAAAGATACACTGAAGTCTTAACCCCTGGCACCTATGAACATGAATTTGTTTGGAAATAGGATCTTTGAAGATGTTGTCAGTTAACATGAGGTCATACTAGAATAGGATGGGTTCTATTCCAGTCTGAGTGATGTCCTTATAGAAGAGAAGATGCACAGAGAAAAAGACAAAGAGAAGATGTCCATGTGACAATAGAGTGTTTTTGCAGCTTCAAGCCAAGGAATGCTTGAGGCTACCAGAACGTAAGAGGCAAGCAGGATCTTCCTCTAGAAACTTGGAAGGAAGCATGGCCTGGTTGATAGCTTGATTTGGACTTCCAGCCTCCAGAACTGTGAAATAATAAATGTATGTTCTTAGAAGCCACTCAATTTGTGGTATTTTGTTACAGCAGCCCTAGGAACCTGATACATTAGGATACACCTGAGGATATACTGATACACCTGAGACCAAAGGGCAAAGCCACACCCCATGGAAGAGTTCTAACCTATGCTCTCCTATAAAGAAGAGTGATTCAGGCAGTAATGGAGGGCAGATGTTAAGAGGGAACCCTCCTTGTGGAGACAAGCTGAAAGGAGGAAGAAAAACATCTAACAATTGTTTACATTTCCTGTGTCCAGCACTGTCCTTAAGCATGTCACAAGGACTATCTCATCCTCACAGCAAGCTTATGAAGGAGAGATGATTATTGCTCCTACTTTTCAGGTGAGGAAGTTTACAGAGGTTAAGTAATTTATCCAAGGATACTCTGTGTTATAGATTGAATTGTGTCTCCCCAAAATCTCTGTGAAATCTTAACCTCTATTCCTGCAAATGTAATCTTGTGTGGAAATAAAGTTTTCTTTGTTATGTTAATGAGGCCATACAGAAGTAAGGTGTATCCTAATCACTTCTGGGTTATAAAAACAACAGATGAAATGCAGACGTGGGCACACACTGTGTGAGGATCCCAAAAATTAAGGAATACCCAGGGCTACTGACAAGGAAGGAATTGACATGGCTGAGACACAGATTTGGACTTTTAGCCTCTAGAACAGTGAAAACATAAACTTCTGCTCTTAAAAGCCACTCACTTGTATGCATGTTAGGTTAAGCACTCAGCTACTAATGGAAAAGTCGGTGGTTCAAACTCACCAGAGGCGCCACAGGACAAAGACCTGGCAATCTACTCCCATGAAGATTGCAGGCTAGGAAACCCTACAGGGCGGTTCTACCCTGTCACTTGGGGTCACTATGAGTAGAAATTGGCTTGACAGCATCTAACAACAGCAGCAACACTAGGAATCTAAGACACCCTGTAAGTGGTGGATCAGAGCTGCTCACGCAGGCCAGTGGCCTAAGTGTCAGGCCGACCTCTGAGGTGAGGCAGTGGCTCTAGCACAGAGAAAATCTAAGAGCTAAGAGCTACCAAACCAAACTCACTGCTGTCAAGTCGGATCCGACTCATAGCAACTCCTCTTAGGTTTCCCAGGCAATATCACTACAGATGTACATTGCCCAGTTTTCCTTCTGAGGAGTGGCTGGTGGGTTTGAACCACCAGCCTTCCAGTTAGCAGTCAAATGCCTTAGGCACTACGCCACCAGAGCTCCTCTGAGAGCTACAAAAGGGCTATAACCTAGGCTGTTTCCATGCATTGTGTCCTCTGTTCCCTATTTGTTTTCTCTTATCAATAAAGAATATATCTACGAAAGTTGCCACCCGTCACAGCTATGCTTTATGATCAAAGAGGAAGTATGAAGTAAGGGCTTTTGTTAACAAGATCTCGGGCATCTTTACCCCCGGCTCCATCCTCACCCTCCACTCCAGGAAAAGCCAGGCACTAACTCTCGAGAATTCAAACAAACAGAAAAAATAGGAAAGGCAGCATGGGAAATTGAAAAGGGCACTTGACTTAGAGAAAAACAGATGTAGGTCTTAATAGTGTATAACCTTGAGAAAGTCACTACTTCCCTGACCCTCAGTTTCCTTCTCTGGAAAATGCTAGAATAATAATGTCTACCTCACAGGGCAGGTATGAGAATTCAGAGAGACCACAGATGTGAAATCATTTCAGAAACAACAAATTGCTACATAAGTGTTAGGCATTACTATTACACGCCAAAGTGAAGAGGCACACAGGCATATGTGTGAGACAGTGGCTCCTCAAGGCCTCCCTTCCTTTCTCCATTTGCTCCATCTCCTCTCCATTGATTCTTTGAATAATTCTTGAGTACCCACAATGTGTTTGACACTATTCTAGGCCAGCAGGGATAGAGCAGTGAACAAAACAAATAAAAATCCCTGCCCTCATACTCTAATAGAGGAAGGCAGACAACTAACAGGAGAATATACAGTTCTATGGAGAAAACCAAAACAAGGAGTGGGGATTATTTTATATGCACTGGCATTGCTGATAAGGTGACATGTGTATGGATTCTTGCAGGAAGTGAGGGAACCAGCCCTGCTGCTATCAGGGGAAAGGACATTCAAGGTAGAGAGAAGAGCTATACTTAGGCTCTGAGAAGGAGCACTCTGGACATGTCACAGCAACCACGAAGAGATGAGTGTGACTGAAGTGGAGTGATACTGCAAGTTTTTATAAGGACTTTCACTTTTACTGTGCATGAGATGGGAGCCACTGGAAGGCACTGAACAGAGAAATGACATGATTTGACCCATGTCTAAAAAAATCATGCTGGCTGCTGTGTTGAGATTCCACTGTATTGTGGGAGGACAGGAGCAGGGAGGCCAGAGAGGAGGACCCTGCAGTAATACAGGCAACAGAGCATGAGACTTCATTTGGCTACCAAATCCCATTTTTCTCTCAATTTCTAGGACATGCTGATCAATTTCCTCATTTTAAAAACTGGAATACTCAAATCCCAAGAAATTAAGTAGCTTGGCCAAGATTATTCAATATGTTAATAGTAAAGTAAGAACTCTGCCACCACCATCCTCAATCCCCACAGCCACCAATATATTCTGGTTCTTAGCCCAAGAGCCCAGGAGTCTCCTCAGAGAACTTTGGTTGCAGCTGAAAATGAATCTAGAGTGCAGGGGTGAGGTCTGAGCTGGAGATACAATTTTGGAACTCATCATCTATAGATAATATTTAAAACCATGAGCTGGATGAGATTACCAAGGGAATGAGCATGGATGGAGAAGAGGTTTGAAGGGAGAATCTTGGGTATTCCAGTGTTTCACAATTGGGAAGATGAGAAGGAACCAGCAAAGGAGACTAAGAGGAAGTGGCCACTGGATACCTCCTATAGAAAGTGGTGATCCAAAAACCAAGAAAAATGTGTTTCTAGGAAAAGGAAATGATCAACTATGACAAATGCTACTGAGAGGAAAGAAAAAATAGGACTGAGAATTGACTATAGAATTTAGTTACATGAGGTCATTGGTGACTTTAACAAAAGGATTTGGGAGAGTTTTAGGAGCAAATACTTGAGATTGGAGTGGATCCAATGGGAAGAGGAGTTGGAGACAGCAGGTGTAGGCAATTCTTTCAAGTTACATTTCCTGGCTGTCCCCCTTGGCTGTTCAGTCCATCCAGGCCTGCTGCCTATCTTTGTCCTCCTGCTTTTCCGTTTTCCATGTCTCCTGTTCCCTCTTGCTCCCCTCCCCTTCCATCCCCCGTAACTAACAAAGAAAATTTCCTTCCATGTATAAACCTTTCCTTGACTTTTAACAATAATGGGTTTATACAGTGTTTGTCTTTCTATGGTTGACTTATTTCACTCAGCATAATGTCCTCCAAGTTCATCCATGTTACGAGGTGTTTTGTGGATTCTTTACTATTCTGCCTTGTTGCATACTATTTCATTGTATGTACCATAGTTTGGTTATCCATTCGTTCATCAACACTTAAATGGTTTCCATCTCTTTGCTATTGTAAATAGTGCTGCAGCAAACATGGGTGTGCACATATCTATTCACATCCTGGTTTTCACTTCTTTAGGACATATACTTAGTAATGGGATTGGTGTATCAAATGCTATTTCTATTCTAACTTTTTAAGGAAGGCAATACCATTTTCCACAATTGTTGTATCATTTTACAGTCCCACTGGCTGTGTATGAAAGTCCCAATCTCTCCACATCCTCACCAGCATTTGTTATTTTCTGTCTTGTGGAACTTAGCTATTATTGCTGGGTTAAGATGATATCTCATTATTTTGACTTACATGTCTCTAATGGCTAATGATCTCAAGTATTTCTTTATGTGTTTGTTGGCCACCTGAATATCTTCTTTGGTGAAATGTCTGTTCATGTCTTCTGGCCATTTTTCAATTGGATTGTTTGTCTTTTTGATGTTGAGGTTTTGGAGTTTTCCATAAATTTTAGAGATAATCTATTGTCAGATATGTTGTTGCCTAATATTTTTCCTAATCTGTAGGTTCTCTTTTTATTCTGAATGGAGAAGTCTTTTGATGTAATTTAATTTTTAAGAATTTAATTTTTAGAAGGTTCCAGTCATCTAATTTGTTTTCTGCTGTCTGTGATTTTTAGTTATGTTTGATAGTCTATTTATGCCATATATTAGGGCCTAAGTTTCCTATTTTTTGTTTGATGAACTTTATGCTTTTAGAATTTACATTTAAGTTTTTGATCCATCTTGAGTTAGTTTTTGTGTATGGTGTGAGGTATGGATCTTATTTAATTTTTCTGCAAATGAATAGCCAGTTTTGCAAGCACGTTTGTTAAAGAGACAGTCTCTTCCCCATTTAATGGATTTCGGCCCTTTGTCAAAGATCAGCTGTCCATAGGTGGATAGATCTATTTATGGGTTCTTAGTTCTGTTCCACTGGTCTATGCCAACACCTACTTTTCATCTGCACAATTTGCACCTGAAATGTCCCATTTTGAAATAAACTTCCATATTGAAGAAATGATACATTAAGATCATTGCCTACACCAATGTTACACAAGGGATGTATCAAAAGACACTGGTGGGTGTCCATCAATTGTGAGGCATTCTAAGTACTGTGTTACTACATTAAGTTCTAAAGTAAAAGTGGTTTCCTTTGTCCATAAATCATAAGGTGATCCCCATTCTAACAGGGCTCTCTATGTGTTCTCTTAGGGTAAAGACAAAGCAGAGTTCTAGCTTGTGGACTGAGAACTGCACAGACCCACGGCTCGTCCTAACCATGTTGGGCTCCAAGTGGCTATTATCCAGATTTCATTTCTGGATAAGCCTGAGAGGTGGAAACTTTGAAAAACAGTACTGATCCGACCCCTGGACAGTAATTAAAATATTATTTTTTTATGATCAGAAAGCCAAACACAAGAGGCAATCCAAGAAATAAGTACTAATAGGATTGTCAGCTGTACGTGTAAAACCAGAGTAAGGCAAGGAAGCCCCACTGATCACTTCCACATTTTACCCTCTCCTTGAAGGCCGATTGCAGAATGCTCAGTAGCACACAAGGAGAGCAGAGATCACCTGCCAAAGGATGACAGAGTCAGACGATCTGAGAAGCACCAGGAAGAATGTAGCTTTCATCCAAGTCCTTCTTGTTCCCAGAGAGAGAAAATGGAGGGGCAAAAGTTAGCTTGCATCTTATTCTAGTCACAGACACTTCATTAAGATGACTCAATTCAAATGGCACTTTAGAATTCCCAAAGAAGTTTCTTTCCTGTCGAATTTATTTGCTTCACAGAAGCTATTGGACTTTGCAAAAGTTTTATTAACAATGCAAATTAATCAGCAGTAATTTCAGGTCCCAAGACCCCTATTAATTTTGAAAGGTGGAAGAAGACTGAGATGTCATAAAAAGAGGGGTAAGATGTTTTGGGAGGTGGCTGGAAGTCAAACTGTTGGAGACTAAAGGAAAAGATGTTGAGAAAGCAGGGGCAGCCAAAACAGACCAAGTCAGGCACTGAAAAGGTAAAGGAAAAAAAAAGGGTCATATTTATAAACAATGGGCAGCACATTTTCCATTTTCATGTCAAGAAAACTATAGTAACTGAACCTAGTTGCAGTCATCAGGAAATCATCTAAACATTTCTACAGTTTTAAAATTGGAAAATAGATTTCTGATACTGTGCTTTTCCTATAATTTTTCAAAAATATGTTCAGCAATTAATTAGAAGTAGACTCCATATTTGGCAAGGAGCACCGACCTAGGGCAGAAGGTTGGGGCTCTGTCAGAGCCAGCTAAACAGCATAGGCAAGTCTCCATTCTTCTAGGAGCCTCAGTTTCCGCTTTATAGAATGTGGAACACATTGTATCTAAACTTCCTTCCCTAAGAATTAAAGATGCTAACTTAAGATAAGAGTTGCCTTCTATAGCTGGTTAGTTTCTGAATGGGGCTACATTTTGGCCCTGCTCAAAGTAGCTGAACAAAAGAAAACTTTTTCTTAAGAATCTAAATAATCAATAGAAGGTAGGTTTTCATTTCTGCAACACAATCATTAGAAAAGCTATGTAATTCAATACAAGTCTATGTGGTACTGATTAGGAGAACTGATGTATTTACTAGCAATATTTTCAGACAAAATTTATAAGCACCAGGCTCTGAGTCTCCACCTTTTAAAGAGCATTTCTGTATGCACTAAATAAGGGCTTGATTTACTACTTTCATTCTTTTGCCTTAATAATGTGAAATTTTTCCATACGAAGCTGGTCTCTCCTCAGCTCAATGTCCTAATTTCCCCTTGTCAAAATAGCTTTTCAAGGGAGTCTCTATTGTTCTCAGTTAATTTTAACACTAAATTAAAACTTTCATATGGTGGTGATTTTAAAGCATTTTACCTCATATGCCAAAAGGTACCTCCTAAACGACTTCGATCTTAATTGTTACCATCGTTACAATAAGGTTTCCATATAGAATCTCTTTTCGACCTCAAAGTGCTCTATAAAGACCACACTTTGAAATTTTGTTCTCTCAAAACATACCCCATACATTAGGTAAGAGGTCCCTGACCTCATCTTACAGGCTTAATAGTCATGAGTACATAACTTCCCACTGGATTCAAAGGAAATAGTGGCATTTAAACCCTAAATCTATAATCTGATGCTATTCCAGTGGCTTACTCTCTTTTTCGTCTTTTTTTTTTTTTTTTTTTAATTCCAAGTTTTCTAAAATCATCTGGGAAGTAATAGATCATATTTAATTGTTCAGGCTTTTGTGCTGTGCTTTCAGAATCGCTTCTGATTTGTGGTCTGGCTCTAGTTCAGTGTTATCTAACACTAGGTTTATTTCATCGGCACAGTATCAAAGCTTCCTCACTTTAGCCAGAAATTAAAATAATAGCTCTAAGTTTCTCTTTCCTGTCAAGGAGTTAGTCATTAATGAGATTTGCCATATTTTTTAAATGACTATATATGCCTTCCATAAAAGCTAGATGGATATATAATCCTCTTATTTATTTAGCCGAGGTACTCTCTTCAACTTTTCCTGTACAAAGACAGAATCTTCTTCGCCACCCCACCTCCCCCAAACAACTTAACTTTATTTTAGTGTTATAAACTATGTCATGAAGCCTGCAAAAGATAAACCGCCAGATTTCCCCTGGTCCTCTGAATAAAGCCTATGAAACGATGTCACTTTTCCTCACATCATTTCTCCTAAGATATTCTTTGCAGCCAACTAGCAAATGAGGAGGGAAAAGTAAAGATATGGGCAGTGGCAGTAACGGTCACACAATCCTCAAATGATTAAAAGCAAGAACATTCCAAATACAAAAATCATCAGAAGGAAAAAACTCCTTTGTTGTATAAATCACAGAGACATGACAAATACCCACAGAGTAATCCGAGCTCTTGCCTAGCATTAGCACTTTTTGAAGCCCAAATGCAACGCTGATTTGTGGTATTCACGTGCAAGGCGGAGCAGACCAGTGCCCAGAAATCCTGAGCGCGCTGTTCTTGGCTGCCTCTGCATGACCTTGAGCAAATCACCTCAGCTATAGGAAACCCAGATAATCCCACACGCTCCCTACCTTCCACATGGACTCATTGCAAGCCTCTTGGCTCCCCAGGGAATGATGTGGATTAGACAGGTCCCATGAAAATGAAAAATTATTACTCCTAGAGATGACTAATATATAATGAGATTAATCCTCATAACGACTTCCAGGGTTCAGGTTAAGCCCCAAACTTTAGCACTTACTTTTTTCCTCTGGACTTAATCACTTGAAAGTTGAAGGTAAGCATTCATAACTGCAGGTTCTCTCCATTTTCCTTTTAAACCTACATTTAGCTATTATGTTTTCAAAATCCCGTGTCTTCCTTGCTTGCTAACTCTTCTCAATCAAAGCTCCAAAATGTGTTAGGTAACCACACTACAACAGTATTCTGAATTTTCTATTTAACCCAAATAAGCTAATCATCCTACTTGAAACATTAAGTCTGCTTTATTAAGTGGCAAAGTTCCAAAATAACTGTCTCCAAAGTTTCAAAATAATTGATATAAGTGATAGAATACAACTTTTTTTTTTTTTTTTTTTTTAAGAATGAGGGAGAATTTACACTACCAAGGATTTTTTCTGTGGACAAGAATATGAAAAGCTCATGTTAAAATTCAAATGAAAATGCTATGACCAAAAACAGTCAAGCCACTATTGAACAAACGGTTGCTCCATGCAGCCTTATCATAAAACTCTCATAAATAATGTAATATTAGCACAAATAAATCTCATCTCCAAAGAGAACCCAGAAAGCAACCTATACATATATAGCTGCTTGATATATGGCAGAAGTGCACTACAGAGCAGTTGGGGAAGGACTTCCCTCCTCACTTGCTAGTTGGCTGCAAAGATTATCTTAGGAGAAAAGATGTGAGGAAAAGTGGCATCATTTCATAGACTTTATGTCATATGGAAAAATGAACCCAGAACTCTTCCTCACACATTCATAAATAAATTTCAGGTGAAATGAAAGACCTAATGTGAAAGGCAAAATTATAAAAGATTAAAAGACATAATGAAAATAACAATTGTTGCCAAGGATATGGGGAAATAGGAACCCTTCTATCTATCCATTGCTGGTGTGGATGCAAAATGGTAGAGCTGATGTGAAAAAGTGTGGTAGTACCTCAAAAAACTAAAAACAGAACTACCATTTGACCCAGCAATTCCACTCCTAGGTATATATACTCAAAAAATTTGAAAGCAGAGACTCAACCAGATAGTTGTACACAATGTTCATTGCAGCCTTATTCATAATAGCCAGAACGTGGAAACAATCTAAATGCACATCAATGGATGAACAAAATGTGGTACACACCTACAGCAGAATACTAGTCATTAAGAGAAATGAAGCCTTGATACATGCTACACTATAGATGGAGCTTAAAAACATTACGCTAAGTGAAAGAAGTCAGTCATAAAAGAACAAGGCAAGAACAGGCAAAAGTACAGAGACCAAAGTTTATTAGTAGTTACCAGGGGTGGGAGGAAGAGAGAGGTGTTTACTGCTTGTGGAGTACTGAGTTTTGGTTTAGTGATGGAAAAAAGCCACATTAAGGGTAGAGTTTCACAGCTGAATAACGTTAATTGCTGTCAATAAGTTTTACACCTGTAAAAAGTTGAATCAGTGAAAGTTGCGTGACATGTTTATGACCACACACACACACACACAGAGCTTTTTCTGAAGCTGCTTGTGTACAATCAAACACATCATGGGATCTGGTTCCTTAGTTTAGAGGTAGGGTCATGGTTTCATGGAATAACCCAGTTAATTGGCCTGATATGATTGTTTAGTATTTCTGTTCTACCTCCTAATTTGTTGCGTGTGCTTAGGTGTTCTGATCAAAGATTTAATTAAAAATCCTTACCAAAAGGAAAGGGGTGGGGGAATGCAGAACAGAAGTTCAAATTCTCATAGAACACAGACATTCTGGAGTCATGGAAGCTAGATGGACCCCTGAAACTACTGCCCTGAGATAATCTTTAAACCTTAAACCCCTTAAGTCTTCTTAAACCAAATATTTTAGCTTAACTAGTAAAGAATGTCAAGCACTGTGCTCTTTTAAGAACTCGCTATATGGGATCAAACTGACAACAGGAACTTAATTAGACAGGAAATTTAGGGGGCAATGTGTTTGTTATTGGGGGCAGGAACATGTCAGGAAAGGAGGGTGACAATGGGTGCACAACTCAAATAATACAGTGTCACAGAATTGGACATGTAGAAATTGTTGAACTGGTATAGTTTTGCTGTGTATAGTCTTAACAAAAATAATTTAAAAACAAAAAACAAAACACCTACCTCCTTATCCCTATCAAATTAACTTACCTGAGACTGAGGAGTCAAAATAAACTAAAATGTTTATTCTTTTATTAAGTCATTCAACAATCAATGGCCACCTGGTTCTTCCCTCATCAAACTTCAGTCTAGTTATGTGTTCCATGCAGTCCACTGAATCCTGGACAAAGGCTGGGCCATTTCTAGCTTTCCAAATTTTGTTATTTTCACCTTCTATAAGCAGCTGCTTTTACCTCCTTGGTAGTATTTTTTAAATAGCATTCTCCTTGTATGTCAGAAAACCCAAGTTGAAAATAAAATTTTATTTCCTAAAACTTAAAAAAAAAAAGATGAGAATATCTTCATGACTTTAGAGGAGGACTCCTTTAAATAAGACACAACAGACACTGAACATAAGACGACAAACTTGTCATTACAATTAAAAATCTGTTCATTAAGTCATGAAGAAAATGCAAAGTAACCCACAGATTTTCATAACAAATATAACCAACTAAAGATTAGTATCCAGAATACATAAAGAACTCCTACAAATCAAGGAGAAAAAGAAGACAGCTGACACAACAGATAGGTGGACAAAAGACTTGAATGGTCATACTTCAAAAGAAGATATCCAAGTAGCCATTAAATATATGAAGATGCTCACTATGTCATTACTAATCAGAGAAATGCAAAATAAAACAATTATCTACTGTTATATATGAACATCAATTGGCTAAAAATTGAAGTCTAACAAAACTAAGTGTTTATGAACTAGAACTCTCCTACATGGTAGGCAGGGGAATGGGGCATATAAAATCTTAAAAGATATGCACACTTTATAACCCAGCAGTTATGACTGCTTAGGTGTTATTGTTAGTTGCTGCCCAGTTGTTCAGACTCATGGTGACCCTGATAGACAGAGCAGAACTGCTTCATAGGATTTTCTTCAAGGCAGTGACCTTCCAGAAGTAGATCACTAGGCCCATCTTCTCAGGCACCTCTGGTTGGGTTCAAAACACCAACCTTCCAGCTAGCAGTTGAGCACTTAACCATCTGCACTACCCAGGGATTCCAGTCCCAGGTATAGACTCCATAGAAATGTCTTATGTGCATAAAAATGCTGATCATAGTATCAATTACAACAGCAAAACACGGAAATATCACTAAAGTATCAATCACAGTTGAATAGAAATGGTATTAATAAAATGGCACATTATACAGCAATGAAAATGAACCAAGCACACTACACATAACATGAACTTTATATTGAGATACCAGACACAATAAAACATTTGGCATAATTCTATTTTTATAAAATCAAACCTTGACAAAACTAAAACCAACCACATTGTTGCATACATTACTGGTAAAACTACTTAAAAAGTGGGTTAGGGGCGTATTACCGTAAAGTCAGGATAGCAGTTATCTCTTGGTGAGAAACAGTGTCAAGAGGTAACAGAGAGATTCTAGGGTGCTGGCAGTAGTTTTCTGCTTCTGGCTTGTCATTACATAGCTGTTTGCTCTTTTGTCTGTTTTATGTACTTTTCTGTCAGTTATACTTCAAAATAAAATTTAAAAATGAACGAGGCCTTGTACTACCAAATATTAAAGTCATAATTACTAAAATAGTATGGAAGAAATCAGAAAGCCCAGAATGAGGCCCAAGAAACAAAGGAATTTATTATTCATTACAGTATTACAAATCGGGGGTGGGAATATTTAATATCATTGAACCAACTGGTCAACTATTTGTAAAAAATCAAAAGATTAAATGCCTATCTTATCTAATACCAAGTAAGTTCAAGATGGATTAAAGGTTTCTTTTAAGTGTAAAAAGTGAAATAATAAAAGTACTAGAAGAAAAAAGAATAACTATTTCTCCATCCTTGGGGTAGGAAAGACATGTTCATGCATACAAGCAAAGGAAGACTCTTCAAAGAGAGTAATATCTAAACTGAAACACCATAAACTCCATTAAAAGGCAAAAACACTGGAAAAAAAATTAAAGCATATGATAAAGGATGGCCATTCTTAATTCATAAAAAACTTATCAATCAGTAAAACGGCACTCTCCCCAAGAAAACAGGGGAAGACATTAATAAGCAGTGACTATAAATGTATGAACGCAAGCAGCCAAAAAACTTGAAAAAATTCTCAACTAGTAAAGAAACAATTTTTAAATGTGACCCTTTTCTGGAATTACTAACTTTGCAGGTTTGCAGTAGTAGCCATCAGTTCTGGAGGTTTGATACATCGCTAGGGGAACATAAATGTACACTACATTTGTGGTGAGTAAAATGTGTATCAAGATTCTCAAAAACTTACACACCCTTTAACAATTTCATTCTGGAAATTTATCTTTTTGAAAGCAATAGTTTTTGTATAGATGTTGCTGTCTTTTAAGATATTGATCATATTATTGCTTATAGGTTACATAATAATCGAACTGTTGAACAGGAAATTGATTTTTAAAATTATGGCATACCCATGAAATGGAGTATTCTACAGCCATCTAAAATGCAAAAATTTAATGTGAGAAATGCTTACAATATATACACTATGAAATAATGTATACCATGATCTTTTTTTTTTTTTTAAATAAAGGTATAGCTGTTGTTGTTGTTGTCATGTGCCGTCGAGTCGTTTCCGACTCATAGCGACCCCTCCTTGGGTTTCCGAGGCAGTGTCACTACGGAAGTAGATTGCCCAACCTTCCTTCCGAGGAGTGGCTGGTGGGTTTGAACCACCATCCTTCTGGTTAGCAGTCAAGTGCTTTAGCCACTATGCTACCAGAGCTCCCAAAGGTATAGCTATATGTAGAAAAATAAAAATACATACACTAAAACATTAATAGTTCTTTCTGGGTGGCAGGATTATAGGGAACTGTGTGTACATGCATGTGAGCACTTTTGTATTATCCACCTTTCCATAAATGTTATTCTATTCTATAAAGAACATGTTAGATAGACCAAAGAATTTTACGTTATGATATTGCCTATTAATTTTAAAAACTAATGAAATTTATATCGGTATACATTTGCATTTAATTTTGTTAGGGGCCATGGGAAGTAGCAGCTACAACTGGAAGTGGATGATATAAAACTGAACCCTTTCTATCACTTTTACACCTGCCTTAAATGTACTTTCAGGAGCTCTGGTGGCCTAGTGCCTAAAGCATCTGACTGCTAACCAGAAGGCTGGTAGTTCAAACCTATCAGCCACTCCTCAGAAGGAAGACTGGGCAATCTACTTCCATAGAGATACCACCTCGGAAACCCAAGGGTCACTGAGTTGGAAATGTACTTTTGGTCAAATTTCACATATGAACCCCTCCAACTGCAACTGAGTTCTGACTCATAGCAATCCCATAGAATAGAACAGAACAGAACTGCCCCACAGGGTAATCTTTATGGGAGCAGACTGCTACCTCTTTCTCCCGTAGAGCAGCTGGTGGGTTCTAACTGCCATCCTTTCAGTTAGCAGCCCAGTGCTTGACCACGGCTCCCATCATATATGAACAGTCTCTTTTAAAGTAAGAAGTTACTTGAATACCAGTAAATCATCACCATTACCATTCTAAAGTTGCTCTCATTAATATTTTATTCTTTCTTTCAATGCTTTTTAAAGGCTTCAACATATTCAACAAAGAAATCTTTGATAACGTAAGTGTTACTTTCTCTGGAAACAACCATATAATCCTTTAAAATGAAACCATATAATCCCTTAAAATGACATGAACATGTATACATATGAGACTGAGGTTTCTGTAGTCTCTATGCCCCTCCTTTAGGGGAAAAAAAGTGATGGATTGACAAGACAGTAATTGTAGCTTTAAAAAAAAAAAAAAAATCCGTACCAAACTTTAATGTCCCATGAATGAACCAATGAAGTCAATTTAGGTAAAGAACAAGCACAGCTACTTCCTTCACCTAGATTTTAGCCTTTTGCTAGACCTCATGTTACTCCAGGCAAATGACTACCTAGAAAAACCCTCCAATCTCTAGTATCTACAAAAAGTAGCATCTACTAAAAGCACTCTTTATTCCTAGTCAGAAAAAAAGGTTAACTTTTTTCCTAAGGGAAGACGGAGGAAACAAACACTTGTCAAGTATTTCCTATGAGCTTCTTTTAGGTACTTCACTCAATAACCCCATGCAAACATGCATAAAATTGTCTAGACTGCTCCCTTCTTTACTTAAAAAAGGATGGAAGTAGTTCTTTTCATTCATTTTTAGGTGATACCAGGGACAACTAAGTATTTCACTGAAAGAAAATTTTATTTGAGAGGTGAGAATTAAGGAAAGCAGCAAAATTACCTGCTTTCATTTGGTTTAAAGAAAAAAAAATGTAGTCTATTATAAAGTAAAATATCAGACCAATACAGAACATACTGCAAAACATCAATACAATGTGGTTAAACACAATAGTCAAATATTAAACTTTTTAAGCACATGAAAGTCATCTTCTGAAAGATGAACTGGGCTTTTTTTTATAGCTACCATAGTGCAACTTTATAATGTCTGACACTGATCTTGATACTTGTTATAAAGTCTGATGTTAAATAATGACATCCCAACAGTGAAAGATTTAGATTATCCAATGCCCATCTTCACAATTCATCATCAGAGGCTTGATCATCTTCATCCTTCACTTCTCGGTATTTCCCCAAAGTCTCTCCTTCTGGATTATAGCTCTTCATTTTAATATTCAGCCTTTCAGCTAATTTCTGCACTGCAAGCTTGGCCTGCATTTCCTTTAAAATAAAAAGCAAAGCAAAAGTTACATACTCACATCTTTTCCTTAGAATTTTTCACACACACATACACACAAAACAGAAACAAAAAACTTCACAACTGCTCTCTCCAGCAATGCAATAAAAAGCAGATTTAAAGAAAATGAAAAAAAATAAATATGAGGGCAATGCTTATGAGAACTACTAGTGTACTACACATGTAGTTACAGATTTCCATTAATAAACAAGATTACATTGAAATATTTTAACTATACATAAGAACTTAGTAATCAGCTCAGCACTACAACAGTCACAGACATGGACACATGAAGTCTGTGGGCATACACATGTATATATTATGTATACATACTGTTAGCCCCAGGAAAACACCACCTAACTTCCTAGATATTACTTAGCTAGATTTTAGTCAGGCACACTCTACCAACAGAGTCCCTGGATGGTGCAAACAGTTAATACACTCAGCTACTAACCAAAAGGTTAGCAGTTTGAGTTCACCCAAGGCACCTTAGGAAAAAAAGCCTGGCAATCTACTTCTGAGAAACTACCCACTGAAATCCCTATGAAGCACAATAGATATACTCAGACATACATGGGGTCATCATGAGTCAAAACTGACTCAAGAGCAACTGGGTTTTTTTTTTTTTTTTTTTTAATTAAAAAAACTAGTTGCTATTCTGCCTTGGCATGTCATAAAAGCTCAACTGATACAGATTTGTATTTTCAAGGTAGACGTTTTTAAAAGCCATTTTTCTTCCTTTTAGCACATTAAAAGTACTGCCATCTAAGGGTCCCTGAGTGGTGCAACTGTTAGCACACTTAGCCGTTAACCAAAAGGTTGACATTTCGAGTCCACCTAGAAGCGCCTTGGAAGAAAGGCCTGATAATTTACCTCTGAAAAATCATCCATTAAAAACCTATGGAGCACAGTTCTTCTGGGACACACGGGGG
>NW_006921602.1:21199484-21292029 GCF_000298275.1 Orycteropus afer afer
GGAGGTGACTCAGTGGCAACTGGTTCTGTCTATCTCTTTCAATTTTCACACTTACTTTCTCAATCCCATTATTCTATATACAAATTGCCAACACATATATTTAAAGTTCTATACAGAACATTTGCTCTTTGGGAAAAATGCTAAAATAAAGCTCTAAACTTAGGAGATCAGAGCATTTTATCTTCACATGTGCCTACAGATAATGCTTTTAGATAGTATCTGATTATCTGTTGGCAACTCAACACTACCAGTCCCACCCTCATTTTATAGCTCTTCCCTGTACGGCAGGAGACTAAGCCTGGGAACATTTCCCTGACACTCTTTGCAGGATTCTGACCTAGGCTCTCCTGAGTTTTACCAGGTAGAAGAAAGAAAAGAAATGCATAGGCTAAGAGAGATGTGAAATGTTGCTATAGCCTCTCCACATTTCCTGGAAAATCACCACTCTGATGTTGCAGGTCACTGTGATCACTGCCAACTACTTCCTACAGTTTCAGAATCCTCCTGGCTCTCTGGAAACTAGACGTAAACATCAAGAGCTGGTAGCTATTCTCCCTGACCATTATCTCTCCAGTACCAATCCCCTCTATTAAATCCTTTCCTCAACAAACTACCTAGAGTAAATTCTGACTTGATATAAGCAGTATCCAATATATGGACAGGAAGAAATATATATAATACTTTAAGTACCTCATAATTCTGTTTCTGCTGTTTCTGAAGTGCTAAAGATTCTTCTATGGAGAGCAGCTGTGTAGGCATATGGTGAAGGGGTAGAAGCCGAGCTGCTGTGATGTCATCAAGATGCTTCTTATCTCTGCGCATCCTTTCTTCTGAGGAAACAGGAGACCCTCTTCTCTGGCACTGCCTAGCTGAACCATTTGGTTGTGAAGGTAATCTGAAGGGGAGAAGGCTTATGCTATACAACCACACTATTTTCTTTCTATTGACACACATTTAAAACCTTCACACACCAAATGGTCTTTAACATTAGAAATTCTTTTCTAAAAAGCTAACAGTAAGCAGTGTATCTACATTACATTTATAGATAAAATCTGTTTCCTTTGTCTTAACATATTTATTTCAAAAACACAAGTATTTAAACTGGTACAACTCTTTTAGAGAATAACCTGACAATTCATTGTTCTAACAGACAACAGGTATACATCTGGGTTCTTTTCCTTGCCTTTTCATTTTCCTCCCTCAAATCTTCTACTTGAACTGAAGCTGCTATCTTTTCAATAAACATCTGCTAAGGGGCCTACTGTCTAGTAGAAGCAAATGAGCATGCAAAGAGTTTCGGTACAATTAATACCGTAAGTACTGTGACAGATATCCACATGGTACACTGGAATATCAACATGTCAAGAGCCATTTCTATTACAGAGTGGGGAGATTACCAGAAACGCTTCTTTCGTCAAGGGTTTCAAAGAAGAGGTATCAAAGAAGTACAGTATACAGGGATAGAAGAGGTGTAGAGCACAAAAAAGCAGCAAGAGATAAGGCTGGAGAGTAGGGTAGGCCCAGCCTGCAATGAAGAGTTCTGTTCTATGTAATATGTTTGGATCTGTATTTTACAAACATCACTCTGACAGCAGTGAAGGGAATGGATGGTAGATTTAAGACTAGAGACAGGAACCAAAAACCAAACCAAACTCACTGCTGTCGAGTCAATTCCGACTTATAAAGACCCTCATTGGGTCTAAGGCTGCAAATCTTTACAGGAGGTTGCCCCATCTTTCTTCCACGGAGCAACTGATGAGTCCGAACCACTGATGTGTTGGTTAGCAGCCAAATGCCTTAACCACTATACCACCAGAACTTCTCAGAGGCAGGAAGAGGCCCCAATTATAGCCTAAAAGGGAGATATGAGCCTTCACTTTGACAAGAGAAATGATGAAGAATGATTCTAAGGAGATGAAGCTCACGGAGGTGTATTACGTAGGTCTTTGTGACTAGAGGGACCTCTGGTGGAGTAGTGCCTAAGGCTTTTGACTGGTAACCAGAAGGCTGGCAGTTCAAACCTACCAGCCACTGCTCAGAAGGAAGAGTGGGTAATCTACTTCCATAAAGATAACACCTAGGAAACCCAAGGAGGGGTCGCTATGAGTCAAACTGACTTGATAGCAGTGAGTTTGGTTTAGTTTTTTTGTGACTAGTAGGATATGAAGATGAGGAAAAAGGAATATACTTTGGGGATTGTGTGTGTGTGGGGGGCGGTGATGACAGAATACTAGAGAATACAGAAGTCAGTCAGTTTGGGAAAAACTAGGTGATCGTAAGCAGTTTACCTCTATTACATGATGTACCTGATGTGCCTGAGATGGTAGTGGGATATCCCAGCAGTCACATGTCTGAAGTTTTGGAGAGGACTGGTAGAGAGATGCAGGTCAGCAACCAGCATCCAAGTGCTTTATGAAGCCAGAAGAGTGTGGAGAAGGCCACAGGAAGAACACTTTCCCACCTCCAAGTGCTGCTCATGCATCAAGCCCCCTCGATCACCACCTATCAACAGCCTATTACCAATTCATTAAGTTTTTTCGCACTTCCTCTAACTGCACAGGAGCTATTTTTCTCCACAACTTCTTTACCCTTGGTAGCCCTCATTGCTATTCCCTTATCTCCCTCCTACTTCCAGGCAAGTAACTATGAAACAGAACTGGAATCAGTGTATTCTTTGTTGTACTTGCTGACTAGGTGGTGCGCCTGAAGTGAGGAAAAGTATCTTACCTTACACAACATGTGCAATTACTTGCTGAAAAATGTTTTCTATTCCTACTGAAGAGTAGAGACAGGAACCAAAAACCAAACCAAACTCACTGCTGTTGAGTCAATTCCGACTTATAAAGACCCTCATTGGGTCTAAGGCTGCAAATCTTTACAGGAGGTTGCCCCATCTTTCTTCCACGGAGCAACTGATGAGTCTGAACCACTGACGTGTTGGTTAGCAGCCTAATGCCTTAACCACTATACCACCAGAACTTCTCAGAGGCAGGAAGAGGCCACAATTATAGCCTAAAAGGGAGATATGAGCCTTCACTTTAACAAGAGAAATGATGAAGAATGATTGTGGGGCTAGTGTGGGATCAGGCAGTGTTTCGTTCTGCTGTGCATGGGGTTGCTATGAGTCGGAAATGACTCGACAGCACTTAACAACAATTCCTACTGAAAAATTAATGTAATATTAACTTGTTTTTCTATACAGCACAAATAAAGTTTTGAAGTTAAAAAAAAAGAATGAAGGGGTAAGGTTAACTTTAAAATCTATTAATAATAATAACAAAAAGTTTTAGGTATTTTTACTTAGAGGTTTTTCAGTTTTTCAAAGAAAGGCAGTATGTTGTTGTTGTTGTTTGCCATCGAGTCGGCCCCGACTCATAGCGACCCCTCCTTGGGTTTCCGAGGCAGTATCACTACAGAAGTAGGAATGCCCAACCTTCTTCCAAGGAGTAAAGGCAGTATAGTAGTTGTTTATTTCCTATCTCATATCTATGCTACATCTAGGCAAGTACCAACTGCTACTCCCTGATATGAACATTACATTGGAATACAAGTAAATAACAAGTCTTTACTTCTCAAAGAGCTTTTACTTTTCTGGCAATCTCACAAACAAAACTATGACAAGAAACTTAGAAGCAGGGTTTTCACCTATCCTGCCTGTTTCCCACTGGTTTTTAAAACCCTCTGCTCCCTCCTTCCTGAAATTGTCATTATTTAGTTTAGTATTTTCCAAATGTGTAAGCCTCAGATCCTCCTCCAGATCCTAAGCTCTTTTGAGGATGAAAACTTTAACTTTTTGTCACCACAGCATCTGCTGTTTACATAAGGCACTAAAGTATTTTTCGCTGAGAGTGTCCTTATCAGCTCCTGCAATTACTTTCCTCTTAGCTTACAGTCTCATCAAACTGGGAAGCTATATAAGAGAAAATGGTTCTGGGAGAAAAAGGCGTAATAAATTTTTTAAGTCTATATTTTATTATTAAATATTGACTGAGTATCCTGAAATTTAATATTCTCCCATGTGTTATTTAAAACCTTTTCAACTGCTTGGCTAAAATACTAAAGGGTTTTTCCACATGACTCCTCCAACCCAGCCAGGCTGTTCTGATCATTTTCAAAATATGTTCATTCCTAACTAAAGTAGTTCTCACACAGATTTTTCTTTTAAGTTTTATCAAATACCGTGTCCTTTAACAAATACTCTGTGATAGACCTGTTTCCAATGATACTCACACATTTGTTTTAAATTTATGCGCTGGGAACACTGGGTTTTTGGCTCGCATTTCTAGCACTTCCACGTAATGTGGCTTCTTCCGAGTCCCACTATGAAGGCCTGGCAAGTTATCGGTACTCGTGTTTTCCTCTAAGCAATGCTCCCCTTGTTCTGCGATTGTAATCCTTCGTAAGCTATCAATAATCAAGTGGTCAGAGCTGCTAGAAGTATCTTCTTCATGACTTGAAACGGGATGCTGAGGGAGATGCTGGCTAGCTTCAGATAAGAAAGTTATACTGGCTTTGCTGCTGGGAACTGAACATTTGTTCACTGTGTCCTCTGCCTCTGAAGTCTCTTCACTGCCTTTGTCAAGGACAGGTACAATTCCCTGCTTTGGTGAAGTTGCTTTAGATGACTTGCTGTCAGCTACAGAAGAACAGCTAGGAACTAGTGATGAAGTATCAAGTATCTGGTCAGGATTCTGAGCCTTAACTGTGTCCACAACTCCTGCAATCACTTTTTGCCTTACTTCACAGTCTAATCCAACAGGATGAAAGAGTACACTTTTTCTTCTAAACTCTTCCCGTTCCGCAATGGCCGCTTTCAGTTTGGCAACAGAGTCTAAGATCTTTTTACCTCTGTCGGGCAATCTGCAAATGAATTTTCTGTCAAATAGAAAAGAACATGTATGCATTAGAGCCATGTTTTCAAACTTTAGATATAAGATTTAAAAGACAAAGCATTATCCTCAAAGGGAGAAAAGATGATTTTTAAATCAAAATTTGATTTCCAACTGCCCCAAAACAAGAATTAAACAAATAAGATAATCATTATCCAAATGCACCCAAAACCAAGAAGATACATAAAGAACAGAGAATAAGCCTCACCTGTCTCATCCAATTAGAATTTTAGTAAGGAATTCCAACAGATCAACAGTTTTCTAAGCATAATCCTCAAGACCCTCTTGGGTGGAAAGAGGTCTCTGAGGTCACAACTATTTTCCCCTCATTTTCTCACATAAGTACAGTGGAGTTTCCCAGAGGCTACAATGATGTGTGACAACATCATTGCTCTGAAGGTGAATGTATATTCTTGCTTTTTAGTTTTATCAGCTGTCATTTCTAATAAATCAATAAATATTGCTAGATATAATCCACATAAACAAAAGTGTTTCGGGGTCCTCAATAATTTTTAAGTGTATAAAGGGGCCCTTAGACCAAAAAGTTAAGAGAATTCACTGCCACAGATTAAAAGTTCAACTTCACAAAGTCAAAACACCCAAGTGATTATTTGTCTCCTTTACTGAGTAACGGAAGTCCATTTTCAGATTCCTTCTTTAGCCACACAATAAATGAGGAAAGAAAGCTCATCAAAATAACATCTTGTTGTTGTTGTTATTTGCCGTCGAGTTGGCCCCGACTCATAGCGACCCCTCCTTGAGTTGCCGAGGCAGTATCACTACCGAAGTAGGATTGCCCAACCTTCCTTCCGAGGAGTGGCTGGTGGGTTTGAACCGCCAGCCTTCTAGTTAGCAGTCAAGTGCCTTAGGCACTATGCTACCAGAGCTCCTAAATAACATCTTAGGACCTTCTATTCTTTCTCTTAGGAGCTCTGGTAGAGTAGTGCCTAGGGCACTTGACCGCTAACCAGAAGGCTGGCGGTTCAAACCCACCAGCCACTCGGAAGGAAGGTTGGTGGGGCAATCTAATTCCGTAGTGATACCTCCTCAGAAACCCAAGGAGGGGTTGCTGAGTCAGGTCCTACTGGACTGCAAAAAACAAGATTCTTTCTCTTACATCACAATCATTCCTAGAGTCAACTATTAGCACCTAAGGAGTTCTGGTGACACAATGCCTAAGGCATTTGACTACTAACCAGAAGGTTGGTGGTTCAAACCCACCAGCCACTATGTGGAAGGAAGACAGGGCAATCTACTTCCATAAAGATTTACCACCTTGTAAACCCAATGGGGATTGCAATGAGTCAGAATTGACTGGATGGCAGTGAGTGTTGTTTGAATATAGCTGAGATTCCTGTGTTTTTCCAGTTTTCTCTTCCCTAAGTTTCACAACCACCTCTCCAGCTTTTAACTTGCCTTAATTAACCCAATGTCTATCCTGCCATGCCCTCAACTTACTAAAAATCAAACTCGGACCTATGTTCTGCCATCTACTCAACCTACTAAAAATCAAACTCGTAACTATCCCCCTCCCCTAAATTTCCTAGTTTTGTTCATGGTTTTCCATGCAGGCTGAGAACTTCAGCCATCTCGGTCAACTGCAGGTTAAAATTATTGCACAGTCACCTTCCTAGTTCACTTTCCTACAACCCCTTGTCGGGAACCTACCTAAAAATATCCTCCTACTGTCTTCTGCCTCTTATTCCTTCAAACCATTCTGTTACTAAATTAAGTTTCCTTAAAAAAAAAAAAAAAAAATCATTTTTATTGTATCACTCCCCAGCTAAAATCCATTAAGTCTACCAGCTGAGTGAGAAACTTTCTTGGCCTAATAAATCACCCTTTGTTTATATCCGACTCCTCCCATTTCCTACAGTTCCAAGAGCAGGATTTAATCCGACTCGTCCCATTTCAGACAGTTCCTAGAAGAACAGGATTTAGCAGTGAAACTGACAAAACATTAAGCCTTTCCTGTATTTGACCGGGGGGGTGCATATAAAAAGGGTTATGACACAGATCTTTCAATGAACCGATACATTAGGTGAACATAAAACCAACTTAAGTATTCACGAATAGCTCAAGCGCTAAACCGCCGTTCTGTACACGAGCAATCATCACAGGCAGTGTGTGACTACCCAGGATGCGGTACAGCTTTGCGACTGTAGGCCGTCCACTCGCAAGCGGGACTAAAATTAATCTGACTCGGGCAAGGTCACCTTCCAGAAAAGGGAACGGGGTGAGGGAATGGGGGAGGACAGCTTCCCAAGGAGCCCGACCAAAGGATCCCGGAGTTGATTCGGCGGGACCCAAGCTTACTCGTTGCGCAAAAGTCTCTCCTGGCGCTTCAACATCTCCCCCAGCTCCGCCAAACTCCGCTGCCCCAAGTCCTCGGGAGCTTGGGGCTCGAAGCCGCGGGGCAGCGAGGACATTCTGCGGGGGTTGAGGCTGGCGAGACTGTGAGCACTCAGCTTCCTCAGCGGCCCCTGCCGCTAGCGCCGGATCCGCAGCTGGCGACGACTCAGGAGCACGAGCGGGAGACGCCATTTTCCCGGAAGAACAGGCCTTCTTCGAGTCAACACGAGCTATACCGAAACGCCGGAAACAAACACAGACCATGAGAAGGGGGTGCCGGGAGAAACGGGAAGGGGCGGAAGTTACGAAGGATGACGTCAGCGCCTCAAGGTGTGCTTCTTTTCGCGCAGGTTTCAGTTCTTCATTATTCTATTCATCTGGTTCGTTGCAAAATATTTGCGTGTCACCGTTTCTTCAAAAATTATTTCAGTACCACTGTGACATCACAAAACATGATATATTAATGAATGAATAGCCACTGGTCCTTGCTCTTACGAAATTTACAGTGTCGTGAATGGGGCAGACAAACAACACACTATGACAGTAAGATTGGTATGGACATTAGGGACGTTATCTCTGAGAAATGAAATTTATGTCAAAACCTGAAGGAAGAAACAAGACAATCATTATCCCTGGGTGGTGCAAACCGTTTGTGCCGGACGGCTAATGATTGGTGGTTTGAACCAACCTCCGTTGAGATTACAGTGTGCTATCAAGTTGATCCCCACCCACAGCAATTCTGTATGACAGAACTGTGCCATAGGGTTTCCTAGGCTGTAATCTTTACAAGACCAGATTGCCAGGTCTCTCGCCCATGAAGTAGCTGGTGGGTTCCAACTTCCTACCTTTTGGTTTGCAGCATAGGGCGTAGCTATTATGCCACCAGAGCTCCTTTCCGTTAAGACTCTAGCCAAGCACTCCCTATGGAGCAGTTCTGCTCTGTAAGGGATCCGTTTGCCATAAGTCAATGGCAATGGGTTTAGATTTTTGGCCTAAGATGTGATTGCTCCTAGTCTAAGTCTCAGTGAAGTCCTGAACTGTGAAAGTTTAAAAGTTCCTTAGAAACCAAGTTTTCTTAATGAAGCTCTGTGTATTTGGGGCAGCACAATTCTTCATTGTGGCATTGACTCGGGCATGGCAGGACATTTGGTGTCTGGCTTCTGCTCACTAATTGCCATGGCACTTCCAAGTCATTATAACGGTACAAAACCATCACCACCACCAATTCCCAGAGGTTCACAAGAGTTGATGATAGGGATAAGATGTGTGGCTCAAGCTGGCTGAGAATGTCTCTTTCACAATTTCCTATTTTGCTGATAGAAATACAGAGGTACAACAACAAAAGTGAATATTCCCAGGGCACAAAAGTGACAGCCCCACATTTCAAACCCAACTGCCCAGCTGCTCTTTCCAACACACGCCTCAAAAATGCTCATCTCCTCTTTAGGTATATTTTCAAACATATGAAATTGATTTTTAAAAAGTTTTGTTTTGTTTTTCTCAGCTGTTGAGAAGAAGAAAGCAGTATAACCTGCATTGCACCCAGCTCTCACCTTCTCTTTATAATTCAGCTCCTAAAGCTATCTCCAAGGAAAGTGCAAGAAGCAGGAAAGAATCACAGAAGTATGGCTTGGGAGGCTTGAACACCCCCATAATCCCCAGAACTCCCTCCATTCTTTGATATGGAAAATTGAAGTGTTCTCAAAGCTCTGTAAAGTGCTATGTAAATACTAGTAACTCGCTTCCAACCAGACAGACACCCTAGATAAAATCTGGAGCTACTCCAAGGAACACAGTTGTAGCCTTTTCTGTATCTCCCCAATCTAGATCATCTGATTATATTAATTAATATATCAAAAGAAATTTTCTCAATGTAAGCTGCTTTCAAGAACTTCTTTAACCTCCTCTGGCCTTAGCGAAATAAGAAATACTCTGATTAAAGTCCCTAAGGCAGGTCCTAGTCCCCTGGCAAGCTTCCCCAAGGTCTCCTTCATCCTGCCTCTGGACCCCAGCTGGAGGCTTATTATTCCGCACAGTAGTGAATCCCCATCCTCTGATCCTGGGCCACAGGTGTGCAACGCAAAGATGGCTTTCTTTCAGGCCACAGAATTTTGCCTGCTGCCAGCTTCCTCCTGTAAAAGGCTGTTTCTTTTCCCCTTGCCAATTATACATCTTGGCTTAAGCTTCAGCTCCTCCCTGAGCTTTACTAGATTATTCCAACGCAAATCACTTTTGCTTTTCCTCATAACTATAGTACTTAGAGTTGGCACCCCACTATATGAAGCACATAATGCTTCTCCGATTGTATTATAAGGAACTCTGGTGGCACAGTGGTTAAGTGCTTGGCTGCTAACCAAAAGGTTGGTGGCTCAAGCCCACCATAATCTACCTCTGTAAAGATACACAGCCTCGGAAACCCTATGGGGGCAGTTTTACTCTGTCCTATAGGGTTGCTGAGTTGAATTGACTCAATGACACTAAGTTGGTTTTTTAAAATTGAATTATGCATGGTGGTTTCTTTTTTTCCTTTCTAACTAATTTGTAGGAGTATTTTGGTGGTGCAAACAAAGAACATAGATTTCAACAGCAACGTTTGGGAGAAAAGGACATAAAATGGAGAAATTTACAACAGGAAAACGAAGAACAATAAGTTCCATGGGTTTTACCTGTATCCAGCCAAAAAGGTTGTTGGTTTGAACCCACCCAGAAGCACCTCAGAAGACAGGGCTGGCAGTTTGCTTCCACACAATCACTCTTGAAAATTCTGTTGGGCAGCTCTACTCTGCTAGAGTTACAGGGTCGCCATGAGTGGGAATTGACCTAACAGTAACAACAGCAACTAAATTGTATAGTCCTTTTTTGTCAGGAAGCTATTTGTACTTCTCTGTCTCCCATTACTCCTATGGCAAATACTAATTGGCAGAATCTCCCTCTCTGTTCATTTTTTTCTCCCTCTTTTCCTCGTGTTCTACTTTTCCTTAATAAAATGTCCCTTATATATACATAAACCATAAGCCTTTTATATAAGTATTAACTATAGTTACAATGAATATTTTCAGTGGTGGGGGATAGAATCTTCTATACAACATAGCTTAAGGCTTCAAGACATTATAATACAAATCCAAATTCCTAACAACTCCCATGCACAAACCATCCTATTCTCTTGTCAGCAACCAAGAAGCTTGGCAAAAGATTTGAGAAAGACTGCCCTGAATCAAAAGCAAGATATTTGTTTGTACTTCAAAATGAAAACAGGCATAGCATTCTTTTATGTCCATTAAACAAATTCAAAAAAATGTAAGTATTTAGAACACAGATTTTAACAGCAGTGTCTGTGAGGAAAGGACATAATATGGAGAAATTCAACAATGAGAAAACAAGAACAATGAGCTCCATGTGTTTTACCTGTTTCCAACCAAACCAAACACATCTTTGAGAATCAATGGGGGCCACAAACCATGGCAGCTAATCTCTGTTAAAGAATTCTAGTTGCATAACAAAATAATGTTGTTAATTATTTTATTATCTATAATAAAGTTGAATCTGGACAAATGTTTTTTGGGTTTTTGTTTGTTTTCCCTTTTTAATGTTCATTTTTTTTTTTTTTTTTTTTGAAAGTCCAGGTCACCTTTCCAGTGGTACTCTGATTAACCTCTTGAATGTTAATTGTCCTCAAAAGCAAACTAATGAATTTGACTGTGTTGAAAAGAAAGAAAACTTCAAAACAAAGAAGAAAAGGGTAGGAAAATTTCCTCAGACACATAAAGTGCTACTAGGATGACTTACCTGTCCCACTGACACTAAGCTGCCCAAAGATGCAGTATTGTTTGAACATGATAAAAACTCACTCTGGGAATGATTTCATTTGTCCTTATGGAATTGAAGATAAACAGACTCAATCAATTATAACATTGATCAAAGTTAATCCTCAGACTCCCCAGCCTGCTCTTCTCTGTTTCCTCCTTTTGATTATCCATTTGGGGGCTTGAATGGCCACAAAACTGACTATAATACACCTGCAGTCAACCAAAATGGCAGCAACAGTATCTGCCTCTTCCCTATCTTTGAACCTGGGTGTGCTTATGACCATAGCAAAACCAGCTTCCCAGGTGAGGTGATAAAAGATGATGTAGCTTCTTCCTAGTTCTCTTGGGGCACTTGACCTTGGAATTCAGCCAATAAGCTGTGAAGAAGCCTGAGTTTGTGTAGGTGTTTTGGGTGTTGGCCCCAGCCAAGGTCTCAGCCAACAGGTAGCATCAACCACCAGTCATGTGAACAAGCAAACCTTCAGATTATTCCAGCCCCCAACTGTCCAATCACTTCTAAACTTTGAGACTTCTAAACTGAGGTCCCAGATACTATTCCAGAGCAGAGACAAACCACCCTCACTATGCTCTTTCTGAATTCCTGATCTACAGAATTCAGAGGCATAATAAAGTTGTTCTGTGCTTACTCCTTTAAGATTGTAGTGGTTTGTTATACAATAGTAACAGGAGCACTATCAAAGGTAAATCCTTCCAGTTGTGCTCTGGATCCCATCTGTTCTTGCTTCCTGGGAGAGCTCATTCATTTGTTCATTTAATAAATATGTATTGGGTACCCAAGACACTGTCCTAGACTTTATAGGTAGTGATGAATGAGACAAACAAACTTCTGCCACAATGGAACTTACATTTTCTCAGATCGTACTAACTGCCATGTAGTGAAGTAAACAGGGTGGTACAATACAGAATGATTGGAAGGCTACTTTGATTGGGTGATTGGTGTTGGCTTCTCTGAGGAAGTAATTTGTTAGCTGAATCCTGAATGACAAGAAGCAACCAGTCATGGGAAATCTGATGGAAATGCATTCCAAGCAGAGGGAACAGCAAATACTATGACCCGAAAAAGAGAAAGACCTCAGCATGTTCAAATGACAGAAAGGAGGCCAGTGTGAAAGGCTGGGGCTAGATCTCACAGGGTTTTGTTGATCTATATATGAAGCTTGTATTTCATTCTAAGTCATCTATAGTGGGCAGCCTCTAGGATGGCTCCCAATGACCCCACCCTTATATAATCCCTTCCTATTGAGTGTGGGCTGGATTTATTGACATCTTCTACCAAACAGAATATGGCAGAAGTCATGGGGTGTCATTTCCAAGATTAGGTTATAAAAGATTTGACAGACACTTCACCAAAGAAAATGTACAGAGGAGAAACAAACATAATAATGTGCTCAACATTATTAACCATTAGGAAAATACACATAAAAATCACCATGAGATACTACTTCACACCTATCAGAATTTCTTAAATTAGAAAGACTGACCATGTCAAGTGTTGGCAAAGATGTGAAGCAACTGGAACTCTTACACATTGCTAATGGAAATACAAAATGCTACAACCACTTTGAAAAATAGTTTGGCAGTTTTCTTAAAAAGTTAAACATACCTTGACATATGCCCAGTCATTCCTTTGCTAGGTATTACTCAAGAGAAATGAAAGCGTATGTACATACCAAGACTTGTGCATAAATGTTCATAGCAGCTATATTTGAAATAGTCCAAAAATTTAAACAACCCAAATGTCCATCAACTGGTGAATGATAAACAAATGTTGGTCTATCCATACAATGGAATACTATGGTACATGGACCAAATCTGATGCAACTCAAAAAATTTCTCTCAGTTAAATAAGCCAGAAAAATAAGAGTGTGTATTGTATTATTCCATTTATATATAAAATTCTTTAAAAATAAATCTAATCTAGAGTAACAGAAAGCAAATCAGTGATTGCCTGAGGATATGGGTGGCAAGGAGAGGTTGGAGGAGGGATTATGAAGGAGCAGGAGAAAACTGTTGGGGAGGTTGGATGTGTTCATTATCTTGATTGTGGGATGGATATATGGGTATATATTCAATAAATCAAATAAACTACATCAAATTGTATACTTTAAATATGTGCAGTGTATAGTATGTCAGCTGTACACCAAAAAGCTGTTCAACATTCCCCCATAGCTTCTACCCTCTCTTCTATTTTTAGAGATCAGATTCCAAAATAATTGTCTACACTCTCTGTCCATACTTCTTCACCCCTCTTGCCTACTCCATCAGTCCTCTCCCAGGTGTCAAATCCAAGCAACAGACTTTAGTCTTTATCTTCCTTACTGCACCTGATGCTGTTGACAAGTCTCTCCTTAAAACTCTCTCCTACCATAATGCCCATGGTACCAATCTCTCCAGGATTTTCAGCATAGGACTTTTTTGGCTTTTTGCTTTTGAGGTTAGAATTAGAGTTAGATAGAGTAGAACATTTCTACTTGATATCCCAAAGCCTTCTGAGGCTGAACATGTCCAAAACTGTACTCATTTATATTTCCCACCCCAACTCACTCTTCCTCTTTTAATTCCTCTCTCTCTCTCTCTCTCTTTTTTTTTTTTTTTGTAATGTCATCACCATCTACCTAGTTGCCCAAGCTGGAAACTAGATATTCATACCTGGTTATTCTTTTTTACCCAACTAGTCACTAAATCCTAAAGCCTAAATACCTTTCAGATTCTGGTTGGCACAAATGGTTAAGCAGTTGGCTACTAAATGAAAAGTTGGCAGTTTGAATCTACCCATTGGTGCCTTGAAAGAAAGGCCTGGCAATTTACTTCTGAAAGATAATATCCATTGAAATATCCATTTGGAAATGGAACATGCTGAATTTTCAAACAAACCAAAGCAGCAGCCAAACATAGTTAGTGAAAAATTAATTAAGAATGGTAAACCTCCCAAAGAGTCCACAAGAAAACTTAGAGAGGTAACAGAGGAATTTAGCAAAGTTTCAGGGTACAAAGCCAAGAAATAAAAATCAGCTGGGTTTCTATACACTATTAATGAGAAATCTGAAAAGGAAATTAGGGAAACAATTCTATTTACAATGGCACCTAAGAGAATAAAAGACCTAAGAATAAATCTAACCAGGGACATGATAGATTTACACAATGAAAACTATATAAAACATTGCTGGGAGATTATAGAAGACTTAAATATATGGAAAGATGTTCCATGTTCATGGCTTGGAAGATTCAGTATTGTTAAGATGTCAATACTACCCAAAGCAATCTATAGATTCAACACAATCCCAATCACAATTCCAGTTATTTTTTCTTTACAGAAATAGAAAAACTAGTCCTCAACTTTGTATGGAATGACAAGAGGCCCTGAATAGCTAAAACAATATTGAAAGAGAATAACAAATAGGAGGACCCATACTTACTGACTTTAAAACACACTATACATCTACAGTAATCAAAGCAGACTGGTACTGGTATAACGAAAGGCACATAGACCAATGAAATAGAATCCGCAGTCCAGAAATAAACCCATACATCTATCATCAGCTGATTTTTGACAAGGGTGTTAGATGCATTTGATGGGGAAAGAAGGGTCTCTTCAATAAATGGTGCTGGGAAAATTGGATTGCTACATGAAGAAAAATGAAACAGGATCCATGCCTCACACCATACACAAAAACAATGTCAAAATGGATTAAGGACCTAAATGTGCAACTAAAACCACAAAATTCTTAGAAGAATGAGCAGGAGCAATGCTCTCAGGCCTAGCTTTTAACAACGGGTCATTTAATAAAATAACAAAAGCACAAACAGCAAAAGACAATTGGGACCTCATAAAAATTAAAAACTTTTGTTCATCAAAAGACTTTACCAAAGAAGTGAAAAGACAAGTTACCAGATGGGAGACTATCTTTGGAAACCATATATCTGATAAGAATCTAATAACCAAAATATATATATAACTGACAACAACAAAAAGACAAATAATTCAGTCATAAAAAGGCAAAGGACTTGAATAGACATTTCACCATAGAGAACATTCAGATGACCACCAAACACATGAAAAAATGCTCTACATCATTAGCATCAGAGAGATGCAAATCAAAACCACAGTGAGATACCATTTCACTCCCACTAAGATGGCTAAGATTTGCAAAAAAAAAAAAAAAAAAACCCAGAAAATAACAAGTGTTATTGAGGATGTGGCTTAATTAGAACCCTTACCCATTGTTGGTGGGAATGCAAAATGTTACAACCATTGTAGAAAGCAGTGTGGCAGTTCTTTAAAAAAAAAAAAAAAAAAAAACTACCATATAACCTAGCAATTCCACTCCTAGGTATACATCCAAAAGATTTGAAAACAGAGACTGAAAAAGAGACTTATACCTCAATGTTCATTGCAGCACTACTTCCAATAGGCTAAAGGTGGAAACAATCTAAATGCCCATTTATGGATGAATAACTAAATAAAATGTGGCACGTACATAAAATGGAATACTCCTACTCAGCCAGTAAGAGAAATGAAGACTTAATACATGCTACAGCATGGATGGGGCTGGCAAGCATTATTCTGAATGAAATAAGTCAATCACAAAAGGAAAAATATATGACCTCACTTATATAAAAAGACAGCTAACTAGAAGGCTGACGGTTCAAACCCACCAGCCACTCCTTGGAAGGAAGGTTGGACAATCTACTTCCATTGTGATACTGCCTCGGAAACCCAAAGAGGGGTTGCTATGAGTCGGGCCCAACTTGAGGGCACATAACAACAACAACAACAACATATAAAAAGACAAGAATAGACAAATGTATAGATAATAGAGTTTATTAGTGGTTGCCAGGGGTAGGAATGAGGGGGAAAGGAAGGGTTAAGAGTAATAGAAATACCATGGTGATTAAGGATAGGGTTGCACAGTTGATTATTTTAATTGCTGTCAGTAACAATAAGTTTTACATTTGTAAAAAGTTCAATTGGCAAAAGGTATGTGATAGATATATTTAAAACAATGACCAAAAAAAAAAAAAAAATTTCAGAGTAGCTACTGAGGCTGCTTATGTACATCCAAAAACCTCATGGAATTTGGTTTCTTGCTTTGGAGGCTTAGGGTCATGGTTTCATGGAACAGTCCACTTACTTGTCCTAATCACATATTTAGTGCATCTACTCTACCTCCCAGTTTGATGGGTAGTGCATGGAGTCTTAGAAGCCTGCAAGTGACCATCCAAGGCACAATAATTGGTCTCTATTCTTCTGGAACAACAAAGGAAGAAGGAAATTCAGGAATAAGAGGAGGATATGGAATGGGTGAGTAATTACCTTCATGAATAACTGCTTCCTTTGCCATGAGACCTGAAGGACTGGATGGTGCCCAGCTACCATTACTAAACATTTTGATCAAAGATTCCATAGAAGAATCCTGATCAAAAGGGGGAAAATGTATAACATACTTTCAAATTCACATGGACTTCAGACTTTCAGGAGCCAAAAAGGTTGGATGAACACCAAAAACTATTAACGTGGGATAATCTTTAAACCTTAAACCAAAACTATCCCCTGAAATTATCTTAAAACAAAACAATAATTTAACTTAACTAATAATTGCCTTGAGCAGTATGCTCTTCTAAGAACTATCTATGTGAGATCAAATTGACAGCAGCAACTCCAAAGATTATGTAGGAACCTTAGAGGGCAGTGAGTTTATGTTAATGGGAGAGGAACAACTCAGAAAAAGAGGATGAGATTAGTTGCATGACTAGAAGAATGTAATCACTGTCACTAAATGGTACATATAGAAACTGTTGAACTGTTACATGTTTTGCTGTGTGCATTCTCAACAACAAAATAAATAAAATTCTTTTTTAAAAAAAGAATAGTAAACTTAAGACTCTCTTGAATAATGGTTCACATCTGTGTGCAATTCTTCCAAAAGTCCTCTTTCAGTCAGTTCCCCAAACTGTTTTCTAAGATGGGCAGAGGAGTGGAGACAGAGGCAAATGTTAGGGCTTTCAGACCACTCCATCTAAGGGCCACTCTCCCCTGGCCGCCCCTCTGTCCCTCAGCGCTGAACTTCACAATTAAGTGACTGGAGGATGGGCAATTAGGGAAGAGAAAGTAAAGGGAAGGTGGGAAGGCCTGGAAGTGGGGTATGAGAAAAACTGAGTGAAAAAAAAGGAGAAAGAAAGGCAGGAGGAAAGAGAAAGGGGCTGGTAAACAGACAAAAAAGTGGAAGAGACACTAAGCGAAATAGCATTTCTCTGCACAATCACAAGAAAAATAAAGCCTCATAAGTGCTTAAGAATGCACGGATACATTCCTCATTTCCCTTCCAGCACTAGCATTCTATATTTCTACAAAATGTCATGTTTCCCTTCTTTATATTTCACTAGGATCCCAAGGCAGCAAAAGATTTTCCTCTGGTACCCAAGGGTTTAAGTTGTAAAGTGCATGCACTCCACACTAAAAGTACATGCTTGCATTAGTTATCCAAATTGTTTGAAATGAGGAACCAAATTTTCAGCTCATATCTCCCTTTTTATCAGCAAATAGTAATTTAAAGCCATTTACTGGGGTTACGGTTCCCGGGTGACAGACGTGGCCTATTAAAATTTGTCTTGACAGAAGATCCTTGCTGCTTTCTCCAAGTACCGTCAGGCTGTTGGTTTATGAACAGGATGAACAGACGGTCTATCCCAGAGGGGTTGAGGGAGGAAGCATGTTCAAATGGCTGCCTGCATCTTTGTTTGCTCAGCTGCATAGAAAACTAGGACTAAGGGAAATGGGATTAATCAAGGGGGCAGTTGCCCATGAAGAAAAAAAAAAAAAAAAAAAGAAGAGTTTGGTGAGAAAATACCAGCCAAATAAGTTTCAAGTTGGAAGGAAAAGTCTCTTTTTTCTCCTCAGACCTTCACATGGCTGAATGTAGTTTAACGACAAATCTCATATTTTCAGGTCTCCACTGTATCTTATGATCTTTTTGATTTTGTAGGAAAAATAGTAATTCATAGGAAAAAAATTAAATGTTTAGTTCTCTGAAATTCCATGCCATTTTACTTTTTAGTTTCCAATTTTTACTTTTTAATTAAAGAAGATAATCAGTGAGATATATGCCTAACTGTAATTGAATAGTAACAGTTTTATAAAATATTTCATATGAATAATCTTACAAACCAGGAAAACAAGTCCTGAAAATATCATGGGTAGTAGATATTGTAGCTAAGACCCCTCCTCTCAGTCTAGGAGACAGAATCCTATGAGATACTTGTAAAGTACCCTCTCCTCCCCTTCACTTATTTCTCTTCCTTCTAAATGAAAAGTCAGTGGCTCAAACACACCAGCCGCTCCATGGAAGATGTGGCAGTCTGCTTCCTTAAAGATTATAGCCTTAGAAACACTATGGGGCAGTTCTACTCTGTCCTATAGGGTTGCTATGAGTCAGAATCCACTCAAAGGCAATGGATTTTGACACCCTGGCTGAAGTTCCATTACTAAGATTATCTGGTTAAAAGGAGCTTCCTCTGAGACCATAGATACTTTCACAAATGTGTTGGTCTATCATTTATTTACACATGAATTAGCTCCAAATGGCTTTCTCCTAAAAGGGCTAGCTGAAGTGATTCATCTACACTAACAGTGGAATTTGATTGAAGAGAAAGGGAGAAAATAAAGGGAATATTGAGCAATCTGAGAGGAAGGGCAGATATAAGAGAATATCATAATGGGGATTGCAGGATAGCAGGAAGACTTCAGAGGACCTGTCTTCCAGGATTTGTAAAATATGTACGTAGGGCAGGCAAAAAAAAGGAAGTAGGAGGATGTCAAAAGCAAACTTTGCTTAGGGTTGTTTGAAATTCCATACTGTACATAATTGGGCTTTATCTAAGTGTTTTCATAAAACACATAATATATTGTATATCATAAGTCTGGTTATAAAAATTTCCTCATTAATAAAATATGCTCAGATAATTGATGCTTACATTTCTTTTATGCTTGTTTTTTTTTTTTTTAATTGTGATTTGGGTGAAAGTTAACAGACCAAATTCACTTTCCATACAGCAGCTCACATACACTTTGTCTCATGACATTGATTACAATTTACCACAATGCAACAGCTTCCCTCCCACTTCCTCCCCATAGTTACCTCTTCCCTGTGTTCTTCCCTCCATGTACTCCTGCCCTCTGAGCTGTCTCCCTGTGCATACACAGCCCTTCTATTCTCCCATGACTGTTCTCTCCAAGGAGTGTATCTACCTAATGTAAATGTTCAGCTCATATGTCTGTCTTTTGTTTGGCTGGAAGTCACAGGAGTGGGTTCAATTCCAAACTTGATGGGCAGCCAGGGGGCATAGTCTCAGGGGCTCCATCAAGCTCTATCAGACCAGCAAAACTGGTCCCTTTTTTTTTTCCAAATGCTTTTGAGTTTTGTTCCACATTGTTCTACACTCTATCCAAGATCTCCTACAAAGATCTCCCTCTGAGTGGTTGACAGTGGTAGCTGGGCACCATCTAGTTCTTCTAGTCTCACAGTCATATAGGCTGAGGACTGCATGGTGTACCAGTCACTTGGACTAATTGTTTCCATGAGTCTTTGGTTTTCTTCATTCTTCTTTGCTCTGGACAAGGAGAGACCCATCACTGCATCTAGATGGCTGCTAGCAAGCTTTTAAGATCCCGGTCACTACTTGCCAAAGTAGGATGTGGAACAATGTTTTGTGTAGTATGTTATGTCAATTGAACTTAATGTCCCCTGGGACTATGGTTCTGAGCCCACAGGTCCAACTACTCACTCCCTCTGGGTAGCTGGTTGTAGCCAAGAAGTGACTACAACCTTGTCCCTTGTCAGCTCTACTATATACTTGGGAAATTTTTATGTTTGTTCAAAGAGTGTTTGCACATATATTTATCATAAAACAGAAAAGCACAAGGGAGGTAATTTGCATAGTCATTAAAGGGTGAGAGTTCATAATACCCACTCCTCTCAAGTTTCTTTGAAGGGAGAGCTATCCATTTGGTGGAGGAAAAGAAGAATCAGGTCTCTACTACAATGTTAGCACACCATGTCTCCACTGTCTAGATTCTGATTTGTCTGATCACCTTTATTTTTCTATCTTGCATGACAAAGAACACAGCCCTGAGAAAATTCAGCTGGTGGAATAGTAGGGGAGAAGTAAAGGATGCTCATGTGATATATGTGTTGTTGTTATGTACTGTCGAGTAGGACCCGACTCATAGCGACCCCTCCTTGGGTTTCCGAGGCAGTGTCACTACGGAAGTAGATTGCCCAATCGTCCTTCCGAGGAGTGGCTGGTGGGTTTGAACCGCCAGCCTTCTGGTTAGCAGTCAAGTGCCTTAGGCACTATGCTACCAGAGCTTCCATGTAATGTATAGTCAAGAGAAAATTTTAGGAAAAAAAAAGTCCACAATTTTCTCCTCAAAAATATGGAGGAGAGAAAAGTCAGACATAGCATTGAGAACCAGTTTTAATTCTCCTGGAATCAAAATTTCTGGGGCCCATGGAGTTGGGACAACCCATCTAGACCATTGTCCTTAGATAATATTTTGAACCTTGAGCCTTGAGCACACTGGTCAAACAATGATATTACTAATTAATAAAGACCATTTTGCCCTGGCTTTGTGCTCTTTTGAAACTGAAAACTGTATTTTAAGGTAAACTGTGATTGTGTAAACATGTTCCCCAACCTTTTTCCATAATAATGTCGATAAGATGGGGTACAAGGATTTTTGGAAGTTCTCAACTTCAGAACATTTTTGACACCCTAGTGGAAATTTTTCCTTGATCTGCAAATCATATATTAAATAAACTTCGATTGATGTCTACTATTGGATTAAAAGGAGTTCTGGTAGCGTAGTGCCTAAGGCACTTGACTGCTAACCAGAAGGCTGGTGGTTCAAACCCACCAGCCACTCCTCGGAAGGAAGGTCGGGCAATCTACTTCTGTAGTGATACTGCCTCAGAAACCCAAGGAGGGGTTGCTATGAGTCGGGTCTGACTCAACGGCACATGACAACAACAACAACATTGGCTTAATATGGTTTTTAACAGCACAGAGGACAACAAAGAGGGACAGGAGCAGAAATGGAAGAGGAGGATTGTCACCCTCAATTCTTTTCCTTTTTTGGCAAGTCAATAACTTCTCGTGTCCTCAGTTTTCTCCTTTTTAAAATGGGGCTATTAAACCAGAAAAACTCCAAGATGCCTTTCAACACTTAAATTTATGATTCCAGCATGAATAATATCATAAGACATTCTTTGGCAACATCTGCATCTATTTAAGGTCATATATGTTGAGAAGAAATATTTGGTATGCAGTAAACCAGGAAGCAGGTAGCTCCATTTATGTAAATACTCATCCAACATTGATGAAGTTTCAGGTTTTATTAAGTTTTGCTGTACTCCGTTCATTGACCATATTGATGGAACTGGATAATGTTTCCTATCACATAGAATTCTTGGCAATAATTTAGTTTTTAAAAATCTAAAGATGACAGCCCTTGAGTAATTTAACATTATTTCTAAGGTTTAAAAGAAAAAAGAAACTTAGTTTGTCAAAATAGCAGAAGACCAGCAAATTATAATGAATAGTTTAGGAGGAACAGCACATGAAGCAGACTGAATAAAAGAAAAAAGTAATTTGAAAGAATAAGTACTGTTTACTTATAGTGCAGGAGTCCTTACAATTAGTCATTGAAAACCCTATGGATAAAGACAATGCTCTTTTTTTTTTTTTTTTTCTTTATTGTGATTTGGGTGAAAATTTACAGAGCAAATTCACTTTCCATACAGCAGTTCACATATACATTTATCATGACATTGACCACAATTCACCACAATGCAACAGCTCCCCTCCCACTTCCTCCTGACAGTCACCTCTTTCCTGTATCCATCACTCCATGCACCCCTGCCCCCTGAGCTGTCTCCCTGTGCATAAACATCCCTTCTTTCTCCCATGATTGTTCTCTCCAAGGAGTCTATCTACCTCAGGTAAGTGTTCAACTCATATACCTGTCTTTTGCTTGGCTGGAAGCCACAGGTGTGGGTTCAATTCCAGACCTGAAGGACAGCTAGGGGCCATAGTCTCAGTGGTTCCACCAGGCTTAAAGACAATGTTCTACATCCTACTTGATGAGTAGTGACTGGGGTCTTAAAAGTTTGCGAATGCCATTTAAGATACAAATATTGGTCTTTTCTCATCTACAGCAAAGAAGAGTGAAGAAAATCAAAGACTCAAGGAAACAGTTAGTCCAAAGGACTAATGGATCACACAAACCACAGCCTCCACTAGACTGAGACTAGAACTACATGGTACCCACCTATCACTATTGACTGTTCTGGTTGCAATCACAATAGAAAATCCTGGACAGAATGGAAGAAAAATGTAGAACAAAATTCAAAATCATAAAAAAAGACCAGACTTATTGGTCTGACAAAGATTGGTAGAACCCCAAGACTATGGTCTGTAGACATCTTTCCAGCCTGGAAGTTAACTGACTCCCAGAGATCACCTTTCAGCCAAACAGTAGACAGGCCTATAATATGAACAATAACACCTGTGAGGGAAGTGCCCCTCAGAAAAATCAACCTCATCAGACCAAAAGGGCAGCATTTGCCCAAAAACACAGCTCAGAAGTCAGGAAGGAGCAGGAAAGATGGACAAATGGAAATGGGGAACCCAGGGAGGGAGTGAAAAGAGTGCAATTACATTGAGCAGATTGTAACTAATGTCACAAAACAAAGGTGTATAAATTGTTGAATGAGAAAATAATTTGCTCTGTAAAATTTCACCCAAAGCACAACAAAATGTTTTTTAAAAATATATGTATCCTTCTGACTCTGAATAGAGGCCAAACCAGTCATACAGAAACAATATCCCTAAGTAATCAATGAATTATCTTTCCCCATTTTATAATCCCTCCCCCAAATTAAGGGAGCTCTGGTAGCATAGTGGCTAAGACACTTGCCTGCTAACCAGACAGCTGGCGGTTCAAACCCACCAGCCACTCCTCGGAAGGAAGGTTGGGCAATCCTACTTCCGTAGTGATACTGCCTCGGAAACCCAAGGAGGGGTCGCTATGAGTCAGGGCTGACTCGACGGCACATAACAACAACAACAACAACCCCCAAATTAAAGACTTCTTTCTTAAACCACTCACTCAAAACTTCTTTGTTAGAGCTCCCTCACTACCTTTAAAGCTCTTTCTTTCACTTCCTGAGCCTGAGTTTTGCACCATTTGGACCCAAATATTCCTCTGCTAACAGATTAACAACTTAATAAATCATGTTCAAAGAAAGAAAGAAAAAAAGAGAAACATCTAGTATTGCATGCCAAAAACTACACACTTGTTACATTTGTCAAATCCATTGAATTATACAAGTAAGATCTCTACATTTTATTATACGTAAATCACTCCTCAAACAATTATAAACATTTTTTGAGAAACTTATGAAATGGTGGGAAAAAGCATATTGACAAAGATTTTAGTGAAAATTAATTTTTTAAAATTAATATACAGTAAAATTGACTGCTGGATATACAATTCTATTAATTTTAACACATGGGTAAAAAGAAAAGTAGCCATAGAGTTGATTCCAACTCATGTGTCATGAAAACCATGAGGTTTTCAGTGGTTGGGGTTTTTGAAGGTGGACCTCTGCTTTTCTCCCTAGGAACCTCTGAGTGGACTTGAACTGCCAGCCAGATGCTAGTCAATTGCCTTCACTGTTTGCATCACCGTAGAACTCCAAAACATGGATATATTCACATCATCACTACCATAATCAGGACATAGAACAGTTCCACTGCCCCAAAAAACTCCCTCATGCTATCCATCCAGTCATACTTCCGCCACATTCCTAGCTCCTACCACCCACTGATCTAATCTCTGTTCCTATCTGTTTTATCTTTTGGAGAATGTCATGTAAATGAAATCACATAGTATATAACCTTTTGAAACTGGCTTCTTTTACTCAACATAATGCCTTTGAGATTCATCCAGGCTATCCTGTGTTTCTACTTCTTTTTACTGCCAAATAGTATTACATTATACGGATGTATCATACTTTATTTATTCATTCACCCACTGAAGGACATGAGGGTTGTTTACAATTTGGACAACTATGTCTAGAGAGTGATAAATAGTTATGTACAGATTTTTTGTGAACATAAAGTTTGATTTCTATTTCTATTATCTATTTAAGCACATCCCTTGTTAGAGAGAGATGGGAAAACTTTGAAAGGTAATTTTTATAAAAAGGGATTATAACAAATCAAAGAGGAACTGCAGAATCATTTGCTCATAAACTGCCATTCTGCATTATAATCCCAATGCTTACCTTTCTTCTTCCCTTTTATGGAATTAACTCTCAGCATTTGAAAACTATTATGGGCTATAGCAAAAAAAATAAATAAATAAATCTGTCCTTTACAAAATTAAATGAGTTCTCAATATTTTTGTTATCACTGAGATGTAGTACCATTGTAAAGCAAAGACAAAGCACATGAAAGTCATTTGGAATTTTGATAGTTATTAGGAGGCTATAGTTTGTGCTTTTTGTTTTAGTTTGCTAATGAGGCCAGTGTATTTGTTTAAGGAATTTGTTGCTGTATTTTGAAAGTGTTATGTTTATCACACAAATGCTCAAGAATACGAATAAGTAAGAAGATAATAAAAAGCACACCAAATCCCACTATCCCTGGATGGCCACCAGGTGTAATTTACATTTTGTTGAATCTGTATCTACATAGATACAGTATATGTATGTAATTCATAGGACTAAGACTATACTATTTTGTAAACTGCTTTATAGCATAATTATATAGCAACTATATAATTTATACCATTGTATATCATGAAATATGCATTATTTTGCATTGCATTTCATTTAGTGAAATAGTAGGATAAGGATAATTTTGACACAGTGCAGTTTTTCCTTTTCACATTTTTATGTGCGTGTGTGTTCTTTTGGCTACTTGCTCATGATTGGATTATCTAAGCTGAATTTTTGTTTTTCTTTAATTTTTCATGAGTTAACAAACATTTAATTTTTGTGTACTTATTACTTGCTTGGAGTTGCTGGGTGGTACAGAGATGGGTTGGTGCACTTGACTGCTCTCTGAAGGGTTGGAGGTTTGAGTCCACCCTTAGAAGAGGGTCCTGGTGATCCAGTTCTGAAAGATCAGCCGTTCGTTGAAGGCCCCATGGAGCATGGTTCTGTTCTGATATACATAGGTCATCATGAATTAGAATTGACTCCGCAGCAACAAGTTAACTGGTTACTGTTTGCTTAGCACCGTGCCAGCATCTATGCACCTCTATCAACCCATGTCCATCTGTAACCACTTATCTGCCTTCCCTCCTGTTACATTGGATGTACTATTCCTGCTCGAAACTCGAGAATTTCACTTGTTCACTGGATTCCATCCTCTCCCACCTCTCAAGGCTTCACTCTCATAACTGATCTCTCTCTCTTCTGCATCATCAGTTTTTCCCTAACAGGTTATTTCCATGACTACACAAACACAATTAAAATCTTATATATTTTAAAAATAAAACCACCTGTGGTAGAATGCACAATAACCCCAAAAGATGTCTAGGCCCCAATCCCTAAAACTGTGAATGTATTTCCTTATATGGCAAAAGAGATTTTGCAGGTGTGACTAAGCTAAAGATTCTGAGATGGGCTGATTATTTTAAATTATCTGGAAGAGCTCAATGAAATTGCAAAGGTCTTTGTAAGAGGAAAGCATAGAATTACAGTCAGAGACAAGGTGACATGATAAAAGAAGTAGAGGAAGAAAAGACTTTGTAACATGGAGCCATGAACTGAGGAATGAGAACGGCCTTTAGAAACTGGAAATGTGTCTCCCAAAGGAACGCAGCCCTGCTGACATTCATTTTTAGGACTTCTGCAATCTAGAACTGTAAGACAATAATTTTGTGTTGCTTTAAGCTAAAAAACAAAACAAAACAAAATCCTATGGAGCATGGTTCTACTTTGACATACATGGGATTGTCATGCATCTGAACTGACTTGATGACAACTGGAAAGAAAAATAAAAGTTATAATGCATAGAAAAAAAATCAAGGATCCCAAATTGTGGATTTTGGGCCAAGGCCACCCTACAGATGGATTTGTTTGGCAGCATAGAGTTTTTCAAAGTCATAGAATTTGAGCAACATTAGGATGGGCATGCATTTATAGTACGGTGACTGTGGTGACCACCCCCTCCCACTCCCATTATCCTACCCCAGACCCATTACACATGGGCACCAGCACACTTGAGTTTGGGTGTGTGATGTAAGTGTAAATGACCAATTTATTAGCCTACCTTTTTACCTTTCTGAGAGGCGACAATTAATGCCACAAGAACTCTGTAGAAGATTAGTAGATACATGTTTCAGGAAAGTTCTTTACTCCAAATCTCAAAGTCTTTGTAAAGCCTTCTATGTCTAAGAATGGTTCTCAGATAATTCATAGAATTAAAGTTCTTCCAGACGATAAGCTTCATCAAACTACATTTTTTTTTTTTGTCTAGAATCAAGTATAAAAAATAAATTTTAATTCAATTACAACCTTAGCAGGTTTGTCTGCAAGTAAGGACTCAGCCTTTTCTAGGGGAAAACCAGTTTCCCTGCTGTACAGTCAGACTAGCAAGTGTTCTATTCCAATGATATACTCCTGTCATTTTGGACAATTCCTAATGGAATTGTTTACAACCATATCAAACTTTATATAGGCATTGTTTACAGAGCTTGATTTAACATTTTTTTCTATAACAAACACCATTTTAAAAGGTCAAAGAAAATCACAAATCTTTACCATCACCATGGAAACAGTAGCACCTATACAACTACATTTTCTATTTTAAGTTCAGTATCTGGGATTTTGTTACAAAATTTTAAAATATAAGTTTGAGACAACCCTAATTTCCTTACTCTCAGCCTCATCCCCCCCAAAAAAATGTTTAAATAAATTTGGGGATCATATAAAGATATTTTATTTTAGGATTGGTCCACAAAGTAACCAGATAAGTTTTTCAGGCTGGGTGTGTTTCGTTTAGGAGGTGGCAAGTTAAGAGGAAAGGGGACAATTAAAATATTTGCAAGATGTCATTAATCTCCAGCAAGAGTCTAGAGTTGTCGTCTCCCCGCACCCCCTTCACTTCAGAACGATCCAGCTTTCTATTATTTGGCTCAGAAAAGTCTTAAATCTGTAACAAGAGAGTAACTTCCTGTTCTCAAGAGTATGGCTGCCAAAGAAAACATTTACAAGAAAAGTCCCAGGGCCAAAAAATTGCCTCCTAATTATTTCTCAACCCCCGTCCCAGTCCTCATTCAGGAAGGTGAGTGCTGTAAATGCTCCATGTTAAAACTCTAAAGTATGTGCTGAAAAATTAAGAGAAAACCCCCATGAAGTGTTTGCCATTTATTTATATTTTATTGCATCCAAATTACATCAGTTTTATGGCCCTTGGGCACAAATTAATGTTTCTTATAATATTTTGTTCAGAATTCCACAAAGATTATACTATACTTTCATCAAAACACATTATGGAAGTTTTTACGTAGGGCTTCTCCAACCAAGAAGGAAAAAAGCAGCCCCTGACTTCCAGGAGCTGGCCTAGTACTACTAGCTAGGCCATAATGTTGTTAGTAGCTGGCCTGATACTCACAGCTGGGTCTTGATATCCTCCATGGTGATCTATACCTTCAATGCAATTCTAATCAAAATCCCTGCAGCCCTTTTGTAGACATCGACAGACTGTAAAATTCTTATGGAAATGCAAAGCACCTAGAATAGCCAAAACAATTTTGAAAAGGAAGAACAAAGTTGGAGGACCTATGCTACCTGAATTCAAAGCTACGGTAATCAAGACAATGTGGTAATGGAATCAAGATAGGCAGATAATATAAAAGAGAGTACAAAAATAGACCTATGCATATATGGCCAGTTGATTTTCAACAAGGGCGCAAGGGCAATGCAGTGGAGAGTGCATAGTCTGTTGGATATCCACATGCAAAACAAATACTTTGATTTATACTTCACACCATGTTACTATCTCATGCTGAATAACACATTACTCCAACCTTTAGCAGCTGTCTCCCTCTGGTCTCTTTACTTTTGAACCCTCTTTCCAGAATCACCATCTCCAGTCTCTTTTGGATCTTCCCTTCCCTGACAAAGTCAAATGGGATTATCCTCAAATTCCCATATAAGTGGGGGGAGGGGGGAAGGAGACTACAATTTGTTTAGGAGCTCTGGTAGCATAGTGCTTAAGGCACTTGACTGCTAACCAGAAGGCTGGTGGTTCAAACCCACCAGCCACTCCTCGGAAGGAAGGTTGGGCAATCCTACTTCCGTAGTGATACTGCCTCGGAAACCCAAGGAGGGGTCCCTATGAGTCGGAGGCGACTCAACGGCAAATAACAACAACACAATTTGTTTAATCTCCTATTCATGCCTCATTTTTTTTGTTGTTTGCCCTATGCTTCAGTCTGTATAAATCCCACTCACTAGTGTTCATTAAAAGGGCCCCAGCAGCACAATGGTTAAAGTGCTCAGCTGCTACCTGAAAGGCTGATGGTCCAAACCCAATAGCCACTCTGTGGGAGAAAAATGTGCCAATTTGCTTCTTAAAGATTACAGTTTTGGAAACTCTACAGGGCAGTTCTATTCCATCCTGTAGAGATGCTATGAGTTGAATTTGACTCAAGGGCAATGTGTTTAATCTTTACAGAAGCAGACTGTCATATCTTTTCCCCTACAAAGTGGCTGGTGGGTTCAAACCACCAATCTTTCTGTGAGCAGCCAAGTGCTTAATCACTACAACACCAGGGCTGCTTCCAAAAACCCACTGCCATCTATTCTGGCTCATAGCAACTCCCATAGGCTTTGGGAAGTAGATTGCCTCATCTTCCTCCCACCAAGCCGCTGGTGAGTTTGAACCAGCAACCGTCTGGTTAGCAGCCAAATGCCTTATCTACTGGTGTTGCTGTTGTTATGTGCCCTCAAGTCGGACCGACTCATAGCGACCCCTCCTTGGGTTTCCGAGGCCGTATCACTATGGAAGTAGATTGCCCCATCTTCCTTCCGAGGGGTGGCTGGTGGGTTTATCCACTACGCCACCAGAGATCCTTACCAGGGCTCCTTAGTAGTAGTAATTTAAAACAAACAAAACAAAAACGCACTTTCATCTAATCTATTCTGACTCATAGAGTAGAACTGTCCCATAGTGTTTCCAAGGCTGTAATATTTAATGAAGAACTGCCACATCTTTCTCCCACAGAGTACCTGGTAGGTTCAAACCACCCACCTTTGGATTAGCAGCAGAGCACTTAAACCTCTATGCCACCAGAGCTCCTTAGCAGTACTAATTAAAAAAAAAAAAAAAAAAAAACCATTGAGTCAGTTCCAACTCATAGAGACCTCCACTGGTTTTCCAAGGCGGTAAATCTTTACAGAAGTAGATTGCCCCATCTTCCTTCCGCAGAGTAGCTGGTGGGTTTGAACTGTCACCCTTCTGGTTACAGTCAAATGCCTTAGGCACTACACCACCAGAACTCCTTAGCAGTACTAATAAACCAAAACAAACAAACAAACAAACAAAAACGCACTGCCGTCGAGTCAGATCTGACTCATAGGTACCCCTCCTTGGGTTTCCAAGGCGGTATCACTACAGAAGTAGATCGCCCAACCTTCCTTCCAAGGAGTGGCTGGTGGGTTTGAGCTGCCAGCCTTCTGGTTAGCAGTCAAATGTCTTAGGCACTAAGCAACCAGAGCTCTCAGCAGTACTAATTGCAACTATCAATTATTGGCATGTCTCTGGTGAATGCTGGGAAATTTATCCATGGTATTTCTCATGGTCCACACAGAACAATCTTACACAATTCCATTTACTTCATGGGTGAGGCTGCACTCTGGGCAGCTAGCAAAGTTTTCCTGAAGTTTTCCATTGCATTAAAACCCCTCATGAAAGCAGGAAGAAATAAAAGAAACCAGAACACAGTAAGAAGTTCATTTTGGCTACTAAATCAACCCCTATTACACTGAGGTCTCTTTCTGGTGTAATTTTGCATAATTATAAAAATGTGTAAAGATAATATGTTTTACCATAGCTATTGTACTTTGGTCATGTTATCAGGAGGGATCAGTCCCTGGAGAAGGATATTATGCTTGCTAGAGGGTCAGCAGACCCTCTCTGGTCAGCGAAAATCAACGAGATGAATTGACACAGTGGCTGCAAAGACAGGCTCAAACATAGCAATGACTGTGAGGATGGCGTAGAACCGGCATTGTTTTGCTCTGTTGTACATAGGGTTGCTAGGACTTGAAACTGACGTGACAACACCTAACAACAAATCTATTAACTACGTTCAAATTTTCAGCTTCTGGTAGAGTCACAAAGATTTTGCACATTTTCCCTTCAGAATGATTTACCATCTGTACAATTTTTTTTTTTTAATATTGTGGGACAATGCACGATAAAAGTTGCCAATGTAACCATTTTAAAGTATGTAATTCAGTAGCATTAAATATATTCACAATGTTGTATATCCATCACCACTATCTAGTTCCAGAACTTTTTCATCACCCCAAAAGGAAATCCATACTCATTAGCAGTCACTCCCCATTCTCTTCTCCTCCCAGACCCACTAATCTGCTTTCCACTTCTACCTGAGACTTACTCTAGGCTTCCCACACGTGTTCTGAGGGATGACAGGTCTAGGTGGCTTCAGGCAACTTTCATATCTCTTTGTGTTTTCATTTCTTTATCCATAAAATAGTGATGGTAACTTCTTCCTTGTAGGACTGTTGTGAAGAGGCAGTATATGTCTGTTGTGTCTAACTCAGTGACTCTTGGTTCTTTTACTTTCCCTGAACCAAGATTCTTTCTAGAAGACTTTCATTTGTAGATTTCTTCATGCTTATCAAAGTTTGGAATGTGTCCCCTCTAGGTAGCTAGTGTGTACTTTATGGGAAACTGCTCCCAAGGAACTTACATCACTGGAGAGACATGAAACGGACATGATGATCAGTCATTAGATGGAGAAGAGTAGAAAAGACGGGGCTGAAAAATAAGTACTCCTGGGATCCAGAGACTGCAAACATCAGGAGGAGCCAGACTTACTGGAAAGGACTTTGGAGAGGGTGAGGGACTTGACGTCAATCTTTGTCTCCTCAGCAGCTAACTGAGCAGCTGGCAGGTGCTGGTTGAACTGAGCTGGGCCTCAGGCCTGGGTGTCAAGATCAGCACGGTCTGAACTGGGACAGGAGGAAATCCTGCCCTCCCTGTCGCTCCCCACCACCACCATCACTCACACATCCCAACCATTCCTGGGACCAACCTGGGGTTCCTGGAGCAGGCAGATGGCTTTCACTTGGGAGAATGTGGCTCCCAGAGTAAACACACAGGCCCACTCAGGTCAGTCTTGTTTGGTGTGTCCTCCAGGGGGGAAACCATGTCATGACACCCAACTCCAAATGCTTCCCAAGCCTGGTTCTCTCTCCCTGGCAGGCCCTGAGTTCACCACTGAGAGTATGCCCCACTCAGATTAAAACCCCAATCAGACATGTGGCTTCCTGGCCTAGTTTTTTCTGTGTCCACGGAAGGCAAGCTTAGGGCTCCTTCCACAGTTGGCTCTTGTTTCTGGGTCACTAAGCAGCAAGCCCTGTCTGGTTCCTGAGCCCTGGGGGACACCACTCCTTCTAAGCCCAGTCCTATTTTCTGCAGGCTGCCCAGGCAATCTCTGGGCCTTGGGATGCCTACAGGCCTACGACTCACACCTGCACAGTCCTTGAGCTCAGGTATTCAAAGGCAATATCCTGAAGGAACTTTTCTCACTGCCTGTTTGGGAGACGAGTCTGCCTACAAGACAGCAACTTTATACACTCCTCATTTCTCATTCCCAGTGTTGCCAAAGGGGTCAGGAAACCATACTCTCATATTGGTGAGTTTCAATGGGTACACATTTCTAGAGGCCGAATTGGACCACATGCACTAAACGACTTAAAATGTGCATAATCTTTGACCCAGCAATTCCTCTTTTAGGAATCCATGCTGGGAAAATAGACAACTGTACAAAGACAAATGTATAAGATGGTTCGTCAAAGGATTGCTTAAGACAGAGTAAAAACAATCCCCAAAATACCAGCCTTAGGGCATACATAGAGTAAATTATAGTACATCAATAAAATGGAATCCAATTAACTGTAAGAAACAATGGTATCGGTCTATGTTTATTGACAGAAAAGAATGACCATAATACAAGTGAAAAGTAGTTACAGAAGCATGGAATAATCATTAACCAGGTGCTGTCAGGTCTATTCTGATTCAGGCTGACCCCAAATGAGTCAGAGCAGAACTTTGTTCCAGGGTTTCCAACTGCTTTTTTCACCTCTGGGTGGATTTGAACCTCCAACCTTTCCGTTAGTAGCCAAGAGCATTCACTGCACCACCCAGGGGCTCCCATAATGATAATAAGTAACTTTACTAAGTGCCTATGATGTGCCAAACATGATTCTAAGTCCTTTCTGTGTATTAGGGCATTTCATCTTCACAAGAAGTTCCATTAGGAAGGAATGGTCACTTTTCCATGTGCAGAGGCTCAGAGAGGTCCCATGACTGGCCTGAGGCACACATTAGTGAGTGGAAGAGAGCCGAGATAGAGCTCAGACAGTGGACTTCTCAGCTTAGGGTCCTATTTGTTAACAAACAAAACAAAATAAACCATATAGGGCTGTATGTGTGTGTGTGTGTGTGTGTTTTAAAGAAGTCTGGAAGGATTGAAATGAAAATATTAATTGAGGGATTATTATAAAGTATTTGTATTTTGGTGTTTGAAAAACTTTTTTAATGCATTTTATTGAAATATAATTTATATACAGTGAAATACACAAAACTAAAGCGACATGGGTCAATGTATTTTTTTTTTTTCTTTTTTTTTGCTGTGTTTACTCCCCTTCTCTCCTGCCCCTGGCAACCAACAAAGAAAGTTTCCCTCCATATATAAACCTTTCCTTGACCCTCCACAACAACGAATTAATACTGTATTTGTCCTTCTGTGATTGACTTATTTCACTCCGCATAATGTCCTCCAAGTTCATCCATATTATGCAGTGTTTTGCAAACTCCACATTATTCTTTAGTACTGCATAGCATTCCATTTTGTGTTTGGTCTTCCACTCTTGTGCTATAAATCTTAGAGATAAGTCCCTTGCCAGATACGTAATTATTGGCAAATATGAATTTGTTGCTCTCATTTTTGTTATGTGCTTTTCTGTGGTGTCGATTTCTTTGTTCCATATAATTTTTGATGCTGAGCTTGTTTTGTTTATGAATCGTGTTATCACTTCCTTCATTGCTATTGTTTTAGTATTTGCTGAATATTTATGCTGGTCCTCTTTTTTGATGTGAAGTTTTATCATTTTTCTTTGAGGTTACCCTGTGATTTGTAGTTTTTTCCCCAAGTTTAGAACAGTCCGTTCTGTGTTATAGTTGTCTTGACTTCCCTACCACCCAGAAGTTCTGTAACAACACAGTTTTTTTCCTCTTTTTGGTTTGTAGTTGTCCTCATTTGTCAATTGATGTCTCTGGTTTCCTAGTTACGATCTTGTAGACTTATTTACTTTGGATACTTCCATAGCTGGGTTGGTTTCTAGGTTAATGGTCAGTTGTTGTTGGTTGTTGTTGCTTCTCTGTCCAAAGGGCATCCTTTAGCATCTCTTGTAAGGTTGGTCTGCTTTTAACAAATTCCCTTAATTTCTGCTTCTCTGGAAATGTCCTAATTTCACCATCATATTTGAGGGACAATTTTGCTGGGTACACAATTCTTGGTTGGAAATTTTTCTCTTTCAGTGTTTTATGTATACCACCCCATTGTCTTCTTGCCTGCATGGTTTCTCTTGAGCAATCTGAGCTTAGTCTTATTGATTGCCCCTTGGAGGTAACTTATTGCTTTTCCTGCGCTGCTCTCATGATTCTCTCTGGTCCTCTTTTTTGATGTGAAGGTTTATCATTATTCTTTCAGGTTACCCTGTGATTTATAGTTTTCTTTCTAAGTTTAGAATAGTTCATTCTATCTTGTAGTTGTCTTAACTTCTCTACTAACTAGAAGTTCTGTAATGACACAGTTTTTCCCCTCTTTTTGGTTTGTAGTTGTCTTCATTAGTCAATTGATGTCTCTGGTTCTTTGTTTATAATCTTGTAGGCTTATTTACTTTGGATACTTCCATAGCTGGGTTGGTTTCTGGGTTGTATCATCATGCATTTTAATTGTCAGTTGTTGTTTGCTGTTGTTGCTTCTCTGTCCAAAGGACCCCTATTAGCATCTCTTGTAAGGTCAATCTGGTTTTAACAAATTCCCTCAATTTCTGCTTGTTTGGAAATCTCCTAATTTCACCATCATATTTGAGGGACAATTTTGCTGGGTACATAGTTCTTGATTGGAAATTTTTCTCTTTCAGTGTTTTATGTATACCATCCCATTGTCTTCTTGCCTGCATGGTTTCTCTTGAGAAATCTGAGCTTCATCTTATTGATTGCCCTTGGAGGTAACTTATTGTTTTTTCCGTGCTGCTCTTATGATTCTCTCTGGTCCTCTTTTTTGATGTGATGGTTTGTCATTTTTCTTTGAGGTTACCCTGTGATTTATAGTTTTATTTTCAAGTTTGTTGTTGTTGTTGTTATGTGCTGTCGAATCGGACCCGACTCATAGCAACCCCTCCTTGGGTTTCTGAGGCAGTATCACTATGGAAGTAGATTGCTCCATCTTCCTTCCAAAGAGTGGCTGGTGGGTTAATTTCACTACTATATTTGAGGGACAGTTTTGCTGGGTACATAATTCTTGGTTCTTGGTTGGAGATTTTTCTCTTTCAGGGTTTTATATATACCATCCCATTTTCTTCTTGCCTACATGGTTTCTGTCAAGAAATCTGAGCTTAGTCTTATTGGTTGCCCCTTGTAGGTAATTTTTTGTTCTTCCTGTGCTGCTCTCATGAGTCTTTCTTTGTCTTTGGTTTTGGTGTTTGATGATGATATGTCTGGGTGATTTTCTTTTGGGGGTCTGCTTGGGGGTTCATTGGACTTCCTGAATGGATATATTCTCATCTTTCATCATACCAGGAAAATTCTCTTCCAACAAGTCTTTGACAATTTTCTCTATGGTTTTATTGGTCTCTTCCTGTTCTGGAATTCTGATTACATGTAGGTTATTCCTTTTGATGGTATCCCAGGTGAATCTTAGGCTTTCTTCATTTTTTTTTTTTTTTTATCTTTTTTCTGATTTATCTCTTTCCAAAGAAGTGTTCAGGTATTTGCCTTCAATCTCCCTAATTCTGTCTTCCATTGATTCAGTTCTGCTCCTTTGCCCATTCAATGTGTTATCTATTTCTGAAAATTTAGTATTAATCTTCTGGATTTGTGTGTGTAGATTTTGTATCATTTCTAATTTTTCATTTATTTTGTCATTTTGTTCTTGTATTGTCTTTTGAAATTGTTCTATGGTTTTCTCTGTGTTTTCCTTGATCTGTCTCTCAATTCATGGAAGATACCTAAATATAATTCTTTTGAATTCCTTATCAGGGAGCTTCAATGCTGCATCTTCCTCAGGGATGTGTTTTGAGTCTGTAGCCTGGTCCCTTGTTTCTCCTGCTTTATCTTGTTTGTGTGGACTGTGATGTTCTGTTGTCTCCGAGGCATTGTGACGTTTTTGTGTTTATACTTAATTGGTGATTGTATGTTGGAGTGACTTGCCCATGATTTTCATTTTCTCTGTATATTATCTACACAAGCAGGGTATTGTGCTCCTCTATTCACTGTCAAGCACTTATACACTCACACTTGTCTCCTTTCCTGTTGTCAACCTCTTGTATGTCCCTGCCAACCTTGGCAAACAGAGACTATTTTTAGGTCCCTGGAATCCAGATAAGAATACTATCACTTTAAAATCCAAAAGGGTTGCCACTTGTAAAGATTCAAAATGGCTGTGCCCTTGGTCAATATAAATATCCAAAATGGCTACTTCTTGTAAACATTGAAAATTGCTGCACCCTCAGTCACTTTAAATACTCAAAATGGCTGCTGTGTGTAAATAATCAAAATGGCTGTGCCCTCTGGACAGCGGAAAATTAACAGCTCAGGTTGTCTCCCTCCTTGCTGTTTCCCTTCCTAGTCATAGGCCACCAGTGCAGTTGTGCCTGTACCCCTTGGCAACCAGGGCTGATCTTTAGGTCAATTCTCAGGTCCCAGTACCATTTGGAAATATTCAGGCTGTTGGTCCCGTCAGAGTAGCTGATAGTCTGCAGCTCCAACTATCTCTGAACTCACTATTTTCGTTCAGGTTTTTCAACTAGTTGGTGCCTAATCCACTTCTGATAGTTCCTTTCAAAGCTCAGGGCTCCAGGATTATCTTCTGTATCCCTGTCAATTGGTTTTTCTTTTCTTTGTTGAAGAGGGTTTGTGTCACTTGTCTGCTTATTTCTCCATCTTACCAGAAGTCTTCTGAAAAAACAACTTTAAATTCACTTCCTTTATGATTATTATTCCCATGTGATAAATGAACTATGTAATAGTAGAGCTCATTCTCCCAACTCTATATAACATCCATGCTCATGAAGACGTTGATGAACGTAACTCTTTCAATGAAGGGTTAGGACCACCAGAGTTAATTCTGACAAAGGATCTCAAAGGATCATCTCTCCTTCAGTTTCATTTTCAGCCCATTTTATCTAAGAACTCTCAACACTTTTTAGAATTCTTCTCCACATGTTGAAGATATACTTAAAAAATATAAAGGGCCCAGATACAGACCACCTTTAATGCTGTGGGATGACCCTTGGCTTTTTTTTAATTTAAAATTATGTGTCAAATTTTTCTTTTGTCCTTTTCTTGCTTGTTTTAAGAAAGGAGGGGACGGGGAAGTGTTTGCAGAGAAGTTTTCATTTCTGCCTCGGTCTCATTAAAATGGGCATGTTTAAGCCACTGCATTACATTTAAAAGCTGCTTCCAGAGCAGCGTTTCTAGGGTCTGGGGGTGGTGTGGAGGAGTATCCCCAGGACTCTCTACTATTCTCAAATAGTTCAGGTTCCCCATCCTCTGGTCTCAAGACCTGACTTTTCCCTAAATGCTCCTCCTTGGTGATTTCCATAGGATAAGGCTTTCTCTTGTCTAGAACACCTCCATTAGAGAGGACAACCCAGTGCTTTAAAACAAACCTACAGAATGATAGAAATCGCTACCTAGGTACCTAGCACCACGAGAGTTGCTCTCTGTGAATTAAATCATTTGGTTATCACAACAGCCTATCAAGTATTTTAGAGGCAGAAACTGACATTCAGAGTGTTGTTGTTGTTGTTATGTGCCGTGGAGTCAGACCCGACTCATAGTGACCCCTCCTTGGGTTTCAGAGGCAGTATCACTATGGCAGTAGATTGCCCAACCTTCCTCCCAAGGAGTGGCTGGTGGGTTTGAACCACAAGCCCTCTGGTGAGCAGTCAAATGCCTTAGGCACTATGCTACCAGAGGTTTGATTATTTGCCCAAAGTTCCACAGCCAGAAATTAAACACAGATTTGGCTCCAAAGAACACATTTTTCTTATTATACTATCCTGACTCAGAGTGATTTATCCAACCGAGTTTGTTGTTTGTTTGTTTGTTGATGACTGGTTGATTGACTGGGGTGGGGAGAATAAGGGGTGGAGAGTTTGGGCACAAAGGAGGGAGAATTTAAAAAGGAAAAACAATGTTTGCATTTTTGAACCATTAAAGTATCTCACTCTTTCCAAAGGTGGGTTTAAACACACATTTCTGGGATTAAATACACACACACACACACACACACACTCATACCTTATGATTTATAAATGCTTCTATGGATGGTACTGGTTGAAAGTTCACTGTGAACCTGACTTTGACACTCATTCCAGACCTGATTTTGCTCTCCACCCCTTCAACATGGTTACAGATGAAACACAGGGACATCAGTAGAACAAAATATATAGTATTTATTAAATATGTGTGATATGGGTTACAGTCCCAAAACAGAGCATGCATGAAGAGATTACTCATTCATTTATCAAAAACACCAACTGATACTGAAAACATTAAATGATTGACATTTCCACAACATACAAAATTCTCTTTAAGTTAAAGTGAGAAAGGGAAAAAACAAATCACAGGTTTTATAAATAACAGTGATTCCTGCTGGCCCAGTAAAGGCATAAGGCACAAATTAAAACTAAGGGATTAGTACGTCAGAATGAAGCATGGAGATGTCTAGCCCAGGCAAGGACCATCTCTAATAGTGGCTCCCACACACCCTGCACAGATCCTCGGGCCCCAGAGGACAGAGCACCTGAAGGCTGGGAGTACTTCCCTTCCAGGCTCCCATGTCTACAAGGGCCCGTGCTCCTTGTGGAGAGACCAGAGAAACACTCTCTAATACTTGTACGTGTAAACAAAATCTTCACACTGTAACAAATGATCCTGGCATGAATTTCAAACTAATGCCTTTTTCCTCCCAACCAACGTCTAGTATAACAGAAAATAAATTGTGAGGGAATTCTTCTGACTGCCTACATGGGAAATAAAAGAGGATATAGTACAGCAGGGTGTGTTGGTTGGGCATTTGAAACATGACTTCATACATCTCCCTCTCTTCCCTTCCCCTCACCTTCATTTTCCCTCATGTCTTGGAAGTAGGTCAGAACCCCAAGAAGTTCTATTCTGCCTTAAACTGTGTATGTGAGGAAGCAAAAGCCACTCTTTCCAGGCTTCAAGACTCAGAGTTCAGGGTTTATGTCCATCTGTAAAAAGTGCACTTATCCAGAGGTCTAGGTTGGTGTTTTCTTCGTGGTTAACTCCAGGACTCTTGTGTATGGGACGTAATTCCTAGAAGGCATCACGATTTCACGAGTCCTGCCTGTCTGGCTGAGAAATGAGAAAAGGCCTGTCAGGAAAGTGAAACAAAACTCTACATTCTCTTCATGTGGTGAGACAACTCTAAGAAATGGTTTTTCAGCACTTAAAAATAAAAAAGACTGTAATAACACAGTTTAATATTTCATTTTCACATTCCTAAAGGGACCATTGAGGCACTGGTGGTTCAGTGGTAGAATTCTCACCTTCCATGCAAGAGACCAGGGTTTGATTCTTGGACAACGCACCTGTCCTTCATTTGTCAATGGAGGTGTGCTTGTTGCTGTCATGCTGAATAGGTTTCAGTGGAGCAGAAAGACTAGGAAGAAAGGTCTGGCAATCTACTTCTGAAAATGGGCCAATAAAAACCCTATGGGTCACAATGATCCACAACTGGTCATGCTGGGGACAGCATTTTGGGTCTCTTCTGCATGGATTGCTATGAGTCATGGGCCAACTTGATGGCAGTTAACAACAACAACAAAGAAACCATTATTTTAGTAACTTGTAATGGTTGTGCTAGGCATCAATGACCCAGAAAAGTACAAAATTTTTATACTAAAAAAATTAGAAGACTCCTAACTTGGTGGGGACAATGTATACATCAATACTTTTCATATAATGTGCTAGGTGCTATGATAGAGACGTAGAGAACGGTGCCAGAGATCTCTGTTTGCCCATCCAGATTCACTCTCACCCTTTGCCGTAATCTGTGCCCTGGGAAGCCGACCTGGAAGGTCTGTATCATATGTTCCTTTGCCTTTCAGCTTCCTGGTGGTTTTGACTATTTGAGAGAGGCCAGCAAGAGAGGAGACTGGGAGGGCAGAGAGGTCACAATCTGTTCCCTCCCAGCCAGGCTGCAGCGTGGTTGTTGTCAGGTGCCATCAAGCTGATTTTTGACTCATAGCGACCCCATGTGACAGAACAGAACTGCCCCATAGGGTTTTCTTGGCTGTAATCTTTATGGGTGCAGATTGCCAAGTCTTTCACTCACAGAGCCAATGGGTGGGTTTGAACTGATGACCTCTGGTTAGCAGCTGAGCGCTTAACCACTGCTCTCCTAGGGCTCCTCTGCAGCTTGGTAGTTGGCTGCACTCCTCTGTCAAAGGCCATAGAGCTCCTACGGGGCAGTCCTTTCCTAGTGGGACCCCTCTCCCCTTGCTCTCATCCACTGCTTTCTTTCCCTGCCTCTTCAGCCTTAGGGTGTAACAGCTTCCACTGTTGCTAGCTCCAAAGTGTGCTGCCATCCCTTGTTTATTTCCCTTCCAGCTGGTCAAACCTTTGTAAATAGTCCCTTCATTTAACTTTCTTAAATCTTCCCTTTCTGCAGGACCCTGAGCAATATAACAATGAACATACTATAGGCAAACTGAGGACAGAACAATTTAGTGTCATTAGGAGAGCCTTGAGAAATCCTCAAAGGAGGGTGAATCTAGAAGGATGTCAACTGAGCAATGAAGATGTGGGAATTTCAGGCAGAGGGGACAATAAGTGCAAAGGCAGGGAAGAATGAACACACATACATTGGGTGTGGAAAATGTTTAATGGGGCTGGAGCAAAGAGTTCACAATGGAAAACGGAAGAAGATGAGGCAAGCAAGATAGCATGGGGCCTGGTGGAAAAGGTCCCTGTGTGCCTTGCTAAGGAGTTCTGAAGAGGATATTGTTGTTGTTGTTGGGTGCCATCAAATAGATCCTAACTCACAGCAACTCTGTGTGACACAGTAGAACCACTCCATGGGGTTTTCCTGTCCGTAATCTTCACAGAAACAGATTACCAGGACTTTCCCCTGAGGAGCTGCTGGGTGGGTTCAAACTGCCACACCGACTTTTCTGTTAGCAGCCAAGCACTTAACCATTAGGCCACGAAAGCTCCTTTCAGAATGGGAAAGGGAGCCAATAAAGTTTTTAAGGAGGGGCATATTTTTCTTCCAGCAAAATTCCCCTGGCAGTGTTGACGGTTGTGTACAGAGAGGTATGTCTGGAGGCAGGAAGGTTAGAAACTCCTGCTATTTAAGAGGTGAGAGAGCACAGCAGTAGCACTGGAGTGAAGTATCAGGGAAAGGTTAGGGAGTTATTTGAGATGTATATTAATAGGATTGATGATTAAGGCAGAGTTATAAACTCCATTTCTTTTTTGTCCCGGACATCTAACTAGACTATATTTCCCAGTCTCCCTTGCTATTAGGTGGGCCATGTGACTAAATGAGCAGAAATGATTTATGAGACTTTCACGTTTAGCTTTTAAAAGCCTCCCACATAATCCTCCATGCTCTCTCTCTTCTCTTGAATGTAGAGGATATGGGAAAGGAAGCAAGAGAACTGAAAAGCCCAGGCAGAGTCACTAGATGGATGAATCCTGGGTTCCCGAATGACTATGTGGAGCAGAGCCAACACCAACCTGCCTAGAAAAGCAACATGAGAGAAATCAATCTTTACTGTGCTAAATCACTGAGATTTGTGGGTTGTTTGTTACATTTAGTAACCTGACTAATGCAATGACCAATTGGGTGTGTGAGAGATGAGAGTGAACTCCCTTTCCTCTAACTTCCCATGTCAATCTCTCACAGAATTGGTATGAAGTCTACTTCCTTAACAACTGTCTTTCAATTTCTCTTTTCTATTCCCTCAGCCATAGCCCTGGTTCAAGCTATCCTAATCTAGCTTTGAATTCTGGAATAGTGTCCCAAATGGTCTTCTTGCTTTTAGTGTTTGCAAAGCCTTGCTTCTCCCCAAATCATATCCATTTTGCTCTCAAAGATGTATTCCTATAAAGATTATCAGTGCATGTTACTTAAAACCCTTCCAAGTCTCTCCATTATTTCCATTATTTTCAAATTCTTCAGTCTGGCCTAAAGGCTTACCAACATCTCCTGTGGTATCTCCTTTGCTCAGCAGCAAACAGTTCCCATAATTTACCACACTGCTTCACATCTCTTTGCTTTTCTCATGTTGTCCCCTCTGCCTTGGATGTGTCCCTAATCAAATAGATCTGGAGAATTCCTGACTAAGTTTCAAGATTCAAATCAAACACTCACCTCCTGTATGACATTTTCCCTGATCTTCCCCTTTCCCCACAAGGACGCCTATGCATTCTCACCCCAGTGACAGAAATGATCGGTCCTTTCCTTATGCATTCACAGCTTCTTAGAACAGTGGTGCTCAGTCATGTGCTTCCACAACGTTCACCTACCTTAAATTTTCCCATCAATAACACCTCTCATTGCCCTGCAGTGATTTCAACTCAAGTGTGGTGAAGAGACAACTTCTTAAAGGGACATATTAGAAGCATGGGGGAGAATTTTAAACTTCACATGTCTCCCTCCAAGAGATTCAATATGTCTTCTTTCCCACCCCCATGCACCCAACCATAACAAACATCTCAAAAATGACTGTTATACAGGCTTCTAACACACCACTGGAAACATCTTATTGCACACATCAGTCTATGCATTTGTCTCTTCATCTTCATGACTCCAACAGCACACACAGGCCAGGCACTGAGCTCTCACTCCACAAATGGATGACAAGGAAACCAGGGGATGAGGGAGTTTTGAAAAGGAGTGAGTGGTCACAGTGTCAACTGCTACAGAGAAGAATCTACAGGAGCTGTATGTCAGGGGTCGTCAGGGATGTAACCATGCAGTTTAGTGGGGTGCTCAGGGCAGAAGTCAGATGGCAATCTGTGCCAACCACTGGGAAATTTCCAAAGAATAGAAATGATCTCTAGTTACAATCTCCTAAAAGATCATCAAATGCAGAAATATTTATAAAGGTAGATCTGAGCTTCAAAAATAGGCTCTCTAGAAGAAGAAGTGGAATACTTTTATAAAATAGGATTTTGAGAAAATAGATAATTTCAACTACAGACCTGAAAGCCATTTTCTTTACACATTCAGTCCACTTTATCATAAAGTATTTTTTAAGTTAATCCATTAAGGGGCAATTTCCTTAGAAGAAACAATAAGCCAATAAAACTTTAACAAAAAGCAACTTTGTGTTCTTTCTTCTGCATCATAAATATATGAAAACACAAACATTTTTTAAAGTAACTTACTATGTGCCAGGCACTTATGACCATGAGGAATATTTTTCGTTAAATTGTACCTATTAAGAACAACTTATGAGTTTGCTGCCTAAATCCACAAGTCTTAGAATTTGGTGGGTGTCTTTCATTCATCCAACAAATATTTACTGAGAATCAACTAAGTGCCAGATTAGGGAATGGTAACCCAGGGTCTTTGTCATAAGAAGCTCATAGTCTTGGCAGTGACAGGAGAAATTGGGGTAGGTGGGAGAAGTAGGCAATAATGAGAGGTGCTTACTGCCTCTGCAAGTAAAGAAAATGCTGATTTCAAATTTGTCTCAATCTTCCTCATCTTTTCAGCAGGACAGAAAAATAAGGTAGCTTTAACTGTTGTTGCTGCTGAGTTGATTTCAACTGAGAATAAATCCCTGGTACAGAGTAGAACTGCCCAATAGGGTTTTCTTGACTGTAATCCTTAAGGAAGCAGAGTTCTTGGGTGGGTTTAGAACCTCTAACCTTTCAGTTAGCAGTCCAGCACTTAACCACTGCACCATCAGGGATCCTCAGTGCATACTGTTAAGTCAGTGCTATTAGCCGTAGTGCAGCATGTAACCTGCAGGTGTAAAGAGAGTGAGGAGCAGGTGACAAGCTGCTCCACAAAGAGGCTTTGTGTCCAGTGCCTGGAACACCCCGGGGCCATTCCGATGTCCACAGATACCTCACCAATCACCGAGCCTTCCAGAATTCTATGCACTGTCTAGAGGGTTTCAAACCACTGATGGTTTTACTGAAGAGTTCAATGCTTACTGAAGCACTATACTCTTAATTAGGCCATCAATCCACTTAATAAAATCACTAATTATGACAATAAAAAATAAGTTAGTGAGCTTGTCTTAGCATACTCAAATTCACTTATATTTGATAGTGTTTAACATGTAAAATTAGTTTTGATTTAGATAATAACAGTAATAACAGTTGTTAATAAAAACCTTTTATGTAATTAATAATTATTTATTAGTAGTTCATAATATAAAATAATTTGCTTAGTGCTTAACTTCAGTCCAGTAACTGTGCTAAATGCTTTATACACATGCTTTCATTTAAACCTCATAGCAACTCTATGAGGTACTGTCATCTTAATTTTCATTTTAAGGAGGAAGAGGTTGAAGCTTTAGAGAGTTTAAGTAACTGGCCCAAGGCTGTGCTCAGTCAGCAGCTGGATGAGCTGGAACGAGAGCCAGGCAGCCTGAGACTCTTCAGCTGACCACCAGGCCACACGGCCAAGTAATTTGTGGAGGAGAATGGAGGGTGAGAACAAAACTCTCCTATAGGACTGGGGTTTAATTCAATAAGTTTACTAATCTAAAACAGTCTGAAAGAATCAGTTTAAAAAATATTCTGGAAAACAACATGTAATCTTTTATTAGTTCAATGCAAGTTTGAAGTCAAAGTAAGAACAAGGAAATTTGTTAGAATATACACAGCACAATTCAGAAATTTTCTCTTTATTAATTATTATAAAACTATAAATAAATGGCCATATGGTAGCAAGAATGCTGCAGGGGGATTCAGAAGGCCTGGCTTCAACGTGGCTTCTAGTGAGTCTCTTTATCTCTGTGGGCCTCAATTTTTGTATCTATAAACATAGGCTAAACTAGTGGTCTCCAATGTACTTTCTGTTTATTTTTTGCTCTCATATTTTTTTAAGTAATATTTATTGATTTTTTGGTAAAAGTTTGCGCAACAAATTAGGTTCCCATTTGACAATTTCTATACAAATTGTTCTGTGGCATTAGTTACATTTTTCACAATGTGTATGTAACATTCTCTTCAATTGTTTTCTGGTTGTTCCATTTCTAGTGCTCTAGCTCTGGTAGCATAGTGGCTAAAGCACTTGACTGCTAACCAGAAGGCTGGCGGTTCAAACCCACCAGCCACTCCTCGGAAGGAAGGTTGGGCAATCCTACTTCCGTAGTGATACTGCCTCGGAAACCCAAGGAGCGGTTGCTATGAGTCGGGGCCGACTCGACGGCACATAACAACAACAACAGTTTCCCTGTTCCCTTATTGTCTCACCTTTGCTTTAGAGTAATTGTTGGTCTTTTGGTCTCATATAGATGGTCCAATTTGGTTTTAACTATAGAAATTGTTTTCAAAGAAAATTTTATTTAGAATTCAACATACATAGCATCCTAAAAGTTAAACTCAGGTTGCCTTTGGGGTGGGGCTCTCATAGGCCAGCTCCTCACTAACACTTCTTCACTGCCATCTCTCCCTGATCCCACCTCCATAGCATCCCAAGACCTTGCCAGGAGCCCTGGCACAGAGCAAGGCAGTGCCAGGAAGCACAAGTGAAAAACAACTGCACTAAATTATCTCTAAACATCCCATGCTCCTCACCAAGACTTGCATGGCACCTTTCGCATAGTAGGTACTTCATAAATACTTGTAGGGAAACAAATGAAATATTGCTCTGCCTTTTCGGAAATGCAGATATGTAGTTTTCATTTCCTCTGCTGATTGACCTAGGTAGTTAAAGTACTAAGATGGATCCTGGGGGAAACCAAATGTTACATTTATGGAAAAGCTGCTTTTAGATACTGACGTGGCTTCCAAGTTCACCGTGGCCATAAGTTAAGGGTCTGTCAGCACTTCCATTATGAAAACCACTTTGTGGTTTCATAACTTAGCTGTAAAAGTTTGCTTCAGGCTATACTTCAGCATACAAATTGAAACGCTTATTTTAAGCCAAAATGTGGGAATTAGAAAACAAACAATTTATTGGTTTCAGGCATAGTTTTGAACCTGATTTAGCCAAACAAGATTTATTACATGGTCAATTAGTGTAGACTACGCCACTTGGTTCTTGAAAAATAAAAAAGGGGGAAAATACTAAACTATTTATGTTTCAAAAGGAGTCCCTGAGCACTATCAATCATTCTTTTTGGCTATATGTTTATCATGTATGCAGTACTACGCATTGCACACTGATGATACCCAGACTCAATTTATACACACCGATGACACCCAGACTCAATTTACATTTTCCTTTCTCTCTCTTTTTTTTTTTTAAATTATATCAGGATGATAAAATTGCCTTGTTTTTACCAACAGGCAAGTGATATAAATGAGAATACTGTCAAAGAGTTTAATGCTGTTTTCAGTAAATTCTTTGAGAATGGCAAGTGGCTCACTGTAATGAATAAAAAAGGAAACATCAGTGATGAGGGTAACTAGTAAGGGTGAGGGAATGAGGTCTTGTTACACAGTGGTACGGGGCACAGTGGTGGTTCAGCAGAATTCATGCCTTCCATGCAGGAAATATGAGTTTGATTTCAGCCAGTGTACCTCATGTGGAGCCACCACCTGTCTATCAATGGAGGCTTGCATGGTGCAATGATGCTGAATAGGTTTCAGTGGAGCTTCCAGACTAAGACAGACTAAAGAAAGTCCTTGTGATCTACTTCTGAAAATCAACCAGTGAAAACTCTATGGATTACAACAGGCTGTTCTCATTATGCCTTGAATAGCCATTGACAACATACAACAGTAAGTACGGAAGAGATCTTGAGGAGTCATCTAGTCAGACTTCTGAGTTTACAGATTAGTAAACCAAGGGTCCTGGCATGAGAGGCCTGCCTGAAGGCATCCTGCTTCTGGCTACTGAAATGAGAACCAGGTGTTCCTTGGTGACTGGCTCATCACTATTCCCACCAGATGTAACCATTGGAGGTTCTAGGCTACTACATTTTTCTGGGCTACTAATGCCTAACACACACACACACAAATGGCCCCCGTTACGTAAGAACACACCTTCCTATACATAGTGGGCCAGGCACCTTGTAACTCTGATTACCTAAATCATAAACCACATGAGATTAGGGTCCTTGTGGTAAACTTGTGTTATGTTCTCTTTGGGCCAAGTACAGTTTCGAGCATCTAGAGCTAGTGGGTTAGTTACCAAAGGTAGGTTACTGGGTAACAGCCTATAACCTCACATAGGAAGAGACCCAGGCATGGACCTGTAGCTTACCAACAAATAGGTCAGTCCTGCAGATTGGAGATGCAAATGAACGAACCAGGTTATAGTTACTGAACACCTGATCATGTGTGGAGCAGATCATGTAGTTATGAGTCTGATCCAGTGCTTGACAATACTCTGTTACGGTACTAGGGGACAGAATAATTTTGTTCAAAATTTAGACCCTCCCTGCTCTATCTTACCAAAGCACTTTGCAAATCCCTCTCACAGTGTTATAAATGTCTGCTCACATATCTGTCTCCCCCTCCCAGGCTGTACTCTGGGGCAGGAACCATATCTCATTCCTCTCTATACACAACTGTCTGGTACAGGGAAGATAGATACTCAAGAGATGTTGAATGAATGAATGAAAAAATGCACGCACTCACTAATGGGGCCCATCTCTCCCTGAAGTGGCTGCCCAGGTCTCTCCTTCATTATCCCCTCTGCCCTACACACTGCCCCTGCTCCCACAGAAACCAGTTAGACCCCTCAATAGTCACAACTTAGCTCCACAGAAATGTTTTTGATAGGAAAAATGAAATTCTGGTAATAATAGGCTAGAGTAAAGTATTTTCTTAAGTCAAAGAGGAATTTGAGTCAGAAAAACAGGAAATTCCTAAATACCTGGGTAGAAGATCACAGCCCACTCCAATCTCTCTGGTTTCCACTTCAGTCTTTGGCTGGGTTTCCATTAAATAGTCCAACTTGCTTTGGAGTTCATTATTCTAGAGATGAGAAAAAAAGTACTTAGTAAAGCAAATAGGTTTCCCTACAAATAGATGTGATACAATTTCTACACAGAATCTAGGTTTTTCCCTAACATGGACATCTATCACAAGACATATATTGAGTACCTAGAAAACAACAACAACAACAGAAAACCGTATGTCACATACTCTGTCGCATGTGGTCACTATGAGTCAAAATCAATGTGATGGCACTTAACAACAACAACAACAAGCACACAGTAGATGCTTTAAGTACTTTAAGGAAATATTCATTGCATATTGACTGAATCTTTACAGATAGCTTTCTGTTTGAGTGCATACATATGTATCCAATTTTACATAAATGGAAATAAATTAGGTATCTTAAACTATAATATAAGCTGTTTTTTTTTCCCCAAACTCAACATTTTGTTAAGGGGATACCATTCCCTGTTTATTAGTTTTCTTTTTATGTCAACAAACTATTTTCATGCATTCATAGCATTCCACAGTATAGACATACATTATTTATTTAACTAGTCTCTTATTGATGGGGATTTAGGTATTTATCATTTTTTTTTTTTTTGCAATTATAAATAAAACTGCAGCTCAATTTCTACCACTCTCTCATTAAACTAGAAAATGAGTAAGTCTATTAATTTTATTTAGTGGGAAATACCTCTGTAACTTAATAATTAGTATTTCATAGGTGTGAAGAATTCTGAATCCCAAACATATAAAGTAGAACAAGCCATTTGGGATTAAAATTAGCATTCTGAATAGCTTTTTATCAGGCCAGAGCCAAGCATTACATAGTCTGATGATTAGATGCTCAGGAATTGGAAATTTGCCTCAAGAGGGAAATGAAGGACAAAAAAGTATGAGAAATGAAGATGCTGAAATGAAAATAGATGAAGTGAAGGTACCTGATTCTAAAAATAAAAAACACAAAAAATTATCACAAAGACATTGATAGGAGTTATCTCTGTATATTGACAATTTGGGTTGTTTTTGAAAGAGTTCTTCTGTATACCTTTCTGAAATTTACTGTATTTTCTGTCTTAAGGCAACAGCCATGTCTATCTTCTTGGCTATATCCTCAAAGTATGGCATGTGAGAGATGTTTGGTAAATATTTTTTGAATAGAGAAATGTATAAATGTTTTACAATAAGCATATTATAGGCATAACTAGAAGCAAATATTACAGCATTTTTTCCTTTTTTTTTTAAAATGGAAGCTACAGTTGAAATATAATTCTAAGATACTAGTTAACACATACAAGTTTAAAAGTTCTATGAAAACAGAAGCACATCGATTTTGTAAGAATAAATATGAGTTATAGTTGTTATAGTTCAATAGCTCCTGCTGTGAATGGGTAATTACAAGGAGCAAAGCAAGAGCTCTTGTACAAACCTGTGTTCTGCAGAATGTAAAGGTCTATAGATCCCTTCTGATAAATAGGAAATGGTGTAAAAAAGAGAATGCTTTCCAGATTCCCTAGCAGCTGACAACTCATGGCAGATCTATGGGCTCCGAATCTATCACCTGTTGCTCTGTAGGGGAGAAGGGTACTGGCTTATGGCCAGGGAAACATCAAAATTCATACACACATACACAGCTTCCCCAGCAACATTTGGACTCTCTCATTCATAAGGAAAGAGGGAGGCAGAAAAGGCCTGCCCTTGAACAAGCTCTACAATCCCATAGCCTTATCCCTTCTCAGAGTAAAGACTTTAATCATGAGAATTTCAAAGAATGCTAGATCTAGGACCTATAGTATATATGCTCTAATTGGTATATAGCAAATAGTAGGTAGATAGCCTTAAATTCTTTGTCCCATTTCATGCAAATTCATACACATCAGATATCCACAGAAGCACAGAAACTAAAAATTTTTATATTCGTGATTTAATGCATCAGTTAAATATATATATATATATATATATATATATATATATATATATATATGGTAGCCACATCAGACCATGTCTGAAATTGGGTGGGAGAACATAGTTAGCAGTTAAAGAAATGAATATGGCATGATTTCCAACTTGAGGCTCAGTCTCATAATGGGTACAGACAAGTAAACTAAAACAAAAACAATGTGGTAAGTGTCATGCCAGTATACTATAGTACATGTCAGTTCTCAAGCCAGAATGTTTGAACAAGTCTGGAATACTCATCCCCACATTACATTCTCTTTCTTTCTTTCCCTTGACTAACTCCAAGAACTCTTCATGGACAATCCTCTTCTCCCCATTTTAAGAGTTCCCTCTGAATTCTCCCTTAGTATTCTATGGGTCCTACTATTGTGGCACAGAAAAAAAAAAAAAACCTAAAATTAAAAAAAAAAAAAAAAAATCACCAGATAGACTTGAGAGAAGAATGGAGGTGACAATGAAAAAAGTGAGTAAACTTGAAAATACATTAGTATAAATCACCCAATCTGAAGAAGATAAGGAAAAGATTTAAAACAATAAACAGAGCTTCAGGGAACTGTGGAACAGATTTTTTTTAAAGGCTAACATAAGGATACTGGAATCAGAAGAAAAGGAAAGACTAGAATAGAAAAAAAAAAATAATCAAAGAAATAATGGCTGAAAATTGCCCAAATTTAGTGAAAGACATAAATTTATAAATCAAGAAGTCCAGGAAATCACAAAGAGCAAAAGTCCAAACCAAACTCACTTCCATCGAGTCAATTCTGACTCAGAGAGACCCCCACTGGGCTTCCAAGGCTATGAAGCTTTACACAAGCAGATTGCCCAATCTTTCTTCTGGGAGCAACTGGTGGGTTCAAACCAAGATCTTTTGGTTAGCAGACAAATGCTTTAGCCACTACACCACCAGAGCTCCTTAAACCTCAAAGAGTATTTTAAAAGAGAAACACATTTCTCCATATTAAAGTCAAATGGAAATCTTGAAAGTAGCTCTGTTATATACAAGAAAACAATCATTTTAATTTCCAGAGACTTCACATCAGAAACCATGGAAGCCAGAAGAATGATGAACAATATTTTTAAAGTACTGAGAAAAGAGAAACTGTCAATCTAAAATTCACCCTCTTTCAATAATGAAGGTGAAATAAAAATTTTATTTGAAGATAAAAAAAAAAAAACCCGAAGGAAATCTGTCATCACTGGACCTTCCCTACAAGAAATGCTAAATAAAAGTTCTTCAGTCTGAAGAGAAACAATACCACAGAGAAAATCAGAGCTTTTGGAATAAAGAACACAAAAAAGTACGTGAGTAAATATGAAAGACTATAATTTCTCTAATGTCTTTAAAATATACCTGATGTTTAAAGTAAACATTATAGCACTGTTATGGATTTATAATTAATGTATGTAGATACGGTAATTATGACAACTATCATATCATAGGGGGAGTGGTAAATGGACCCATATAGTTGCAAAGTTTCTGTATTTTACATGGAATGGTACAATATCACCTCTAAACGGACTGTGATCAGTTAATGGTATATAGCGCAATATCTAGAACAAGCACAAAAATATTATAGCAAAGAGATACGGCAAAAATGCCAATAGATAAATTAAAACAGAAATCTAAAAAGAATCAATAATGTAGAAGAATGCAGGAAAAGGGGAACAAAAGGAAGAAAGAAAGAAAAGCAGAAGGAATAAATAGCAAACAAATAATAAAATAGTGCACCCAAATCTAACCATATCAATAATTAAACATTAAGGGACTATATACTCCAAGTAAAAGTCAGAGAGTACCAGATCAGACTGGATAAAAAAGTAAGACCTAATTATCATCAAGAGACACAGAGACATGGATCAGTTGACAGTAAGTGAATGGAAAAAGATAGACCATGCAAATAGTACACATAGGAAGGCAGGAATCACTGTATCAACATCAGATAAAATAGATTTCAATGCAGAGTATTAACAAGGGTAGAGACCAACATTTCATAATAATAAAAGATCAATTCATCACAATGATATAATAATAAATGTTTACTTATGTCATAGAGTCTCAAATACATGAAGTAAAAACTGACAGAGTAAGAGATAGTCTAAACCACAAAGAGGATGTTAACATCCATCTATAGCAATTAATACAGCAATTATACAAAAACCAGAAAAGATATAAATGATGAGAACCACCTGAACCTAACTGATACACTTACAGAACACACACAACAATAACAAAATGTATTTTTCCTTCATAATATTCAACCCAAAAGAAATCATGTGGTAGGCCATAAAGCAAGTCTCAATAAATTTAAAATAATTAAAACCACACAAAGTATGTTCTCTGATAATAAGAGAATTCAACTAGAAATCAAAATCAATAAGATATCTAGGAAAACTCCAGATATTTGGAGATTAAACAAGACACTTTTAAATAATGTGTAAATCAAAGAATCTGAACAGGAATTAGAAAATATTTGGAACTTGATAATAATAAAAATACAACATATCCAAGCTCGGGGGATGGAGGTAAAGCAGAGTTTCCCACCCACTGCCATTGAGTGAGACCCAACTCATAGCGACCCCTCCTTGGGTTTCCGAGGCAGTATCACTACGGAAGTAGGATTGCCCAACCTTCCTTCCGAGGAGTGGCTGGTGGGTTTGAATCGCCAGCCTTCTGGTTAGCAGCCAAGTGCCTTAGGCACTAAACCACCAGAGCTCCCACAGAGTTCAGGGGAACGTTTATAGCTTTAAAAGTTTATATTTAAAAAAAGAAAAGTCTAAAATCTATGGACTAAGGTTCAACCTTAGATATCAGAACAGAAATCAATGAAATAGAAAAAGAGAAATTAACAAATTCAAAAGCTGTTTTTCAAAAAAATTAAATGGAAGAAACTGAGTTCCACCCCCCTCCCAAGCTAGACTGATCAAAGAAACAAACAGGAGAAAGGGGGGAAAAAAATCACCTACATTAGGAATGAAAGAGAATGAAAAGGAAACAACCGTACATCTGCATAGAAAAAAGATTATTAACCCTTACTTCACACAACATAAAAATTAACTCAAAATGGATCATAGATCTAAATGTAAAAGCAGAAACTATTAAATTCTAATAGGAAATCATAGGGGAAAATCTCTGTGACCTTGTAGTAGACAAAGAGTTCTTAGATAAGGCACAAAAAGTACAAACTATAAATGAAAAAATTAAGTTGAACTTTTTCAAAACTAAAACCTTTTGCTTCTGAAATGACATCATCATTAAGAAAATTAAAAAGCAAGTCATAGAATGGGAGAAAATGCTCACAAATATATATATCTAGTGGCTAAGGTACTTGACTGCTAACCAGAAGGCTGGCAGTTCAGACCCACCAGCCACTCCTCAGAAGGAAGGTTGGGCAATCTACTTGCGTAGTGATACCACCTCGAAAACCCAAGGAGGGGTTGCTATGAGTTGGGTCCGACTCAACAGCACATAACAACAACAACAACAACACTCTACAATACGATGGAATACAGACAACAAACAATGTGGATGAATCTCAGATCATTACCCTGAGTGTAAGAAGCTAGATATAAAAGAGCACATACTGTGTAGTTCCATTATAGAAAATGCAAACAAATCTTTAGTGACAAAAAAGGGGATAAAAGTGACCAAAATAATAATCACTAGAGGATGCCTGAAGTTAATGTTGTTGTTGTTGTTGTTATGTGCCATTGAGTCGGCCCCGACTCATAGCGACCCCTCCTTGGGTTTCCGAGGCAGTATCACTACGGAAGTAGGATTGCCCAACCTTCCTTCCTAGGAGTGGCTGGTGGGTTTGAACAGCCAGCCGTCTGGTTAGCAGGCAAGTGTCTTAGCCACTATGCTACCAGAGCTCCCTGAAGTTAATAGAGGGATGATTTCAAGGGAAACGGAATTTTGGGATAGTGATAGAAAGTTTTGTATCTTGATTATGGTGGTAGTTTCACTGTTAAAACCCATCAAATTACATAGTTTAAATGGATATGGGTTGTTTACATAAATTAATACACAATAAAGATGATAAGAAAAAAAAACAAAAGATGATGAGAACCTAAACATGGGCAGCAGAAGGAAAGTTGGACAGGAGAGGATAGATGTAAGAAACAAAATTGACAGGTTCAATACAGTAAAACAAAGACCCCTGCTGTTCAGTCCTGCAGAGTGTGACAGCAGAATGACAAAGAATCACCTCAGACTGCTGCCTGGACCCTCTAGGATTGAGAATCAAGTTCCAGGGTTTTCCTGCTTTCAAATACCACCACCTTGTGTTTATATGTGTAATGCATACCACACTGACTTGGAAGCTTGTCTGCCTTCAGGGAAGGAAGAACCCTGTGTGACAGCTGTAGGCAATTTTTTGGCGAAAATTATGTCACAAATGTATAGCAGCCACCTTGTTTCCAACTCCCTCAGGCCCAGTGGAGCAAGCAACTGGGAGTTGGAGCACCTGCACTGAACAAGAATGTGTGTCCAATAAAATGCATTTGCAGAGCCCTGTGCCTGGTGCTGCCACCCCACTATTACACAGGGAAATTAGTAACAGTCCCAGGAATGCACAACAGACATGCTGAGAGATTTATGTATTAAACAACACACACTGAAAGCAGGATAGACAAAATTAAGGTATTTGACTCCTTTCCTGATGTTTTTCTTTCTTTTTTTTTTTTGTAACATTTTTTTAATTAAAAATTTTATTTTGAAATACACCCACTCTTCACTTATCAACATGGTTAGGTTCCAATGACCAGGTTGTTGTTCCACAAAAATCGGCGTTATGTGAAAATGGAAAATGACCACATCAGATCACAAAATGGAAATGACTATATCATTACCTAACTGCCAAATTACATTGCTACATAACTTCCAAGTTACATCATTATGTAACTGCCAAACCACTGAGAATCAAGGCCCAGCCAAAATGACACATAACCTTAACCATCACAGCCAGCTTTACTCTCACCTAGCACTTTGGCATTTGCTACTGCACAAGTAGTCAGATAGCAGATTTGTTATTATTGTCACAAATGTGAAATGTCTGATAAGGAGAAATTTGATATGAGAAAGACTCTGTATACCCTTTATCCAGTTTCCCCCAATGGTAGTATCTTGCGAACTTATACTACCATATCACAATCAGGAGACTGATATTGATAAAAAGCCATCAATTTTTCCTTTCGCTCTCATTTTAGTTGTACTCACGTACATGGGTATTTAATTCTATATCATTTTAGTACATGTGTAGGCTCATGTATTTACCACCACAGTCAAGATTTCCTCTGACTTTTTAAATTTAGCTGCAAGTTTAGGATTTCTAGCAGAGAAAAACAGAATGGAGTTTGTTCAGAGTTTCAGAAAGCTTATCTATTTCCTGAAGATGTTGTTGTTGTTGTTAAGTGCCCTCGAGATGGACCCAACTCACAGCGACCCCTCCTTGGGTTTCCAAGGCAGTATCACTACAGAAGTAGATTGCCCCATCTTCCTTCCGAGGAGCTTATAATTTTATTTTAAAATATTTTCTACACTGAAAATAGAGAATAAAATATTTCTGATCCAGAAGATGAGCAAATATATATTTGTTTGGAAATAAGAAAATGAAAAAAAGAAAGGGCATATTTTTGTATCAGGGAGATTGTGAATTGGTTGATAAACAGTCTGACGGAGCCAGGTTAGAGTAAGCTTTTAGAAACTGGAGGGGTGGGTGCAAAATATAATGTAATGAGTTTAAACATACATAACTAAACCCAGGGGAGCTACAATTTCAGAGAGAAATCTTAGAAACTGAAATGTTCAACATGGGCTAGAGCTGGACTCAGTGACTATGGAGGAGAAGATGGGGTGGGGATGGAGCAAGTACCCATCTCCTCCACCGTCAGGAGACTGAGACTCCTGGGCCTTGAATCCCCATGGGCCATCTGGAACTTCTGGGAATGACTGGAAGGCAGCCCCACAAAAGGTGAGAGTAAATGAAGATGTACTTCACTGAAAACATGGTGATTAAGAGCTCAGGCTGTGGATTCAGGCTTACTCAACTCTACTGGTAACCTTGTGCAGGCTCCTTCATGTTCCTGAATCTGTTTCACCACCTATCAAACGAGTGAAATATAATCTCATAGGGCATCCCTTTTAAAAAAAGAAAGAACAATAGTAAGTTAACAAGTATCGTGTGCTTAGTACATGCCAGGAATCTCTAGGTGATTCACAGTCGGCTGTTAACCGAAAGGCTAGAGGTTTGAGTCCACCCTGGGCACCTCAGAAGAAAGAGCCGGCAATCTGCTTGTGAAAAACCAGCCAATGAAAACCTTGTGGGACATATTTCTGCTCTGATGCACATGAGATCACGGTGAGTAGGAATCAACTCCATGGCAATTGTTTCTTGGTTTTCTTTAAGTAGGCACCAGACACTTTAAATGAATTCTCATTTCATTGTCACACACTTATAGGTGCTGTTATCATCCCCATTTTATAATTATAAAAAAATTTTCCAGTGTCATCCAGCTAATAACAAGCAGATCCAGAGTTCAAACTTGGGTAAGTCTGATTCCACTCTTAACCTGCACATTATACACAGCACATGGAAAGACAGCATCCAACGTACACTAGGAGCTTAAGAAATGTCTTGTCTTGTCTTTTTCCTTACTTCACCACTCTCTCCTGGGCTACTTCTCATTGGAGAAGAACTATAATGAGGAACACAGACAAGGACAGATGCTTGGCAGACCAAAGAGATTCAAAAAGAAAGGGTCCAACGCCAAGCTCTTAATAAAGAGCCTTTAGAGCAAATAGATTTTGGCTTCTCCTTCTATTAATACCTAAGCTCTTAAGGTATTTCATAATTTCCTTCTCTGGAACCTACACAAAATCCTCAAAATGACTTTCAAAAGGGAAGAAAGTCAGGAATGCTAAATATCTTAAATATTCAGGTGAAATTAAGTCATCTCTAAAAGATATTCAAGGAGCTCTGGTGATGCAGTGGTTAAAGGGCTTAGCTGCTAACCAAAAGGTCGGAGGTTCAAACCCACCATTTGCTCCATAGGAGAAATATGTGGTAATCTGCTTCCATAAAGATTATAGCCTTGGAAACCCTATGGGGCAGTCCTACTCTATCCTATAGAGACACTGAGTCGGAGTCGACCCGACCACAATAGTTTGCTGTTTTTTCTTATTTCCCCCTGTCTTTCAGCCTGGCTCTGGCATTCACCAAGCTGGGTGACCTTGAGCAAAACCACTTGCTTCCAAGTGCTTTAGTTCTTTCATTTATTACCATAGATCTAAAAATCCTCATCTTGTCCTTCTTAAAGCTGTTGAGAGAATTATGTGAAGAATGCATGTGAAAACACTTTACAAATTATAAAGCACAGGACAAAAATGGGAAATTATCAGTATTAACCAACAGCTTATCAGACCTGCTAAGAAAATTCTTGAACAAGCAAAACCAGAGCCAGAGAGCAGAGGTGAGTGGCAAGCCGGAATGAGGAGAGTCAGATGGTAAAGAAAAACTAGCTGTCAGAACCTCGTTTTCAGTGTTGGCAGTTAACCTTCAATCAATTTTATAAGGCCAGGAAATAGCTATATTTTTAATTAAGTGTTGGTGGTAGGCTCAGAAACATTAAATTTAATGGTAGGGTAGACACCATCTTAAAGAAACACTGTTTCTTACCTCTCCTTCTAGGAAAGATATCTTTTCTAAAAGTTGCAATATTAAGAGCTGTTTCTGTTGCACCTTTTTCTTTAATGATTCAATCTATAAGGAAAGAAAATAAAAATTATTAAACAAAAGTATATAATTATATAAATACAAGTAAATACACTGGAAGAGATTTAAAAAAAAAAAAAAAACAGAAGCTACACAACTGTTCTTTGTGCTCCATGGAACAGTAGAAATATAAGATGCTCTAAGAATAGGGGGATTCTACATTCAAATAAACTTGGGATATTCAACAGGATTTTGGAGAATCACATTTAATTAATATTAATCCAGCATTTCCACTATGATCTCACCTTGTAACCTTTATTAAAACTCAGGTTTCCAGAAAATCTGCTTTGAGAAATTACAGATATAACTCTCCACGTAATAATTATTCAATTTTAATTTATGAGGCAGCCCAAATAATGAACATTTAGCACTGTTATTCCTGTTAATACATTCCTATTTGTCAAACCAAGTGTCAAAAGTTTTGCTTTGGGAAAATGACTGTCACCAAAAGTGCTAATGAATGAAATTCAGGAAGCCAGGAACTCATGTACCTGAAAGTAAGCAGGGAAGGCTTCTACAGAGTTAACACTTGAGCTAGGCATTCACTTTTTTTTTTTTTTTTTTTTTTGTGATTTGGGTGAAAACTTACAGAGCAAATTCACTTTCCATACAGTAGTTCACATACACTTTGTCTCATGACATTGACCACAATATACCACAATGCAATAGCTCCCCTCCCATTTCCTCCCTATAGTTACCTCTTCCCTGTGTCCATCCCTCCATGCACTCCTGTCCCCTGAGCTGTCTCCCTGTGCATAAGCAGCCCTTCTTTCTCCCATGATTGTTCTCTCTAAGGAGTGTATCTACCTCAGGTAAATGTTCAACTCATATGCCTATCTATTGTTGGCTGGAAGTCACAGGCGTGGTTTTAATTCCAGATCTGAAGGGCAGCTAGGGGCCATAGTCTCAGTGGTTCCACCAGGCTCTATTGGACCAGCAAACCTGGTCCCCACCCCCTTTTTTTTTCTCCAAATGATTTTGAGTTTTGTTCTACATTGTTCTCCTTCTCTATCCAGGATCTCCTTCATAGATCCCCTTCCAAGTGGTTGACAGTGGTAGCCGGGCACCATCTAGTTCTTCTGGTCTCATAGTCATATAGGCTGAAGATCAGATGGTGTACCAGTCTCTAGGACTAATTGTTTCCATGATTTTTTGGTTTTCTTCATTCTTTTTTGCTCTGGATGAGGAGAGACCTATCGTTGCATCCAGATGGCAGCTTGCAAGCTTTTAAGACTCCAGTCACTACTCGCCAAAGTAGGAGGTGGAACAATGTTTTGTGTACTACATTATGCCAATTGAGCTTGATGTCTCCTGCGAATATAGTCCTGAGCCCACAGGTTCAACTACTAGGTCCCTCTTGGTAGACAGCTGTGACCAAGCAATGACTACAACCTTGCCCCTTGTCAGCTCTACTATACACCTGGGAATTCAGATCATACACATAAACTTATAGGACCATTGTCTGCCAACCCTATACATGTTCTTGGGTACACTCCCCGCTTCATAGAGATACCTACTAGTTCAGCCTGTCCACCCATCTATCTACCAATATACCCACGTTTGCCGTCACTGACAACGCCATACTATATGTGCAAAGGGTTCATCTTTGTTGTCTGTACCTCCCACATACCTCTCTCTGTCCTTCTCTTCCTCAATAGGCATTCACTTTTGTCTTTGTTAATTCTATCTCGGACTCCTCTATCTCTATTTTTCATTCATACATTATGTCTTCCTAGATAAACCAGGAAAGATCGATCACTAGAAAAGTCATCATGTTTGGTAAAACAGAGCCAATGAAAACAAAGGAACCTTCAATAAGATGGATTGACACAATGGTCACAACAGTAGACTCAAACGTATCAAAGATCATAAAGATTGCACAAGACCAAGTATAGCTTCATTCTGTTATACATGAGGTTGCCACATGTTGGAGGTGACACCCAATGGCAACAAACAACAAAAAGAAAGACAAACAATATGCTCCCAAACACTGGAGCTATAATACCCTATGTCACAATATGCCTTGGACGTTAGGAACACTGTGTAGATTCAATAAATTACTTGTGGTTTTTAAGAACACCCTGACTTTCCAACAATCTAGTATACTGAATCTGAGCATTCACAAAATCTCTGTAAAAAAATCCCTCTCATACAAAATGGTACAATTCATATTGGAAGAGCATCCACTGTCTAAAAAATCTAATGTCTAGAAAAAGTGCATGTGCATTTACTCTTTTACCTAGCAATCCCATTTCTAGTCATAGTATGAAATGACTTGGCCATAGGATTTTTGTATTTTAAGAAACCCAAAACAAAAGAAAACTCCATCACTAAGTGGGCTGCTTATAAACTGTGGTACATCCTCAACTAATAGTAACCTAATAATGAAGAAATAGTTACCAGTAGGGGGAAGGAGGATTTTAGGTGGGGAAGACCAAATAGAAGATTTTCTGATAATATCTCATTACACTGTTGAGACTTTGAAAGCATACTTTATAGATGCAAAAAATAAAATTAAACAAGAGAAAAAAAGTGAACCCCATAACTTAAAAACCAACTGAAATGAAGGAACATAATTGTACATCAAATTGGTGAAAAGAATTAAAGTATTGTTGCAACACAGTAATTTATATATTTTTAGTGGAATATATTAGAATGATAAATAGAGTTTCAAAGAAATCTCTCATTCACTACGAAAACTTAGTTATAATATTGTTGTTTTTTTAATTGCTACATATATTGGAGTATAATGATGCTTGGAATAAGATATTTAGTGTGAAATAAAAGAAATACAAGGAAGAAATTTTTTAAAAAGTTACTGCTAAATTTGAAATGAAAATACCACTATGAATTCATGACCTTCTCTTTTCTTTAGTAAAAATGCATTTTCAAGCTCCATCCAGTGAGAAAACTTAGAAACAATAACAATAAGCACACAAAATAGTCAAATTGTGGTTATTGAATGCCATTACTCACTAAAAATACACAGAACATCTTGGAGGAATGGCAAGAAATATACAAGATGAGCTTGAAAAAAACTGTTATGACTGAAAACAAGGATATGAAGGCTCTCCCTTTGGCCAAGGATAGAACTTTTGAGCATCAAAAAAAAAAAAAAAAAAAAATGATTGGCAAGAAATATACAAGATGAGCTTGAAAAAAACTGTTATGACTGAAAACAAGGATATGAAGGCTCTCCCTTTGGCCAAGGATAGAACTTTTGAGCATCAAAAAAAAAAAAAAAAAAAAAGTGATTGGTTAAAACACATTGGAAATACATTTATCAAAACCACGTGTGTAAAGAAGAAACAGCAACAACTCATTGGACACCAGTGTAAGTGACAAGAGCTCCAACTCCTTAACTCCTAATTTGGGAACTTGGCAATTTAGAGCAAAGAACAAAACATTATCCTGCCTTACTTGCACAAATTGTGTTTTAAGATTACTAAAGGACCTAGTTTATGAGGAAGAAGTTTAACTTTACAGAACAATTTCTGTTAATAAATGAGAAAGGAATGAGAGAATAAGAAAACCAACTTATTGCAACTCCTATGAAACAACTGATTGAAGCCCCCATCAACAGATGAAACGGTGAGGCGAAAGCTGATGGGGACTATCTTAGTTAGCTACTGCTGCTATAACAGACATACCACAAGCGGGTGGCTTTAACAAACAGAAATGTATTTTCTCACAGTTGACGAGGCTACAAGTCCAAAATCACAGCACTAGCTCTAGAGGAAGCTCTCTGTCGGCTCTGGAGGAAGGTCTTTGTCTCTTCTCAGCTTCTGCTCCTGGACGACTTTCATGTGGTTTGGCCTTTGTCTCCCCCCATCTTTGTTTCTCCAATTCTTGTTTAATCTCATTTATATCTCAAGAGATTGACTCAAGACACACTCTACACTAACTCTGTCTCAACACAGCAAAGACAACTCATTCCCAAATGGGATTATAACCACAGGCATAGAGGTTAGGATTTACAACACCTATTTTTGGCAGACATAATTCAATTGATAACAGGGAACTTAACAATTGTGTTATTAGGTTGTCACCACCCAACCCAAGATCATCCTCAGCATCACCCACAGTGGTACAATCAGACATTATGGCCCCAAAGCACTACAATGGGAAGCATGCAGCACCACTCACGACGTAGTCTTATGAAAAAGCTGAACATGAATCTAGTCAAGCTTCTAGAGCTAATAAGGAAAGAGTCACATCCAGAAGATGGGACCTTTTACAGGTAAACTGACTCAGTTCCTGCAATAAGTTAGTGGGCAGAAGTAATGAGAAAGGGAGAACCACGGGAGGTGGCGTACTCTAGGTCAAGAGATTTCAGAAACACAACCACCACGCGTAAAAGAGCTTGTCTACATTCTGATTGCAACAAACCATCAGTGAAAATATGTGTTTAAGACATTTGGGAAAATTTTATTACAGATTGGTATTAAATGATACCAAGGAACTATCATTAATTTTGTTAAGTATATGTAATTATATAAGGAAAAGCCCATGAGTTTCAGGGATGCATAATGAAGTACATAGGAAAAATATGTAGAGTGTTTGAGATTTGTTTAAAAATAACTGCACAAAGGTGGAGGAAAAGAAGGGGTAGATGAAGCAAATGTGGCCAATTCTTGGTATTGCTGAATGCGGGAAATCTATGGGGTTTCATTGATTACTTTTTCTGTTCTCAGTGCATTTGACATTTTCATTATAAAACAGTTTTAATTCTATAGGTGTAAAAAAAAATACTCTTCTGATATGGGAAGCACACCATGCAAAATAGAATATCATAAGAAACACATTAAAGAAAAATGTCCAATGGTAATAATAAGTAATGAAATAAAAAATTAAAACACAGTAATGAGTTACCCTTTAATACCTATTAAATTTGCCCAAAACTATTGACTGTTTTGGCAGGGCTGGGAAAGACAGCTACTTTCATGTATTGCAGGTGGCATTGTAAATTAGAATGACCCTTTAGGCAATTTAGCAATAAATATTAAGAGCCATAAAGCTGTTCTTACCCTTTGACCCACTAATCCCACTCCTGGGAATTAATCCTAAGGATATAATTCAAGTGTAGGAAAAAAGCTATATATACAAAGATGTTCTCGTTCCTATTATTTATAATAGAGAGAAAATGGAAATAACCTTAATGTCTAGCACTAAAGGAATGGGCAATAAATTATGGAATATCAATTTGATGGAGTATATTACACAAACACTAAAAACAATTATATTGCGAAATGGAAAGGTATTCACAAAAAGCCTTGAAGAGTAGAAAAACAAGAGCTTACAATGACGAAGGTAAGAACTAGAAGAGCAGTTAAACAAAAATAGTTTGGGTTAGGTAGGATTATAGATGAGAAAGAAAAAACAAGTTTGCTTTGTTTACATTTCCTTCAACTTTTGTAGGAATAAGTTTTCAAAAATCATCCCCATAGTGTTCCTTTTTCATTCCTTCCTAAGTGTTAAGATTTTTAAATAAATTTTGAAAATCTTTGTATGACAGGCAAGATGTGTACTGTTGTTGCCAGGTGCCGTCAAGTCAGTTCCAACTCACAGTGACTCAATGTGCAACAGGAGAAAACACTGCCCACTCCTGCCCCATCCTCACTGACCCTACATTTTACTTTCTTCCAGGACTAATCCCCCTTGATAACCTGTCCAAAGTACGTGAGCCAAAAATCTCACCATCCCTCTTCTAAGGAGCATTCAGGCTATATTTCCACCAAGACAGATTTGTTCATTTTTCTGGCAGTCCATGGTATGTTCAATATTCTTGCCAAACCATAATTCAATGGCATCAATTCTTCTTTGGTCGTCCTTATTCATTTTCCAGTTTTTGCATGCATATGAGGCAACTGAGTCAGGCACAGCTTAGTACTCAAGGTGACATCTTTAGTTTTTAACACTTGAAAGAGGTCTTCTGCAGCAGATTTGCCCAATGTGGTACCTCATTTGATTTCCTGACTGCTGCTTCCACAGTGTTGATTGTGGATCCAAGTAAAATGAGATCCTTGACAACTTTAATATTTTCTCCATTTATCAAAATGCCGCTTATTGGTCCAGTTGTGAGGATTTTTGTTTTTTGTTGAGGTGTAATTCTACTGAAGGCTGCAGTCTTCATCAGTAAGCAGTAAGTGCTTCAAGTCTTCTTCACTTTCAGCAAACATGGTTGTATCATCTGCCTATTGCAGGTTGTATGTGAGTTTTCCTCCAATCCTGATGCTTGTTCTTCACATAGTCCTGCTTCTCAGGTATTTGTTCAGCATACAGATTGGATAAGTATGGTGGAAGGATACAACCTTGACATACACCATTCCTGACTTAAAACCATGCAGTATCTCCTTGTTCTGTTTGAACAACAGCCTCTTGGTCTATGTACAAGTTCCTCATGAGCACAATTAATGAACACAGTCAAGTGTTCTGGAATTCACATTCTTCACAGTGTTATCCATAATTTGTTAAGATCGTTGCATAATCTATAAAACACAGGTAAACATCCTTCTGGTATTTTTCTGTTTCGGCCAAAATCCATCTGACATCAGCAATGATATCCCTCATCCCATGTCCTCTTCTGAATCTGGCTTGAATTTCTGGCAGTTCCCTGTCAATATATTGCTGCAACTATTTTTGAATTGTCTTCAGCATAATTTTAATTGTTTGTGCTATTAATGATATTGTTTGATAATTTTCACATTCCATTGAATCACCTTCTTTTGAAATGGGCACGAATATGGACCTCTTCCAATCAGGACTAGGTAACTGTCTTTCAAATTTCTTGGCATGGAGGAGTGAATGATTTCCAACACTGCATCAGTTTGCTGAAATGGGTACTGGGGAATTAGCTACAATGTTCCAAGAAGGTGAGAGGTAGGTAACAATTAGTAAAGTCTGGAACACTTAGCCTTTAATTTAATAGGAGTTTCTTTTTTCTTTCCTAATTTTTGTCTTGATTAGCATGCTTCTTTCTAACTCAAACGGAATACATGTTTTGCAGTCTAATGGATCTTGCAGGATGTTAGGTCTCTAAGACCACAGGCTAGTTTGATATTTAAGAGGAAGTTGCTGTTGTTGTCATTTGCCATCAAGTCGGACCTGACTCATAGCGACCCCTCCTTGGGTTTCTGAAGTAGTATCACTATAGAAGTAGATTGCCCAACCTTCCTTCTGAGGAGTGGCTGGTGGGTTTGAACCACCAGCCTTCTGGTTAGCAGCCGGGTACCTTAGGCACTACGCTACCAGAGCTCCTTTAAGAGGAAGAGGTGAGGATAAAAGTTCTTACAACTTTTCAAAACTGATAATGGCTTTTTTTTACATTAGACACAATCTATTTACTGGCATAGGTTATTTCAGTTAATTAATTTGCCCTTAACTATGGCTACCACTGGAATCACCTGGGGAGAGGAGAACTTTATAAAGGTCCTGCCCCTACAGATTTGAATCTCTCTCTCCTTCTTACAAACCTTCCCAATCTTATAATGTTCTGAATCCATAGCATGACACATAAGGCCCTTTCTCTGTGGTTCTACTCACTCTCCCACCTTCATTTCATTCCTGGTCCACCCCACAATGAACCCTACATTTAAGTCTCTCCATCCTCCTAGCAAAGACCCCTGGTGATGCAACAGTTCAGTGCTCAGCTGCCAACTGGAAGGTTGGTGGTTTGAATGTATCCATTGGCTCCACGAGAGAAGGACCTGCACTCTGCTCCCATAAAGATTAACCAAACCAAACCCACTGCCACCGAGTCAATTTCAACTGACAGCAACCCTACAGGACCAAGGAGAAGAACTGCCCCCACAGGGTTTTCAAGGCCACAAATCTTTACAGAGGCATACTGCCACATCTTTCTCCCACAGAGCAGCTGGTGGGTTCAAACTGCCAACCTTTCAGTTAGCAGTTGAGCACTTTAACTACTATGTCACTTTTTTTTTTTTTAGGTCTTACTCAATACCTGAAGGGTTCACGTTTTCAATTTATTTTTTTAGTTTTTCTTTTTTTGTGAACAAATGATTGGTGAAATAATGCAACACCTTAAATTTCAGAAAATGGCATGGTTTTCCAACCTTCTGCAGATATGATGCATGATCAGTCTATCATATAGGATTAATACAAGTTCATGCTTTTTGTGTTATGGTTAGATATTAGTCACAGAATCCAGTTTAGATTGGTTGAAGCACAAGTATAATACTTGAATGTGATCAAACCCACTTGAGACACTAGATTATGTACATTATGGCGTAGAAGATGTATGATGTTCTACTCTGTCAGGCAGAGTGACTGTGAACTGAAAGCTACTATTCCATGGCACCCAATAACAACAACAGCAATTCTAGCCCTCCCTGGACATACTCTTGACAATGTTCTGGTCCTGCCTCTGGGACTTTGCATAGACTAGTGCCTCCACTGAGAATGCCTTCTCACCCTCCAATCTCTTCTCTACCAGGAAGACACCTGCTGTCACCATCTACTCAACAGTTACCTCTCAGGCCAGCATTTCCCAAATCCTCCAGGCTGATTCTGTGTCTCTGCTGTGCAACCTCAGCCCTTTGAACATTCCTGTTAGTACACATGCCAGTTATTGCCATCCTTTGTTTACATCTTTCCCTATGATTAGACAACAAACCCTCAGCAGACAACTGTGTAGTGCATCAGTTCTTCTATATAAAAGAATTCTCTTCTTAAGGAGCTGAAATCACCCTTTACCAATCCACACATTTTCATACACTGCTTTGGAAACAGGGTATTATGAGGAAAGGATTCCTCCCAATTTGTTTCATAGGAAGACCAGACGAAAGGAGGGGTCCAAGAATTTAGAAAGGTTGTTTTGTTTCAGTGCAACCTGGGAGATAGTAAGCCTTCTCAGCTTCACAGAATATTCTTCCCCGTTAGCTACACGTAGGACACAAGTCATTTTGTGTTAGATGTCAGAATATGACACAGCCCTGAGGTTCGAATTACGTCAAGAGTATCCAATTGTGCAAGACCCATGAAACAAAATTCAACATTGAGTTGGGAGATCCATGAAGAGAAAGTAATGAATATAAGAAATACAGCAGGAAATAAGTATTAATTACTACAAAGCACTTGATAAGGGCTTTTAAGGAGCTGGGTTTTGGGGGTGTTTCTTTTTCCCAGGCGGCAAATGATAATATACATGTAATGTGAGAAATGACTTACATAAAACATGAGGCACACTGAAAAGGAGTGCAGCAAAGGAGCGCAGCAGTTTTATTATATAGTGGAGTGCCACATGCAAAATTAACTTTACCAATACTAAAGGTACATTAAAATTGATGGTCACATTCAATCAAATTGCTTAAAATCTTGTAAGGGAAAGGGAATTCACGTTTTCAAATCCAGACAATCTGTATTTATGATATTATTATTTATTTTCTTGGAAATCTGCTTTATTTTGGTTGCATTTTAATTTTCAGGAATAACTGAGTGGTGCCCACAAGCACTTTGATCCAAAATCAGGGTGTGTGCTTGCACACACTGGCAAAATATGAGCGCACAGGAATAAATAAATCAAAGGTTCCCTAACCTTGACCACCAACACCCCCACTTTGTTACTCCTTCCCATGAACCCTATATAAAAAGACTATTTTTAACTGCATTTACGAAGAAATCATTCCCACTGAAAAAAATCTATCAAAGATGTTATCACTGCCAATCAGAGCTTCTAGTTAGAATGAGATAACCAGGGTTATGAATTCCAGGTCAAGATACAGTAATGTGATACTTTATTGAGCCTTTGTAGCCTTTTGGGAGAAAACTGATGTTGTTGGGTTATTTAAGGAGTCCCTAGGTGGTAACAACAGTTAATGTGATGAAAACTTGGATATTCGAGTCCACTCAGAGGAACGCTGGAAGAAAGGTCTGTCAACCTACTTCCAAAATATCAGACACCGCAAACCCTATGGGGCACAGGTCTACCCTGATACCCCTGGGGTCTCCACACGTCTGAGTCTATTCAACAGTAACTGATGGGTAATTTGAAAATTTAATAGTTTTGCAAGAAAATTGCTTGAAGATCCCCATTATTACTTTTGAAAGCCCACCGGGATCCAGTGAATCAGTGAATTGGCTCGGATGGAAGGAGGCAGACAAGGACCTTCAAGAGCTAATGCAGAGTTTTTGCCACCTTCTCCCCTTGCTTCCTCTGGTCCCATCAGGGCCTTGTTTCCAACCCAACTTCTTGCTCCCTCTGTGATCGGGCAAATATTTGCATCCATTTCTTTCAGCTTAGGAACCATATTTAATTCTCACACACCTCACCATGCAAAATGAAAATACTTGAAATTTTTATACTCTTCTACTGGAAAGGTTTTTAACTTTTGCTCCAGCTCCTCATATTTCTGTTTTGGATTCTTGTAACATTCTTATTTCATAGTTGTTTTTCTTATTTCATTTTTTTTTCAAACATGTATCTCCTTGATAAAAGCCACTAGAAAATGCAAGAATAAAAATAATAGTAAAGCTGACCCTCTTTTTAAAAAAGAATAAAGCCCAAGGATGTATGACAAGAACAAAATCTGCCATGCACTACTGTAGCATGAAAGGACAGCTTAATAAGGGCAAAGGAAATGGTACATTATCTCATTTTAGGGGGGAGTGAGGGGAATGAATTAAGGCCACAACAAAACGAAACTGAAAAATTGCTAAATGAAGCTCTGAGTGGGGAAAATGAAAAATCAATGAAGGAATAGAGGAAAAAAGGCACATTTTTCATCTTCATGATGTTTGATTGGGTTTGTGGAAATTCATTTTCAATTAATGTGTCTTGTGGCATTCAGCCAGGCTGGATATGAACAGGGCACATAATTTAATCAATTTTTTCCTATTAAGTTTGAAGTAATATATAATAATAGGACTATACCATTCAAAAGGATCAGTTAAAACTGGCTTCTGAGGTAAAATAATCTAATTAGGTTTGATTTCTATCTTATATTAAAGATAACCCAACTTCTCTTTAAAGAGAAGAATGTTATGTGCCATCAAGTTGATTCTCACTTTTAACAACCCTATGTGACAGGGCAGAACTGCCTCATAGGGCTTCCTAGGCTGTATTGGAGCAGAGTGCCAGGCTTTTCTCTCACGGAGCCACTGGTGAGTTTGAACCACCAATCTTTTAGTTAGCAGCCAGGAACTTAACCATTCCATCACCAAGGCTCCTTATAAGGGGGGAGGAATAACACCCTGATTCTCTTAGGTGCCTAAAAATGACTTGACTATATAAACATAATGGAAGGATGAATAAAATGGCTCTCCAAATAGTATGCCTTCATTGGGAAGGAAGAAAGGAGGATGTGATGGATACTAGGGTCTTTGCTAGTTTCATTAGTTTCAGAGAAACAACCCTAAGAATTATTATCCCCATGTTACAGATGAGGAAACTGAGGTTCCAAGAGTTTCATTGTTCATTCATTCCCTCAAGAGGCATCTACTGAGCACCTCTGTGTTGGGCACAGTGTTAGACACTGGGAGAACAGCAGTGAGCAAGGAAGACAGGGTCCCAATCTTCATGGAACCAACATACCATAGGATGCACTGTTGATGGGATTAAAGGTGGCTTTGCATCACAAGGCTAAATAGCATGACCAACTAGTCCTGGTTTACCTGAGCCTTTCCAGGTTTTCGGAATGAAAGTCTCACATGCCAGGAACCTCCTCAGTCACAGACAAACCAAGAGTTTTGGCAACTCTGGGGCTGGACGGTGGCAGGACAGAGATCTAAATCCAAGTCTCTCTGATGCCGACCTTGGCCCCTTTATTCACACCATAGTGATGCTCAGAGTTTTTCTTCTATCCTCCCTGTAATGACAACCTATCATTGCAATGCTACCCAGAAATAAGGCAAAGCTCTAGAAGTAATGCTGGCATTGCATATTTTGTATAACAAAGGACTTGAAGGGGCCCTAAATTTTTTTCCTCTAGGACTTTGGAGAAGTAAGGAGGAATGGAAAAGTGGGGAAGAACATGCTCTAAGCCTCTCTATCCTTGTATTTCCTAGATGGATATCATTTTAGAGACAAAGCACAAACATGCACAGGAGTATCAAGGGAGAGAACTATTTCAGACTAAGGTAATGAAATGGTAGATATGGAAGTACCTAGCTTCACAACTGGCACAAAGATGGTGCTCAAAAAAAAATGGTGTTTTTTTTTAAAAAAAAAAAACTCCCTGAAGTTCAATTGCCCTGGGATATGGGCCCTCACCAACACTCAAATCAGCAGGGCTCTCCTAGAAATTTCTTAGCTGCCTTTCCTCCTCCTCTCCCCACCTATCCACCAAGCACCCTGCCAGAAGCATCACTGTAGGGTTCTGATCTGATCAACAACGGGGAGCCATGGAGGAATTATGAGCATTATTGATAAGGGGCATTTTTCTTGGTTTGGTGCCGATACTAAACCCACCGTCATCAGTGGAGTCTGATTCATAGGGACCCTATAGGACAGAGCAGAACTGCTTCTAGGGTTTCCAAGACTCTAATGTTTATGGATACAGACTGCCACATATTGTTCCCATGGGGCGGCCGGTGGGTTTGAACCTCTCAGTTAATAGCTGAGCACTTCAACCACTGAACCATGAGGGCTCCTCTGTTGCTGTTGCTGTTGCTGTTATGTGCCGTGGAGTCAGACCCGACTCATAGCGACCCCTCCTTGGGTTTCCGAGGAGGTATCACTACAGAAGTATATTGCCCAACCTTCCTTCCACGGAGTGGCTGGTGGGTTTGAACCGCCAGCCTTCTGGTTGGCAGTCAAGTGCCTTAGGCACTACACTACCAGAGCTCCTCTAGGTGCTGATAACCCACCACAACTGGCCTCAATCTACATTTCTAACTTTTTTATCTACACTCCCTCCTACAACCCAGCCAAACTAGATTAATGCTCTCTGAGCTCACCTTGTATTTTCTGGTCTCCATGTTTTTGTTTATTCTATGTCTACTGTTTGGCATGTCCTTCTCCACCCATTCATTCCCTGTGTACAAAAATCCAACCCACCCTGCAAAGTCTGGTCAGATAACCACCTCCTCCCTAAAGACTCTCCACCCATACAAGAATTAGTTAACATTCACAGGCACTGCGCTAAACACTTGGCATGCATTTTCAGACAGTCAATCCTTCCAACCATCTCAGAAAGGAGGTACTATTATGATCTTTCTCATATTAAAGATAAGGAAGCTAAGTCTTAGAGAGGATAACTAAGTTGCTTAGGATGGCAAAGTCTAATCAGGATCACGGACAGGTGCAAAGTCAGGTTTAATTACTCAGAGTCTACGACCATAACAAGCTTCTGTATTCCCAGCACATGTAGCTCATATCCCTGTTTAATACTCATTACATTCTTCTTCAAGTTCCTACAATTTTTAATGTCAGTGAGAAAGTTCCTTGAGTTCCAGTTTTGTGTCATGTAAAAGGTGCTTCTACTATTTAAACCAAATAGGAGTTTAGCTTAATTAATAAAGAATATCTGCCTTGAACATTGCACTCTTTTAAAGAACTATTTATATAGGAAGGAGGTCTGGTGGCCTAGTGGTTAAAGCATTCAGTTGCTAACCAAAAGATTAGCAATTTAAACCCACCAGCTGCTCTGTGGGAGAAGGAGGAGACAGTCCGCTTCTGTAAAGATTTACAGCCTCGGAAACCCTATGGGGCAGTTCTACTCTGCCCTAAAGTGTCGCTATGAGTCGGAATGGACCCGATGGCAGTGGGTTTATCTACTTAGGATCAGACTGGCAACAGAAACTTGAAAGGTTAAACCGTAAACTTAGCAAGCAGTAAGATTATGCTAACTGAGGAGAAACAGAAAAGGCGAGTGAGAATGACTGCACAGCTTGAAGAATGTAATCAACTGAATCACTAAGTTACACATGTAGAAATTGTTGAATGGGTGTATGTTCTGCTGTGTATATCTTCAACAACAACAACAAAAATAGATTCCCACTCACCCAATGCCATTGAGTCGATTCAGGCTCATAGCAACCCTATAGGACAGAGCAGAGCTGCCCCATAGGGTTTCCAAGGCTGTAATCTTTATGGGAGCTCTGGTAGCATAGTGGCTAAGGCACTTGACAGCTAACCAGAAGGCAGGCGGTTCAAACCCACCAGCCACTCCTCAGAAGGAAGGTTGGGCAATCCTACTTCCGTAGTGATACTGCCTTGGAAACCCAAGGAGGGGTCGCTATGAGTCGGGGCCGACTCGACGGCAAACAACAACAACAAATCTTTATGGAAGCAAACTGCCTCGTTTTTCTTCCAAAGAGCAGCTGGTGGCTTTGAAAATAAATTATAAAAATAGAAACAACAGATGCTTCTAAAATGACTGACCCATCAGAGAAGAACTCCCCATAAGTCCTACCTGGCTCCACATTACCTCATTCCCATTCCTAAGCCCCAGTATTGGCCTTGCTGCATACTTTAGCTGAGGGGCAGGAGAACAGGAATAATCAAAGGCAGTAGAATTGTGGAAGCAACTCAGCTTGACAAAGGTGCATGAAAAAAATCAGTGTGCCAAGGATGGACTATCCAGTAGATGATGGGAACAAGTTTTCCATGAATAAAAATAAAAACAAAGACCTACTCATACCATACACATAAAAATAAACTCCACGTGGATTTTTCTTTATTTATTCAACAAATATTTATTGAGCACCGAGGATATGCCAGTGACTGTTCCAGGTGTTAGGGATACAGCCAAGAACAAAACAGACAAAAATCTCTGCCCTCATGGAGCTTACATTCTAGTGGGGAGAAACAGACAATAAATAAAACGAAAATGCAAAACAGGCAAGTGTATAGTATTATTAGAACATAGTAAGTGCTATGGACAAATATAGAGTCAGGAAAAGGAGAAGAGGGTATGGGGACTGTAATTAAAGACCTAAAGATGAAAATAAAACTTTAAAACTATGACAGCAACTATCTTTATGACCAACAAACAAGACATACAAAAGAGCAAAAAAACATGCAAACGTACAATAATCAGTGACTGGGAAAAGAGAGTTGCATTCAAACGTTATTTGGTAAATGATTAATTTGATAATATTAACAAACCACCAGGAAAAAGATGAACTATCTAAGAGAAAAAGGAATAAAAGATATGAACAAATAATTCATAAAGGAGGACACCTGAATGGTCAATAATCTTATGAAAAAATGCTCAAACTCACTATATTGAGTAGTAATCAGGCTGATGCAAATTAAATCAATGAGATTCCATTTCACAGCAGGCTATAATTAATAGTTCAACAATACCAAACTGTAGTAAGGATGTGGAACAACCTGCCCTCTCACATAAGACTGGTGGAAGTGTACATTTGGAGAACAATTAGGTAATATTAACCCAGATATCCACTGTCATTGATTCCAACTCACAGCGATCTATAGGACACAGTAGAACTGCCCCATAGGGTTTCCAAGGCTGTAATCTTTATGAAAGTACATTGATATATCTTTCTCCTGTGGAACATCTGGTGGATTTGAATCACCAACCTTTTGGTTAGCAGCCGAGGTGGTTTAACCACTACACCTCTACAGCTCCTTAATATGTACTAAAAAAAAAAAAAAAAAAACCACCAAACTCAGTGCCATCAAGTTGGGTCTGACTCATAGCGACCCCTCCTTGGGTTTCTGAGGCAGTATCACTACGGAAGTAGATTGCCCAACCTTCCTTCTGAGGAGTGGCTGGTGGGTTAGAACCACCAGCCTTCTGGTTAGCAGTCAAATGCCTTAGGCTCTACGCCACCACAAAAAACCAAACTCACGGCCATCAAGTCTATTTCGACTCATAGTGAACCCCATTGGGTTTCTAAGGTGGTAAATCTTTATGGAAGTGGATTGCCTTCTACAGAGTGGCTGGTGGGTTTGAACCACTGACCTTCTGGTTAGCAGTCAAATGCCTTTAGGCACCACACCACCACAACTCCTTAATACGTACTAAAGGCCCTACTAATTCATCCTCTAGTATAATTCTTAGAGAAGTACAGAGATATGTTCAGCATTATTTGTAAAAGAATAGCAATTAGACAACTAAATATCAATGAGGTCTTGGATAAATAAATTACAATATATTTATATAATGGAATACTGTACAGTCATTAAAACGAATAATTTAGATCTATAAATAACATCAAAAACAAAATTGGAGAAAAGAGCACGCTGCAAAATATGCAGAATAAATACCATTTACGTAAGTTTTTAAGACACATAAATGAAGCTGTATCTTGGTAACAGATACATACACAGTCACACATTACTTAAGATCCACAATATGCTCTGTGAAATAGGACATTATGTGATTTGGATGTTGTGCCAACATGCCTAAATCATAAACTCACTGATTTTCCAACTTCCTTAGTAACTTTTTTTCACTTCCAAATCCATACTTTGACTTTGCCTTTTGCTGCTACTATGACTAGCACTGGTTTTGGTATGTTTTGGAGTCATGATACACTTCATAGTAATATTTTCCAAAAAAAAAAAAAAAAAATTAAACAGATTAAGCTACAACACTCAAGAGATGTGCAATATACAAGATTGGATGCTGCTGCCTAGAAGTCAAAGCATATACTGTTACATAGTAAAATTTTATTTGTAAGTAGGGAAAGTTTATATAAAAATAACAATAGAAAGTATAGTACATTACATATATAAGCCCATAACATAGGTGTTTATTAGTACGATCATGATATATGTATTATAGGTGGTATGTGTACTGTGAAGGAGCTCTGGTGGCATAGTGCCTAAGGTATTTGACTGCTAGCCAGAAGGTTGGTGGTTCAAACCCACCAGCCACTCCGTGGAAGGATGACTGGGAAATCTACTTCTGTAAAGATTTACCACCTTGGAAACTCAATGGGGGTTGCTATGAGCCGGTTTGGTTTTTATGTGTACTGGCAGCACAATCACTTTGCATATGAGAGACAGGAGACACGCATGTTGCTTGCAGGAAGCTGTTTTATCTGCTACATCCCATTCTCCTGATCAAGATTTCTGAACTATACTATAACCTCATGGGATCACAGATGCATATGCAGTCCGACATTGCCCAAATAGACAGTGTTGTTGTTGTTATGTGCCGCTGAGTTAGACCTGACTCATAGTGACCCCTCCTTGGGTTTCTGAGGCGGTATCACTATGGAAGTAGATTGTCCAACCTTCCTTTCCAAGGAGTGGCTGGTGGGTTTGAACCACCTGCCTTCTGGTTAGCAGTCAAGTGCCTTAGGCACTACACTACAGTAGGTGGCACATATCTGTATATGTAGTAAATATCTAGACACATGGCCAGGATAGAGACCAAATGCTTGTAGTAGTTGCCTCTAAAAAGGGTAGAGTGGGAAGGAAGGAAGAAGAACAGAACTAAGGACGAATAAAAAGGGAACTTCCTTATCTTTAATGTTTTTTTCTATTAAAAAATAAAAATCTGAAACAAGTATGTCAAAATGTTAATGTTTGTTAATTTTAGAGGAAGGTACACGGGATAGGTTTTTGTTCTAAACCATTCTCTTATCATTTTCTGTATTTTATTTTTTTTTCTAATTAAAAGAAGAAAAGATCTAGTACAGACCCCACACCACCATTATTTGCTGATGGGCTGCCAGCTACTTAGTTTTTAAGACTCTAAGCCTCAGTTTCCTGTGCTAAGAGGGGGGAAAAAAAGGAGCTAATAATACCTCCCACATCGAGTTAACATGGAATGTGTGGTCTCTACACATAGCCTTGAAAGATGAGAAGCACTTAATGACAGGGTCGTTACTTGGAATATAAACTACTTAGTCTCCCAGTACTCTCTATGGGCAGAATGTGGGCACCAAGGTCTCTGAGAAATATTTCAAAGCGAATCAGAAACAATCCCAATAGAGAGAAAGTGGGTTTGATGACATTTACAAAGAAAAATCCTTCTGCCTTGAAAAGACTATTTGTATCATGACTACATTAATCAATACATGTCATAAAATGAACATGTAATATTTCTTTCTATTATACATAGGAGAAAAAAGAGACTTATGTACATGTGGTATTTCTGATACCTTAAAACATTTCCCATCTTAGATAAAATACCTAAGATTTTAAACTAAAGAGGTAAATAATACAACGTTAAATACTAGAATTTGAAATTTTAACGTTTGCTTATTATAAATAAATTTTCCTTAAAAGAAGGAGCTCTGGTAAAGCATCTCCTGCGGGTGGGGACAGAAGTGGTTACAGGTGTAGCCTTAAGAACCCAAGGCTAAGGATGTAGTTAAGGGGAGGGTATGGGAAGAGACCATAGGGTTTATTTGTGTTAGGGGTTAGGAGAAGGTTAAAGTAGGATTTGAGCAGATAACTCAGGTTTCATAGGCAATAAGTCAGGTTTGACATGTATGTATCACAGTCTAGGCAGGAAAAGGGATGGACACCTGCAGAGGCAAGGAGAAGCAGGTTGAGGTAGGTCCTGGCAAGTGGAGGACCCAAATCTAAGAAGCTCACAAATTAGTCTTAGACTTAAGGCTAGGACTAGGGTGAGGCAGGTGAGGTGGGTAAGGTGCCTATGGTACCTGCACTTGCATGACTAGTAGAGTGGATGCCTCTTAAATGTTGTGCCCCAGATGCCTCACCATAAGGAACCCTGATGATGCAAGTAGTTAAGTGCTCAACTGCTAACTGAAAAGTTGGCAGTTCAAACCTACCAGTCGCTCCAAGGAAGAAAGATGTACTAGTCTGCTTCCATAAAGATTTATGGCCTTGGAAACTCTATGGGGCCAGTTCTACTCTGTCCTATGGGGTGAACATGAGTCAGAATCAACTCTACAGCAATGGGTTTGGTTTTTTGGTTTAGGTGCTTTACTCACTTCACTGGTACCTGGCCCACAGGGCCAAGATCCTTACTATCTGCTCCACAAAATAAGGCCTAACTGGCCTCCAAGTACTATCTTCAGCCACTAAGAAAAAAAAAACACCAAGGGCATCTGAGTGCACACAACCAGGGAAGAGACTGACATTGGTGGTAAACTTTCTCTAAAAGTCATTATATTCCCTTGTTTTGTATGATTTATTTATTTATTTATTTTTGTAATTGGGATCCATTTCAGACATTTAGAAAAAAGCATTAGGACAGAAAAGGTATCCCAAGTAACAATGTAGATAGGTACATGAGAATGGCACCTGGATTAACCAGCTGATGTCAAGTTGACTCTGACTCATGGTGACTCTGTTATCAGAGTAGAGCTCTGCTCCATATGGTTTTCAATGGCCGATTTTTAAAAAATAGATCACCAGTCCTTTCTTTCAAGGTGCCTCTGGGTGGACTAGTACTTCCCACCTTTCAGTTAGCAGCTGAGTGAGTCAGTCCCTCTGCACCACCCAGAAACTATGACATCTAAATGAACACTTCTCAAGTGTGACTCCAAACTCCCTAGGGGAACTCTGAATACCCAGCCATGTACTCAGCAGTCTGAGAGCGGAGTAATTGGGAAATCTGTGCTTAAATAGAGAAGTATGCATAGGATAGCTACATGAACGGGTAATTACTACTGTGGAAAAGTATTTATCTATTTCCTTTCCCACACCCTCCCTAACTTGACTGAAGCTGGACAGAAGTATCCCAATGAAAGACCAAAAACAAATACTGACAGGAAAGCATCTACATGTCTACTTTGCCATGGAGAAGTGGCGGGAATGGAGAGCTGCTGCCCACCCTTAATAAGCTTACTCCATTGGCTGAGCCTTCTAGCCTGTTTAGGCAAGTACCATCCATTGACTATTACCACCATAGCTGCTATAAAAACCTAAAAACCAAACTCGCTGCCGTCTAGTCAAACTGGACTCATAGTGAACCCTCCTTGGTGTCTGAGGCAGTATCACTATGGAAGTAGATTGTCCAACCTTCCTTTTGAGGAGCGGCTGGTGGGTTTGAACCACCAGCCTTCTGGTTAGCAATCAAATGTCTTAGGCACTATGCTACCAGAGCTCTCTATAGCTGCTATAGCTATTACTATTAGTTCTCAACAGTACTGTAAATTTTTATGAAATCCAGCACCTGCTATCTCAAGGAAGCCCACATTAACGTAAAGCATACATGAAGTATATTTCAACTGAATCTATTTTTTCTCTTCACCGGATATACTTCTCCTTTTCATGAAGGTGGTTGAACTGTCTATTGAGGCAAAACACTCTTGACAACAGAAACAATCCAAACTGTTCTTAAACAGACAAGATGAGTGAGTGCTAAGTTGATTACACATTCAGAAAGGATGATCTCAGAGCCAACTCCCACATATAAATATAGCAAACTACGCGGGCACTTGGTGGCTTCTTAATTTTCTGTGTTGTGTTTTGGTGGGGTGCACTTCCGTCCTGAAGCACTGAAGTTCTTCAAATCCTCTTCCCATCTCCTAAGCAGATGTCCTTGGCCACTTTTTCTGGAAGTAGGGCTTCATTTTCCAAGATCTCAAGACTATCTTCAGTCTCTACCTGATTCTTTCTGAATTTGTTCTTAGCACTATTTTTCATTGCATTTTCTTCTTTGATGTCTAGGAAACTCAGCCTCCAAAAATACTCTGAAGATATTCACGCTTTCTTGACTCTGCAGTTGGAGGCTGTACAAGGTGAGATTGCAGTTTTTTCACAAACAAAAGCCCTACATAGCCAATTTTCCTCTCAATACCATATCATTCCTGTTTTGTCCATCGGCTCATCACAGATAAATGCCACCTCTTCCCAGCAGAGAGAGTACAAGTGTTCTTCTAATCACCAACAATAAAAGTAAACGCTTCCAACCCAGAGCAGGCTACCAATTTATCATCTTCCAAAGAGCCGGAGACTAAATCTGGAGAACAGCTCGTGGGACATGATCTGGAAACAGTTCAATTGAGTGCATTAGGGTTCTGGGATCAGTACTAAGGTTCCTACCCCCCACCCCCATTTAAGAACGACACTGGTTAATCATGAGTGATGGCAATTACTCTGAATCCTTCAAACACAAGGCATTTGGCAAAAATGGACGTTTTTGTGTTGTACATTTTAGCACACTATGCAATAGTTTTAAAACATTGTGTGCTTACAAATGGCTATGCCATTTCAAATAAAAGATTCTTGGGATGGAGAAAATTTAATTTTTTAAAATTGCTTTGTGCATAAATATTCTACGCAAGGGAGAAATGGCTATGCTAGAAAGCAGCACAGAGCACAGAAGAGCAGAGGAAAGCTTCCCCAAAGATCCAATTTGCCCCACAAGATTCTCGAAAGGGAAGAAGGTAGCCCTGTGTATGGGTCAAGAAACGAACCCAGCTACTTTTGTTTTTAACTCACTTAACTTTACTTTGGGCATACACAGTCGGAACTTATCTACCAGTAGTAACAATAAGAGCAACAGGTATTTTGGGGTATTTACTATATTCCAATTAACATGCTAAGTGCTTGATACACATCATCCTATTTAACCCTTAAAATATTCCCTTATAGGTTGATACTGTTATTAGACCTATTTTACAGACAAGAACACTAGTAACTTGTTGAAAGTTCCACAACTAGTAAATGCAGGGCTGTCTGATTCTAAAGCCCATAATCTTGCATTTTCCAGGCCATCTTTCATTGCATACCCATAAAGCATTTCTCCCAGGCTTCTAACTGCAGGGGGTGCTCATGGATTCAGGGCCTGGGAGGTAAGCTATGGGGCCCTGAGAAAATAAAAGGGAAGTCCTTCTTTGCAGACTGGCTCACAAGCCAGAAACTCAAAACCTCAACTCTGAAGAGTCACTCATCATCTATCTGCCCTGATCCAGTTTATTTCTCCAAGGCACTATTCCTTTACATCAAAAGCACCACTCTTAAAAAAAAAAAAAAAAAAAAATCCAAGATAATAAATACTTTCAAACAATTTCTTAGGAATTGCAAAAACGTTGTGATCTGTCCTGCACTTGAGAAGCAGTCACTGTTAACACCAAGGTATGTTGTTGTCTTTCTAAAGAGGTACAGTATAGCCAAGGTCTTCTGTATAGACAGAAGTGGACAATTTAAACTAGGGTAAGAGCATACATGTACACACACACTTGTGCACACACACACACATGCCTACACATACACAATGACAAGAGGAGCCATGAGACCTACTTCTGACCTCTTTGTTAGCAGTAGTTCAAGCCAAAGATATTAGATATATTGGGTTAGTCCCTTAAAGTTTCTATCATCTGCTTAACAAGCGTGCCTTATCCTACCTTTTCTCTAGCTGTACTAGGAAGTTTCTTATTATTGAGACACCACCAAGCCAGTATAGTGTGAGTGGAGGTGTGACAGAATTCTCCTGGGACAGGACTGGCAGCCAGTGCTAGATGCCCTAACAGGAACTTTTTGCTCCTCCCAGCTGCTCCACTGGAGAAAGATGAGGCAGTTGGCTTCCCTAAAGATTTATAGCCTTGGAAACCTTATGGAGAAGGTCTACTCTGTCATTCTGAGTCAGAATCGACTCCATGACAGAGGGTTTTTGACTCTTCTACAGAAGCCCTGGTGGCCCAGCAGCCCAGAGACTTGCACCAGCTCTCCCAATTCATTGTTCCTGGTCCTTGGTGTTGGGTTTCCCTGGCTTCTGACTGTGGTTTAAGCCTTTCCTACTATGCTTCACCTGTTTCACTCAAGCAAAAGGGCAGTTCATGACTAACCTTCCATCTCATGTACCGGTACAGACATTTCTGAGGGAGTTTGGCCACAATACACTAAGGACATGGCAACCCCAGCAAGGAGAGCCAGCCCACTGCTTTGAATGAGAATCCAGGGCAGTTGGTCTCAATCCTGGCTGCACACTGGAATCATTTATGAGGCTGATAAAAAAAAAAAAAAAAAAACTAAACACCTAACTGACAGGAAGGGGGAAAGTGAAGACAACTGCTTTCTGCAAAAGAAAACAAGTCTGAAGAAGTAATTCTTCCTTTACAACCCCCTTCAGACACTTTCTGTTGGAAGAAACAGTTTGTGCAATACAAACCACAATGGGAAATCAGAAGATGGAAAAGATAAAATGAAAGGCAGAAATGCCTAATTAGTTGAAGTGGAAAATAAGGAACTCTTATAAAATTACTGTTTATTCAGCTGATTAGCATCATCATCCATTGGCCAAAAAAAAACCAAAAAACTACCCTTTTGGAGGGCAAATAAGAATTGTTTTTTTCCTCCAGATAATTTCCCCCTGGGCAGGAAAGCTGCTTTAGTTGGCAGTAGAATCAGCTCTGTGACAGCAGGTACAGAGGTGTGAATGACCCCGTTTACGGAAGAAACAGCACTTAGAGATGTGTGAATAGTGGTTAACTGCTTTGGGCTGGCCTTTCAGGATCCTCCTCAGCTTCTTGCTCCTCCCAGCTGCTCCGCTGGAGAAAGATGAGGCAGTTGGCTTCCCTAAAGATTTACAGCCTTGGAAACCTTATGGAGAAGTTCTACTGTCACTCTGAGTCAGAATCGACTCCATGACAGAGGGTTTTTGACTCTTCTGCAGAAGCCCTGGTGGCCCAGTGGTCAAAGCACTCAGCTGCCAACTAAAAGATCAGTGGTTCAAACCCACAGCTGCTCTGGAGGAGAAAGATGTAGCAGTCTGCTTCCGTAAAGATTTACAACCTTGAATACCCCATGAGGCATGTTCTCCTCTGCTCTATAGGGTCACTATGAGTCCAATCACCTCAATGGCAGTGGGTTTGGTTTGGTTTCAGTTTTGCTCTCTTGCTTCCTTGAAGGGTAGTCTAAAAGACAAGCTGCCATCAAACAGACTCTGACTCACGGCAACCTCTTGAGTGTCTGAGTAGAACTGTGCTCCACAGAGTTTTTAGTGGGTGATGTTTCAGAGGCAGATCGCCGTGTCTTTCTTCTGCAGTGCCTCTGGATGGACTCCAACTTGTAGCAGAGCATCTGTCTGTGCCACTAAGGGACCCCAGAAACTACAGCCTAATTCAAGACAAAGAATCTAATCCCAACAAAGCAGTTAAACAAGGACAAGGGTTACCCTTGAATTCAGGTAATACCAGATGATAAATTCCATGAAGGCAGGGATCGTATTTATATCACCCCTACTAAGTACCCAGCCCTGGCACAGAGAAGGTACTTGGCAGGTATCTGGTGAATGAATGAATAAATTCCTCATGAGTGCTATTTTTTTCAGTCCCTCTGGTGGTGTAATGCCTAAGGCTAACCAGAAGGCTGGTGGTTCAAACCCACCAGCCACTCTTTGGAAGGAAGGTTAGGCAATCTACTTCCGTAGAGATACCACCTCAGAAACTCAAGGAGGGGTAGCTATGAGTCGGATCCAACTCAATAGCAGTGAGTTTGGTTTGGTTTTAGGTATTTCTTTATATTTTCTGGCAAATCCTAAGAAGTCTAAAGTGGTGTGTGTTCTTTATTTTTTCTTTTATCAAAAGCAGAACTAGCTGAAAAACTGGTGATGGGAGGGAGATAACCCATGAGAAGAGAATGAATTCAATAGAAAGATCTAGCCTTGTAAGGTATGTGGTCCCATATTTTACAGAAAACACTTTGTCTTCTGTGAATGAATTTGACCCCATAAATTCTTCCATAGTCAGAGTTCAAGATTCCACAAGTCACCAATTAGTAGTCTAGATTTTTTAAAATTTAGTCCAAGTGAAGTGATTTAAGTATGATTTTGCTGATTACACTCATTATGCCAAAGTAATGACACTGAGATCTTAACCTCAGCAGACAGCACAGTAAACAAGAAAAACTTCTTCACATAAGGAACACTGAAAGTTCCCAGACTGCCTCCACAGGCTTTCAGATTACAGAATATAGAATTTCAAAGAAATTCTAGAGCTTCTGCCTCAACTGCTTACCTCATAAGGAATGCACTCATGATAAAGGGTTAAATACCACCCCCATCCCCACCTCACCACGAGGGCAGCCCATAATGGCAATGTTTCCAGCAACATTTTCCTTATACTGAATGAAGAACTGAAATTTGACTTTTTGCAAGTGCCACCCAGTGGTTCTCTCCTGGCTTTGCAATCACAATAAAAACACAAAAAGTATATTCCCTCTTCCAGATAGCTGTTTTTTCCTAAAATATGAATTCAACTTTCTTGTCTCTCCTCAGTCATTTCTCCCCCAATTTCCTCAAACTTTCTCTGAAGAGAGTTCTCAGTGTACTCTTCTGAATGTGCTTGTCTGTTAATGTCTCATTTCTATGTTTCTAACTTTCAAAAGAAATAGACACATAGGAATTGAGATTATATACCATTGTTTTGTTGTGTAAGTTAACATGGTATACTGAACAAGCACATTCATTTTTATAATGTAATTTAAGTAAATTTAAAACAAATGATCTTTTTTTTTTTTTTTTTAAGACAACATCCACTGCTGAAACTAAGCTGTCCCCTAGGTGGTACTAACTCTGATAGTTTTAGCCTCTGATTTCATTCCAATGACTGGGTCTTCCAGATGGCTCTGTCAGGACTTAGGCTTGTTTGGGAGATAGCAAATCACAGGTAGCAAAGCGTATTGGACATTGATTTGTATTTGCTTCTCTATTTTCATATATGTTGTTGTTGTCAGGTGCTGTCAAGTCTATTTCAATTCATAGTGACCCCAACTGACTGAACAGAACTGCTTCGTAGGGTTTTCTAGACTCTAATCTTTATAGAATAGTGCCAGGTCTTCTTCCTATGCAGCTGCAGGGTGGGCCTGAAACACCAACCTTTGCTAGCAGCTGAGTGCTTAACTGCCGCAATGCCAGGGCTCCTTATTTTCATATATATAGACCCACTCCTCACTTAACAACATGGTTAGGTTCCAAAGACTAGGTCACCATGCAAAACTCAGCATTGTGCGGAAATAGAGGATGACCACATCAGATCACAAAATGGAGGATTGCTACATCATTACACAACTGCTGAATTATATTAATACATAACTGTCAAATTTCATCATTACCAAACTATCAAATTACATCATTACATAACTGCCAAACCACTGAGAATCACGGGCCAGCCAAGTTGACACATAAGCTTAACCATCACAGCCAGAGTTACTCTTGCCTTGTATATCAGCATTCATTACCGCCAGACATGCGTCATTAATATGCAAAATAGCTGAATAGTAGATTTTTTACTATTGTCCTAAATGCAGAATGTCAGATAATTGATAAGTGAGGAGTAGGTATATATTCCACCACCCCCCTTCTTCAAATTGGTATGTTTTTTGTTCTGGAAGTAGGTTAGAAAACACAATTCTAACCTTCTTTGAAAGTATTTAAAAAAACAAATGTGTCTCCTGTCAGTCTTAAACCATTACAGATAATAAACTGAATCAGAAACTAGCCTGTCTAAGGTTTTGCTCACTAGTCCTATAATATTAGATACTAAACCAATACAGAACACCACCCTGTGGTGAGGTGGGAAGAAGGCTATGCCCAACAGATACAAGGAGTCATATGGAGAAAACAAAGGTTAGCCATTGTCTCAGAATTCATGTGTGTGAAATTCAAAAGCAGAAACACTATGATCTGACAGGGTTCACCAAGATATTAATTGTGACAAAGTAGACGGTTTTTGTCACAAAAACTCCTGACATCTACCCACAGGGTTAATAAGTGAGCAGGATCATGGTTGCTGGCAGTGCTACTGGCCGTTTATGTACAAGGGGGCTGGGAAGGTGTACACATGGTTTCCTCACCTGAACCTCTAGGAGGTAGTCTATACAGACTTGTATATGAGCCAATAGAAGCCTTAGAAGACTCAACATAGAATGGCTGGGTTTCTTATTTGAGGATGTGATTTTATTGAATGTGTATGTTTATCCTACATGTAATGTTAAAAAGTGTCCTTTCCATCCTCACAATTCCTTGAACTTAACCCCACTTCACTAATATTGTCAACATTTTTTGGACTAACAAAATCGATGACTTTTCAGAATAGTGCTTAATATAAGGAAAGAAAAGAAAAATGTTTTTTCAGTTCTTCTACCACCAATGAAATGTTTAATTGAAACCTTTCCTTTTCCTAGCACATTAGAGATTTAGACCCTCCAAATTCCTATAAGCCTATTAGTACCTATCTGTTCTATTTTCTATCAGATTTTTAAAATGAGCAAGGGAAAATTACTATAATATGTAAGTTTTACCACAACATGGGATTTCTTCTGTTGAACATTATCCAAGAGAGATTACATTCACACGAGTTAAAAGAATTTTTTCTTCTTAAAGAAATATGAGTGTTTAACTTACCTGGTGTGGTTTTTTTTCTTTTTAAAGAAATACAGAGTACTAACTATGCCCAGCATACAGTACATATATCGATTCGTTCTATACTGCATAGATAGTTAAGGAGCAAAAGGGTGATGGAGAAGGGACAGATGAAGGAGAAGCAGGAGTGGCACTAGGGAACGAAGGAAGAAGGGAGAGGAAAAGAGGAACCATTGGGGAAAGAGAGAGAAAGAGACAGACGCATGGAAAGACACACCTGAGACAAATCAAAGACCAAGGTGGTAGCCAGGAGGGAGAGGTGCAGAGTATAGACTTGAGCTGAAGGAAACTCTTCCCAGTCACACCTTCTGTCCCCTATAGGGACTACATGGGATATCATCGTCCTTTGAAAGTGGGTGATCTTATTAACTGTGCTTCCCAGCTTTCTTAACTGTAGCCCTTTGATCTGGAGAAGCCCTTTTAGCAGAGCAGTCATCAGTGATCATATGAGGAAATTCCCCTCTGGCCCAAGATGGCAGTGGCCTATGCAAGTCACCTGTGAGCCAGAGGAAACTGAACAGAGAGCTGGATGTGGCTGCAAGCTTAAGTGTTCCCACCAGGAAGCAATCCTGGGCCCATGACCTCCAACAAGTACTTACTAACCTCCTCAACCATCTGCTTGACTTTCTTCTGCTGGCAATGCACCATATCATCTAGATGTCTGATCCGTTCACGGAGGCTGGCGGATGCCTCCTCCAGCTGCTGATACCTAGCACACACAGAAGAAAAAGCAAGCAAGTCCTAAACCTAAGCAGTAACATCAGCACAGAAACCCCACAGCTTTAGAGCAATATTGCCACATGACAAGAAATTAAACTCCAAAACTGTACTCTTATTCCATGTGAAGGAGCTCTGTTGGCACAGAGGTTAAAGCATTCAGCTGCTAACCAATAGGGTGATGGTTCAAAACCACCAGCTGTTCCACAGGACGCAGTCTGCTTCCTTAAAGATTTACAGCCTTGGAAACCTACGGGGCCATTCTATTCTGTCCTATAGGGTTGCTATGAGTAAGAATTAACCTGATGGCAGTGGATCTGGTGATTTTTTGTTTTTCACTTTGTATGCATTCTGGGTGATTAACATAGGTACCCTGCTGGTGCAGTGTTTAAAGGCTCAGGTGCTAATCAAAAGGTCAGTGGTTTGAATCCACCAGCTACTCCACTCCACAGGAAAAAGATGTGGCAGTCTGCTTCTGTAAAGATCACAGCCTGGGAAGCCTATGGGCCAGTTCTTCTCTGTCCTGGAGGGTCGCTATGAATCAGAACTGACTCAATGACAATAGGATTTGGTTTGGGTGGGTGATTAACTATCAATCAGCCACTGACTATAGAAGGAACACAGGACTCTTTTCTAAGCTCCCACCTGCAAATTTTATCTTGTGTTACCATATGTTCCAGAAACTGAGAAGTTCCCCCCACCCACCACCACCATTTATAGGTAAGAGAGTGTATCTTGGTATTAATATTATATTGGAACATCCAATAAATTACCTTGATTAGAAAGACAGAGAAAGAAAGGAGTCTAATAACCCAACAAAATATCTGAAATCAGGTGGCAGAGTCCTAAAAAGTCTGGAATTACAGTTGTTTTACACGTCATTTACTTTGGGCAAATGGGAAACATGTTAAAAGACCTCCTCTGCATCAAAGTAGAGCAGGCCATACCACAAAACATTTCATACTTTTGTGTTGAAATAGCTAGCACAAATTATTTTCTGACTTTGCTTGGTTCAAAGAAATCAGCAGGTATACTCTTAGACGCACAGGGCCACCAGAGTTCTATGGGGGCACTGACAAAGGGCCTGGTGGTCCACTTCCCACTGACTGTTTCATCTAGCTCCCTTCTCAGCAATATGTTAAGGACCAGGAAAGACTCCTGTAACTTTGAAAACCTTAAGACTCAAAATAGGAAGGAAAACAGGTATTTTTTTTTAGCATAAGCATGTGGTGGGAAATATGCCCAACAGTTGCCCCACAACAATACCTCAATGAGATGAGTACTACTGTTATTAATATCATCATAAATAACTAGTTGCCAGTGCGTTAATTCTGTCTCATGGCAACCCCACATACTCCATTGTGTTCTTAATGGCTGATTTTTCATAAGCATAGATCATAAGCTTTTTATTCCAAAGTGCCTTTGTGTGGACCTGAATCTCCAAACTTTTGGTTAGAGCCAAGTGTCTTAACCATTTATACCACCCAGGGACTTCAATCATCATCACTTGTTATGAATTGAACTGTGTCCCCCAAAATAGGTATTATAAACCCTAACTTCTATAACTGTGGTTAAGAAATTCTGGTAGTGCAGTGCCTAAAGCATCTGTCTGTGAACCAGAAGGTTGGCAGTAAAAACCCACCAGCTGCTCTGCAGAAAGAAGATGTGGCAATCTACTTCCATAAAGATTTACCACCTTGGAAACCCAATGGCAGTTACTATGAATTGGAATCTACTTGATGGCAGTGGGTTTGGTTTTATTTTTTTTTGGATGTCTGTAGTTTGAATCCCACTTGGGAATGGATTGTCTTGTTTTGTTAATGAGGTAGGATCAGTGTAGGGTATGTCTTGAGTAAATCTCTTTAAGACATAAAAAGAGATTAGATATAAACCAGCAAGCAGAGATGGGGTAAGGCAGATGCCAAGACACATGGAGATTTCTAGGGAATCAGGAAGCAGAAGCTAAAGAGATAAGGACCTTCCTCCAGAGCCCACAGAGAAAGAAAGCCTTCCCCTCAAACCAGCACTCTGAATTTGGACTTCTAGTCTCCTAAACCGTGGGAAAATAAATTTCTGTTTGTTAAAGCCACCCATTTGCAGTATTTCTGTTATAGTAGCATTAGATAACTAAGGCAGAATTTGGTTCTGGAAGAGTGGGGTACTGCTCTAACAGATTCCTAAAATGTGGAAGCAATTTTGGAATTAGGTAATGGGTGGTGGTAGGTAGGATTTTAAGGTGCTGAATAGTAAAAGCCTAGATTGCCTCATAGAGACTGCTGGTACAGTTATGGACATCAAAGGCAAGTCTGATGAGGCCTCAGAAGGAAGTGAGAAGAGCTATAGAGAAAGTTTCTATTGTCTTAGAGAGTACATATGGTACCAACAACAGAATGTTGCTAAAAATGTGAATGTTAAGTGTGGTTCTGGTGAGGCTTTAAAAGAAAATGATGAATGTGTAATTGGACAGGAAGAAGAGCAATGCTTTTTTATGCAATGGCAAAGAACTTGTCTGAATTATGTTCAAATGTTTAGTGGAAGGCAGAATTTGTAAGTGACGAACTTGGATATCTAGCTGTTGAGATTTCCAAGCAAGGTCTTGAAGGGGCCACATGGTTTCTCCTTACAGCTTATAGTAAAATGGAAGAAGAAAGAGACAGATTTTAAAATGAACTGTCCAAAGTGAAAACAAACCTAAAGATTTGGAAAAATCTGTTGAACAAACTAAGGATATGTATTCTAGGATGTTCTTCAAGGATGTGGCTATACAATCTTTTGATAAAAGACATTAAGCCTGTCACTAATGGATCTAACCAACTAACAACAGAAAACTCATCAGCTTAGACTGCAGGGGACAGAGAAAGAACAAAAGGAAACAATGCTTTCTGCTGCTTGGAAATCTACAGGCAGAAAACAGGCCAAAGGAATTATATCTGTTGTACTCTAAGAAAAGAAAAGGGCCATCCCTAGAGCAGCTCAGAGATCAGCAGAAAAGTTGGAAAAAGCACGGGGCACAGGCTTCTTGGTTTCAAAGGGTGGGGCCACAGTCTCCTACATCTCAAAGGATGGGGTCACACCCTCCTATGTTTCAAAGAGTCAGATCTTCACCAACTCGATTACAGAGTATGGGTTAGCATTTAAGGTGTGCCAGAAGGATGGGGTTGCCACCCAGAGCTGTAAGGGCATCGTTGCATGTCTAAGGGACAGGAGAAAAGGGACCTGCTGGGGACAGTGGGATGGGGTTGCCACTAAGACAGACTAGGATAATGGTCTACCCAAAGCCAAGGGAGTAGAATTGCCATTCCAGTGGGCACCCGGAATCCAGAAGGAATGACCAACGCCCAGAATCTGGAGGGTAGGATCATTGCCAGATGATCTTAGAGAACAGAGCATTATTTTCAAGCCTTGAAAGCTAATGTATTTGTTCTGCTGGGTTTCAGACTTGCTTGGTGCTATTATTATCTGCTCTTTTCCTCCAATTTCTTCCATTTGTAATGGAAATGTCTACAATATACCTATTCTACCACTGTAGCATAGTGGCTAAGGCACTTGACTGCTAACCAGAAGGCTGGCGGTTCAAACCCACCAGCCACTCCTCGGAAGGAAGGTTGGGCAATCCTACTTCCGTAGTGATACTGCCTCGGAAACCCAAGGAGGGGTTGCTATGAGTCGGGGCTGACTCGACGGCAAACAACAACAACAACAACAACCACTGTACTTTGGAAGCAGATAACTTGCATTCTATCTCACATGTCCACAAATGAAGAAGAATTTTGCCCCAGAATGAAATACATCTAAAATCTTACCCATATATGACTTAGATGATTCAGAAGATGAAATTTTGGACTTGGAGTTGATTTAAGACTTTTGGGATGATGTGATGGGTGAATGTGTTTTAAAGGGTATAATTTTGGGGGGTGGCACCAAAGGGTGGAATGTTAGTCATTGAACTGTCTCCCCCCAAAAATAAATCCTGTTGTAAATCCTAACCTCTAAGCCTATGGTAATAATTCCATCTGGGAATGGGTTGTCTTTATTATATTAATATGGCAGGATTAGTGGAAGGTATGTCTTGAGTCAATCTCTTTCAAGATATAAAGCTAGCAAGCAAAGATGGAATAAGATAGATGCTTTGACACACGGACATCTCCAAGGAACTAGAAAGCAGTGACAAGAACCTTCCTCCAGAGCTGACAGAGGAAGAAAGCCTTTCCCTGGAGCCAGTGTTCTGAATTCAGTGGTGTAGTGCCTAAGGCATATGACTGCTAACCAGAAGGCTGGCGGTTCAAACCCACCAGCCCCTCCTCAGAAGGAAGGTTGGGCAATCTACTTCCATAGTGATATTACCTTAGAAACCCAAGGAGGGGTCACTTTGAGTGAGACCTGACTCCACAGCAGTGGGTTGGGTTTGGTTTGGTTAGACTCTGAAACTGCGAGGCATATGTCTTACCTTTCCTTGTCAGAATCAGCTACTTCCCCTGACATTTCCGTTTCATGCTCTAAGAGCTGGAGTTGTAGCTGATGACGTTCCTAAAACAGATAGAAATCGATATTTTAATCAATGAATCCCAAGTTTGGACAGGAAATGCATATCAAGCAATTCCATCACTTGTGAGTTTTAGTCTCTAACATTCCCAAGGATCTTACATACCTACTTACCCAAAGTCCAAGCAAAGCCAAATATATCAGTGTCTATTTATAGACTTACTTAGGAATCAAAGACAAATCTCCTGGACAAAGTCATTATACATTTAAAAAAAAATTATTCCATCAGTCCAGGCTCAGATGTCTTGTCAAAACTTAAGCAGTCCTAAATAATGATAACACTCAAAATCAATGGCCTGTAGTCAGAGGGGACATCAAGCTCAATTGGCATAACATACTACACAAAACACTGTTCCACTACCTACTTTGGCGAGTAGCGACTGGGAGCTTAAAAGCTTGCAAGCTGCCATCTAGATCCAGCGATAGGTCTCTCCTCATCCAGAGCAAAGAAGAATGAAGAAAACCAAAAATTCATGGAAACAATTAGTCCTAGCAACTTGTACACCATCCGAGCTGCAGCCTATATGACTATGAGACCAGAAGAACTAGATGGTGCCCAGCTACCACGGTCAACCACTTGGAAGAGGATCTATGTAGGAGATCCTGGATAGAGAGGGAGAACAATGTGGAACAAAACTCAAAATCATTTGGAGAAAAAAAAAAGGGGGGACCAGGTTTGCTGGTCCGATAGAGCCTGGTGGAAACACTGGGACTATGGCCCCTAGCTGCCCTTCAGGTCTGGAATTGAACCCACACCTGTCTGTGGCTTCCAGCCAATCAAAAGACAGGCATATGAGTTGAACATTTCCCTGAGGTAGGAGAAAGAAGGGCTGTTTATGCACAGGGGGCAGGAGTGTATGGAGGAATGGACACAGGGAAGAGGTAACTATCGGAAGGAAGTAGGAGGGGAGCTGTTGCATTGTGGTAAATTGGGGTCAATGTCGTGAGACAAAGTATATGTGAACTGCTGTATGGAAAGTGAATTTTCACCCAAATCACAATTAAAAAAAAAAAAATCAATGGCCTGTGATACTGCAAAATTGTTGATTATTTTCTGTATGCAGAAAAGAAATTTCTAGACTTCTGGGAATATCCTATATGTTAGCCTGGGTGATGTTACACAGAACTATCTGCATGTGAAAATATATTGTGTTAGTCACAATAATACCAAAAAAAACCAAACCCACTGCCATCAAGTCAGATCCAACTCATAGCAACCCCTCCAGTATCACTATGGAAGTAGATTGTCCAACCTTCCTTCCAAGAAGTGGCTGGTAGGTTTGAACTGCCAGCCTTCTGGTCAGTAGTCAAGTGCCTTAGGCACTATGCCACATTCTAAATCCCAGAACTTGTGACTATGTCACCTTTCATAGCAAAAGAAATTTTGCAGGTATGATTAAGCATCTTGAGATGGGAAGATTATCATGGAATATCCATGTGGGTCCAATGTAAAAATCAGAAGGGTCCTCTTAAGAGGGAAGTAGAGGGTCAGAGTCTGAGACTGGAAGATACTATGCTTTAGCTTTAAGATGGAGGATGGAACCATGAGCCAAAGAACACAAGAGGCCTCTAATATCCATTGCTGTTGAGTCGATTCCAACTTATAGCCACCCTCTAGGACAGAGTACAATGGGCCCATAGGGTTTGCAAGGCTGTGATCTTTACAGAAGGAGACTGCTACATCTTTCTGCCACTGAGTGGTTGATGGGTTTGAACGACCAAACTTTCAGTATTTCAGTAGTAGCCAAGTGCTTAATGACTGTGCCACCAGGGCTCCTTCATAGGAGGCCTCTAGAAACCAGAAAAGGCAATGCAATGTTTTCTCCCCTAGGGCCTCCAGAAGGAACACAGCCCTGCTAACAAACAGAACAGTAAGGGTATAAATTTGTGTTGTTTTAAGCCACTAAATTTGTGGTAATTCGTTATAACAGCAATAGGAAACAATTACACGCAACAAGCTGTGCACTTAAGATTTCTACACTTTGCTATATATATGTAAATTTAAAAGTTTATCCAAAATAGTACAGGCAGTCAATAAATTACAAATGTCCAATTTCCGACTTATGTCAACCCATAGTTACAAATGAATTCTGTAAAGCCTGTTATATTCCAAATTTGAGGTTCATACAATGGTCATAACAACAAATGGGTGTTACTCTGCAATGCCCGTAAAATCATCCTTCTTATTATTACTGTACTAGCTCTGGTAGCATAGTGTCTAAGGCATTGGACAGTTAATCAGAATGCTGGCGGTTCAAACCCACCAGCTGCTCCTCAGAAGGAAGATTGGGCAATCTACTTCTGTAGTGATACCTCCTCAGAAATTCAAGGTGGGGTCACTATGAGTCAGATCCAACTCAACAGCAGTGGATTTTTTTACCTTTGTTAAAGATCTTTTAGTGTATCTGGAAGTGTTTCTTTAATGTTATTTATGCATATAAAGGTATACTACATACTATATACTAAGACAAACATCTGACTAACTAGCTTTACATATAAACCATACCTAACTGTTCTGACTGGGAGCTCTGGTAGCATAGTGGCTAAGACACTTGCCTGCTAACCAGACGAATGGTGGTTCAAACCCACCAGCCACTCCT
>NW_006921602.1:21292883-21334656 GCF_000298275.1 Orycteropus afer afer
CCCACCAGCCACTCCTCGGAAGGAAGGTTGGGCAATCCTACTTCCGTAGTGATACTGCCTCGGAAACCCAAGGAGGGGTCTCTATGAGTCGGGCCGACTCAAGGGAATATAACAACAACATAGGGTTTCCAAGGCTGTAAATCTTTATGGGAGCAGACTGTCATAACTTTCTCCCACGTTGTGGCTGGTGCATGTAAACTGTCAACATTTCAGTTTACAGTCACTGCACATCAGGGCAAGGTCAATGCCAAAGAGATGGAGAAGCAGTCTACACGGACCAGGAAGCACTACCAGTGGTGTATTTAGAATAATAAAAGAAGACTAACTTTTAGCAGGGTTTTATTATTGATTTTTAAATTCTTAACAGTGAATACATGCTCTTACAGTCTGGCTTAGGCAGGAAGTTTAATTAGCACTGAATTAATAGTGGCAAGACATTCACAAACAATGCTTCTCCTTCAAAAATAATAATTAAAAAAAAAAAGATTGTTATAAAGTAAGACAAGACCTAACTTGTGTTGTTGTTGTTATGTGCCGTTGAGTCGGACCTGCTAACTTATAGCATACTTTTAAAAATCCATTTAAAAAAATGAGGTATAACAAATCTCAAGTGTATAGTGCACAGTAGTTTTTTACATCTGTATATACCTGTGAAACCACTCCCCAGATCAAGGTATAGAATACTATCTGTTCCCAGAAGGGTCCCTGGTAGAACACTCACTTTAAAAGGTTTTTACTGATCAGAAATGAGGTGTTTTTAATACAGTATTCAATAACAGAAACAGTAATTGAAGCGCACACTAGAGATCATTTAAAAGCAGTTTGTCCCTGAGCAATATCCAAAATTAGTACAGAGCAAAATACTAACACTACAATTCAGCCTGTGGACATGATGTTCACACGCTGTATGATAGAAATTTAGCAAGACTCCTGCTCTCAAAAGATTTATCCCTGAAGGGAAAGGGTGGTAAATTGATATATCCAATGGTAGCTAAGAAGGCATTTCTCTAGGCTAAATGGAAAAGAAGATTTAGAGACAGGACAGTAAGTTTTCAATCACTAAAAAAAAAGCCCACACTACTTAGGGAATGTTTTATGTTAAAGAAATGCTGCAGGCAAGCCTAGCCTTACCACTTCCCTGCCTCCTACCCATTCACCTCTCATAAGAGCTCTATGTGGAAAAAAACAGCAGGAAAAATTTGGGAACTTTCAGAATCCTAAGGAGATAAAGAGGATAAGCTGTAAAACTGGTCCAGCTAAAGAAAGCCAAGTCTAGGGGGCACACACTTAGGTAAGCCTATAGCATAGTGGCTAAAGCACTTGACTGCTAACCAGAAGGCTGGCAGTTCAAACCCACCAGCCACTCCTCGGAAGGAAGGTTGGGCAATCCTACTTCCATAGTGATACTGCCTCGGAAACCCAACGAGGGGTCGCTATGAGTCAGGGCCGACTCGACGGCACATAACAACAACATAACAAAATAAAAATCAGAGTCTCAAATTATTGAGCCCTTACTATGGAATCCCTGGGTGGTGCAAACGGTTAATGCGCTCAGCTGTGAACCAGAAGGTTGGAGGCTTGAGTCCACCCAGAGGTGCCTCAGAATAAAGGCCTGGTGATTTACTTCTAAAAAAAGCAGCCACTGAAAACGCTATGAAACACAGTTCTATTCTGACACACAGGGGGTCAACTCTACAGAGACTGTTTTTTTTTTTTTTTTTTCTGTTGTTTTTACTACGTGCCAGGCATTGTGCTGAGTGTTTTGCATGAATTACTCACACTTACTCCTCACAGAAAGCCTGAGAATAAGAATTATTCTTATCAGTGTTTTACAGAATAGGAAACTGAATTTGGAATAGTCAAGGAACTGCCCACAACTAGAAAGAGTGGCAAGAGTCAAACTACTCTCGCATGATTCTCAAACCTGTGTCCTTAACCACGGTAGGCACTGTCCCTTTGTAAGGCACTGTGCCAAACCATCTCCCCATGCTGCCTGCTTACCTTGCTTCTTTATGCTTCAAGAAATCTGTCCCAAGAGAAAAGTTAACCAGCTTCTGCTGTTGTAGGAGACCCATGATATAGGAGAAAGCTCTCCCAGTTTCTAGAAAGTGCCCTTGTTGCCCAGTCTTTACAACCACCATATCTAACCAGTGCTGACTTTAGTCCCAAACAAGCCAATCATCCTCTCTTCAAGAAAAGATGGATTATCATTTTCCCAAGGGGTAGAGGGGAGGCTATAACTGACTCTTTACTTTGCTCAAGGCCCACCAGCCACTCCTTGGAAGGACAGCTGGGCATCTACTCTAGTAGTGATACCATCTCGGAAACCCAAGGAGGGGTCGCTGTGAGTCGGATCTGACTTGACGGCAGTGAGTTTGGTTTGGTTGGTTTAGTGAAAATAGAAGCCCACAGGGAGTTTTGGAACTAACACAGTCACACTACAGCTGCCCTGTGCCTGGTCAGGGGACTATAGAGGAGTTTCTGGTAGAGATACTGAGGGGTAAGGGGATCTTTTCTGAGGATTACCTAGAGGCCCTCTTGTTAACTTTGTTAACATTACCAATCCCATTGCGTTGGAGAATCTCAGCACCCAGAATACGTGTTCCACGTCACTGAGAATATCCTGGTGTCAGCAGGTCATTACTATTCTGCAAACTCAGATGCTGCTGGAGAGTCATTTTCAAGAAACCAGCCACCGCTTTGGCCCTAACCTACCATCTCCTATCCCAGAAATCAGCTGTCACCTACTGAAAGTCACCCATTCTCTCTTTCCTTCCCCATCTTTTTCTCTCTCTTCTCTGCCACCCCTCTTCCCTCTTCCTCATTTCTTTACCTCCAGCCTCTTCCCTTTCTCCTTAGTGACTTCCTTAAATCCCAGCTCCACCCATCAGCCTGTTTAACCCACCCACAAAGAAATGTGCTGGCTCCCATTCCTCCTAACCCCTCAATCATCAGGGAAAAGCCAACCCTTGAGAACATGACCCAGAAACAACAGGGTTGGGTGTTGGTGTAACAGCTAAATAGGCTTGATTACCCACCAGGTAAACTAAGTTCATGCCAGGGGCACCAGCAAAGCACAGCTCCTAAAATACTAATTTTTATAAATAACTTCATATGTAATTTTTAAAAAACATAAAAATAGTTACCATGGGAAAAACTCAGAACTATTTCCTTATATTTTATTATACACACACACACACACACACACAAATGTGTATATACATACATATTTTTTGTTTGTTTAAATCACAAATTTGGGGGATAAGAGAAATCAGTGTTGAGGGTTTCCCAAGCCTTCAGATAGGCTTGCAAAGGGAGGTTTGAATGAGCAGGAAACACAGCCAAGGACTGTCTTTTACCTTTTCCATGCGCTCGATCAGCCTGTCCAGCTCCCCAATCCTCTGGTCTTTCTCCTCTAGGCTGATCTCTGCCATATGCATCTTTTTATTGGCCTCTTCAATCGCTTTCAGAAAACTATTGGTTTCTTCCTGCAAAGGAAACACTCCTTAACACAGTCATGGTAAACCTAGGCTACTGACTGGGGTCCACACAACTTTGACCTTACTCAATCATCATTTCAGAAGTATGACCTTGTATCCTAGAAGTGCCTCAAACCATAAACTCAACTTTCATGATTCTGGTTCTCACCTGTGCACAAAGTCACACTGTGAGGCTTTTTAATGGACTTGGTTCTTTCTTTCCCTTTTAGCCCTTCAGTTCTTGAATCTAAAAGGTGTAAAAAGTGCCTGCAAATGTTACTTAGCCCTTGACTAGGTGCTCAGGGTATCACTGTATTTGCTAAGAATGCAATGAGAGTTAGGGCTAGATCTGGAATTGAAAGCATAGCTTGTAGATTTTTCTCCCACACTGTAACACACCAACTCACCTGTAAGAAGAATATCCAGTCAATCATTCACTGCATTTATTAAGCCTCTAAGGATAAAAGAGTGGAAGGAAGACTGGGCAATCCACTTCCGTAAAGATTTACCACCTCAGAAACCGAGTGGGGGTCGCTATGAGTTAGAATCGACTCAATGGCAGTGAGTTAGGTTTTTTTTGGTTTGTTTGTTTGTTTAAGGATACAAGAAAAGGCAGACGTGGAGTCCCTGTCTTTAAGGAACTTTGGATGTCCCAGAGAAGCCAAGAAGTAAGACATACATCCCAGCTCTAGTAACAGGTATAATAAAATTCCATAGCAGAGAGATAAGTGGGCCAAGGACAGAGGACACATTTAGCTATGTGACTAAGAATTCATTCATTGTTGATACCATCAAGGCAGCTCCAACTCAAAGTGACCCCATGTATAACAGAACAAAACACTGCCTGGTCCTGCACCATCCTGCACCGTACAGTAGGTATGTGTGAGCCCTTTGTTGGCAGCTACTATGTCAATCCATCTCATTGAGAGGGTGACATTCCCAAGGACTTCAGGCAGCCTGAGGTAGGATCAAAGGTAGGAAAATTGGAAATCATAGGTGATGGGGAGGGCTGGAGTGAGGAAGGGTATGGCCACAGGAAAGCCTGGGATCCTTCTGGATGCTGGTGGGTGGTCCACATTGGTTAGAGAAATGGGTGTATTTAGAGACAGAGACTGGGAACTATTCTGAGCAGGGAGGTGACTAAATAAAGGAAGGAAGGGAGGGGAAAGAATAAGTAAATAAATAAATTCCTTTGACTTCTTGATTTTAGTCTACTATCCCACCTCTAAGAAGAAACCTAACTATTAAGCTTCACCAATGGTGAGAATCTCTGTATAGTGCAAACAATTAACGTGCTTAGTTGGTAATCAAAAGTTTGGAAGCTCAAGTTCACCCACAGGTACCTTGGAAGAAGAAAGTCCTGGCAATCTACTTTAAAAAAGTTAGCCATTGAAAACCGTGTGGAGCACAGTTCTACCGTGACACACATGGAGTCACCATGCGTCAAAACTGACTAGATGGTAACTGGATGGTTAACAATAATGAACCAAAACATCTTAGTTACTCTATTGGCAGCTACTGCATACAAACCAGAAGTGCCTCTTTCTCAGCATTGTGCTTCTGCTGTTCTTCATGCAGTTTTTCTTCATACTGGCTATATAGCTTCCTGGTCATCTCTCTCATCACCTCAGCATTGGCCTCTTGGGATGATTCCACCTAAAAACAGAACCACTTCAAGTCTACAGCTTTTGCAGGTTCCAGGGGATTTGGTGACCTTAACTCTGTAAGTATGGTGCATGGACACCTACAGGTAGTAAGGCATAAACACAGAACCAGCCATCAATCAGGGTTTCATGGTTGAGAGAAGTAGTAGGAATAATGGGGGAAAGGGTAGAAGGGAGACAGAAGAGGGTCAAGCAAATGCACAGAAAAATAAAAGCAGCACTTTAATTTATTTGGCCTATCAGGACAAAAGGTTCCATATGAGTGAATTTTTCTTTAGCAAATATATTGCAAGGAAAAAAAACATAAATGGAGGTAGCATGTATGTCTTACAAGAGGCTTAAGAAACATATTAACTTAATGGTGGTGGACTGATTTGGAAAAGGACAGTGATGAGGGCTACATAACACAAAAAAAGTAATACATGTCACTGAATTGTACATGTGGAAATTGTTGAACTGGCAAATGTTTAGGTGTGTATATTTTCACCACACACATACACAGAAACATATTTACTAACTGCAATGTATGAATCTTATTTTTTCCTGAATTGAATAAAAATAAAGACAAACAGGGTAAATTGTGTAAACTTTTAATGGTGTGAGAGCTTTATCTCTAAGAGATATGTGCTGCAATAATTATGGATGAAAGTCTTCAAAATATCCAGCAGGAGTGTGGTGGGAAGTAGATGAGGTCACAACAGTGACCCTGAGTTGGTAAATGTTGGAGCTGGGTGATGGGCCCATGAAGGTGTACTGTATTATTCTCTCTACTTTTGTAAATACCGGGAATTTTCTATAACAGAAGGTTACTTTTTAAGAAAAAGAAAAGAAGTGGATCAGACTGAGGCTCTGTCTATGAACATAGTATGCAATCATCCCATCAGCAAGTTCTACCTAGAAAATGATGGTATCAGAGGTGATCTAAAGTGGCTGCGCCACCTGGCACAGAACCTGCCTAGGGCCCCTGTTCTGGCCTCCTTTCAGGAGAAAAAGACAGCTGGGGGAATGTGGGAGAGGGGGAAATCAAAGGTCTTAAAGCAAACTTCATCTGGAAATAATCCAAATGTTCACCAATAAGAAATCCCGTAACAAATTATACCACATCTACACAACTAACTATGCAGCTATTAAAAAGAATATGGTAGAACTAGGTGTATTAATACAAAATGCTCTCTAAAATCTAGAAAGTGAAAACTGGAAAGTATAAAAAGTCTGTTTAACATCCTAATATGTGTATATAAAAAGAGATAAACACATAAACACAGAAAAATAGGTATGTTTATGCTTGGTTATACACAGACTATGAATATCTATGGGAGGTAAGCAAACTGGTGGCAATGGCTGTTTCTAGGGAAGAGAACTAAGGAATGGGAGGTCAGAAGTCAGAGAGATTTTCTCTTAGTTTACCTTTCACATGGTTTGGCTTTTTCTCCCCTCATGTGCATGTATGACTTAAAAAAAAAATTAACATCAAAACAACAGGGAGGGTTCTGAAGAGAAGTTCCCCATATTTGGCCGAAGTTGTCCCATCAGTTGCACTGACCCAGCCAGTCTGTAGTTAAGACCTAAGTTAAATTCAAATAAGAAATCTGGACTCATCCTATCCATACCTTTGTGCTTTCCCAATTATTGAATTTAAAACATTCCAACCTAGTTTGAGAAACACTATGCTAGTGGCTTCTTGAACAGGCCTAGCTTAGGAGTCAGAAAGAGTCAGTAGACATGTACTTGAGTGTGAGTGGACAGAATTTAGGTTGGTAGCAGCTGGTCTTTCATTTCTGCCCAGGCCATTTCCTCACACATGGACTTGTTAGCATTGATGTTATGCTCCTGACGGTTTACTTGTGTCCCTTCCCTCCCTCCAGGTTACTGCTTGTTCCAGAGAGCTGAGTTGGCTGGATACGGAATCTCTGGACAAGTAAGCCATTATTCACCCTCAACTGGTTATATAATGTTCACTTCAAGGATCTGACAAAAGTCTCTGTTGATGCCACAACATGGACAATCTTCTCAATCAGAGATATCATTACGAGAGAGAGACCCAGTATGCTCCATACTCCATTTCTTCTACAGACACATGTTGCTAGAAAGGGCTTTGTCCCTACAGTCCTGTTTTCTCTGCATCCAGGTCATGTGAAATACCCTGAGTCTCTGTAACTGGTTTGGGTTTTTTTTTTTTTTTTTTTTGGTTGGTTTTTTTTTTTTTTTTTTATTTTTTTATTTTTTTTTTTTTTTTGGTTGGTTTTTTTGTTGTTATTGTCTGTGTTGTTTTGACAGGGAGTAACATAAGAGAAAGATTAGGGAAAAACCTCTATAATTCTGCTGCTCAGGATAAAAACAAGCACCAGTCTCTGAAACAGGCAATTGAAGGTGAGGCTTGAGCTCTATGGAAGCAGCCAGACTGCCATACTGCCTAAGGTTATCCCCAGATCCTGATGCTATACCGTGTCTGGAACAAATAGGAATGTACAAGCAGACACATATAGTAGACACTCAATAATTATTTGTGGAATGCATGGATAAAGCTCCAAAGCTGAGGAAAAGACTGAAACAGTGATTTCAGACTTAACAGCAACAAAACCCTTTTTTTCAAAGTAACTCTTACTCATCAGTACTATGCTACATGCGGTAGTAAAGAGAGAAGCTGCCCCATTGGAAGTGAGAACAGAGGAACTGATCTACTCTATGCCTTTCTGGTCCCTCTCCCCTGGGGGGGGGGGTATGTTTGGCCAAGTGGTTTGTGCACTGCATGTTACAGGTGCCAATTACAGAGACCATGCAATGCAGTGTGGCAGCCCCCTGCTCTCCATCTGCCTGTCCTGGAAGCAGACTGCAGGCTGGAGGACCATACATCCCAGCTTATTTCCCGAACTAAATTAGTAATAGCACCACCTTTCACTCCCAAATATATTCCAGTTTGAGTAATAAAATATATCGATACATTACCCATAAGGTACCCTCTTGTAGGCTAACCTAAGGCTGTGCTGAATACTATTTGAAAGTCACAGACTTAAAATAAAAAAGAATTAGTTCAGGAAATAATTTCTTGAGTGATTTCTATGAGACAATCATGGGTATGCTCCTGCCACTAGACAGGCAATCTATCATGTTTCAAATTTGGGAAGGACACTAACACTGCCAGGGCATTAGATAAGAAACAAGCACAGCCTGGTGGGTAAGAAAGGCATGCCCCAGAGTCCTTAAGAAAAAAAAAAAAAAAAACTCACTGTCATCAAGTCGATCCTGACTCATAGCGACCCCCTTTGGGTTTTCCAAAGAGGTAAATCTTTACAGAAGTAGATTGCACAGTCTTCCTTCCACAGAGTGGCTGATGGGTTTGAAACATCAACCTTCTGTTTAGCAGTCAAATGCCTTAGGCACTACACCACCAGAGCTCCTTACCACCCATCATTTTTCTTCTTGAGAAGGGGTCAAGAGCCCACCTACCAGCAAATTGTCTGTCTCTTTGTTCTGTATTGTCAAATCAGAGAGTTGGGACTTCAGAGAAAATCTAAACAGCTAAGGGACATGCTTTAGATCTCTAAAGCATGTGAAGTTCCAGACCTGTGAGTGTCCCAACTGCTTTCTCAGTTACTTAACACCACTGCCATGATGACTGTCTGAGTAGCCCTTGTAGCCCTTGGAGGTCAAAGAAGGAAGACCCAATTGGGTGTTTATGGGGCACTCACAATCTGACAACAGTAATCACAAAAACCTCTTCAGTGTCTTCAAGCCAACTCCTGTTGGGTTGGTCACAAAAAAAAAGATAATGAAGAAGAGAATGGAGAAAGGGAAATGGAAGAGTAGAGGCTGGTAGGAAAAAGGGGTGTAGGTAAGAAAAGGAAGCTATGGGATACCTAGGCTTGTACACTCTACCTTCATTTTCAACAGCTGGTTTTCAACTTGCGTAACCTCTAGCTGCCTCTGTTTCTCCCGCAGCTTATTCATGGATGCTTCATATGTCTGCTGCAGATTTCTGATTTGATCCTTAATGTTGCTATTTTCCAAAGTAACATCCACAAGTGTTTTCTGTTGGGATCAAAATAAAAACAAAACCTAGTGGTGTGAGAAAACATGGCAAGAGTCATGGATTAGGATATTCTTTTGTCACTTGTCATTGAAGTAAGTATCAGATCATAGCAGCTGCCAGCCTGGGACCCTGTATCACAGGAACTGAAAGCCTCCCACAGTGTTCAAGAGATCTGCCAGCCTCAGGAGTGCACGGAGGAATGGACACAGGGAAGAGGTAACTATCGGGAGGAAGTGGGAGGGGAGCTGTTGCATTGGGGTAAATTGTAGTCAATGTCATGAGACAAAATGTATGTGAACTGTTGTATGGAAAGTGAATTTGCTCTCTAAATTTTCACCCAAATCACAATTAAAAATAAAGAGGTCTGCCATCCTGCAGTGTGTTAAACCAGCAAGCCTTTCCCACAACATTCCCACAACTGCTGCCAACACCACTGGCCACCACACAGAATGGAGGGAAACAAATTCAAATGGAGTCTTCCCAAGTAGTCATAATACATCATTTCACTTAGAAAAAAAACTTAGTTGAAAATAATCCCACTTTGAAAAAAAGGAGATGGTTCCATTAGCATAATAATAATAATAAAATGATTTTATCTTTTAGCTATAATTCCTTTGACTGCCTGGGAATAAGACATTGGGCGATAACTAGTAGTTTGTCAAGGTACCTGGGTTAGGGCTGACCCTTTAACTTAGATGAGATAAAGCCCATCATGGTTGGCCAAGACTGAGAAAATGTCCAAGAGGGAAGAAAAGGGAGGCGTGGAGAGAGTCCTAGTGTCAGGAGAAGGGGAAAACAAAGACTACTGGATAAATACCATGGTGGAGCTTGGCCTGAGGCATGCTGTAAAGAGAGCCAGGAAAAGGGTGGGATTCAGAGGCCTCATCAATCAGAAATGGGCATCCTGGACAAACCCAAACATGAGGCACCAAGATACACTGCTAGACAGCGGCCTAGCTCTTTGTTGTTGGCATTACTGCCATATCAACTACCATCAGAGAATACGAGGTTCCAGAGGAAGTGGATAATCCCAACATGAAATTTTGTTTGCTTATCTAATAAAATATTTATATTCGATCAGAAACGATTTGAAATAGCTTGTGGATCTTTTAAGAGGAGGGTAAAAATAACCAAATAACAAAGTTGGAAGAGGGGCAAAGACTATTATGTTTGGGAAATGAAGATCATGACAAGATGCTTCAGGTAAATATAACATTGTGTTCCAGTATTTTCAAATTAATTTGCATGTCAGGTAGAGCTTCAGTTGGAAGAGTAAATGAGCAGCATTTGAATAGTTACTCATTTGAGTAGTACCATCGAGTCAGTTCTGACTCAAGAGTGACCCTACAGGTGGGGACCAGGTTTGCTGGTCCAATGGAGCCTGGTGTAACCACTGGGACTGTGGCCCCTGGCTGCCCTTCAGGTCTGGAATTGGACCCACGACTGTGGTTTCCAGCCAAACAAAGTGCGGGCATGTGAGTTAAACGTTTACCTCAAGTGGACACATGCCCTGGAGGGGGCGGTCATGGGAGAGGGAAGGGCTGCTTGTGCACGGGGAGATAGCTCAGGGTGTGGGGGAGTGTGGGGGGATAGACACTGGGAGGAGGTGACTGTGGGGGGGACGTGGGAGGGGAGCTGCTGCATTGTAGATTTTGGTCGATGACATGAGACAAAGTGTATGTGAACTGCTGTATGAAAAGTGAATTTGCTCTGTGAATCTTCACCCAAATCCTAATAAAAAAAAAAAAAAAAAAGAGTGACCCTACAGGACAGAATAGAACTGTCCCATAGAGTTTCTAAGGCTGTAGTCTTTACAGAAGCAGACTGTCACATCTTTCTCCCACACAGTGTCTGGTGGGTTCAAAGTACCAATTTTGCAGTTAGCAGTTGAGCACTTAATCACTGTGCCACCAGAGCTCTTTATTTGAGTAGTGAGCTCCTAGGAAATCAAAGTAATCAAGAGAACGATTTCCTTTAAGTAAACTGACAACACATATTTTCATGAATTTTGGACACTGAGTCCTTCTATTTTCCCATCTGAAACCATAAGACAGTTTTTGAAATACACATGATTCTTTCTAACGCACAATAGTTTGTAAATTAAGAAAAAGGGCTTAAAGTTTTTGGGAGTCACTTGCCAAGAATGACTATAGACTGTCTTTGGTTAAATCTGTCTTTTCTGTGATTGGGTGGAACCTTCTGAAACACTAGAGCTATAGGGAGACTAGGAGCTCTGGTAGCATAGTGCCTAAGGCACTTGACTACTAACCAGAAGGCTGGCGGTTCAAACGCACCAGCCACTCTTTGGAGAGAAGATGGGGCAATCTACTTCCATAGTGATACTGCCTTGGAAACCCAAGGAGGGGTTGCTATGAGTTGGGTCCAACTTGACGGCACATAACAACAACAACAACAACAACACAGGGAGAATGGATTGATGTGCTGTGTTAGGCATGGACACTTAAGCCCACTCACCAAGTGGCATCTCTAGCACTGAACTCAAGAGTGAAACAACTGCAACTCAAAGGTTTAGAATCTCAGCTTGGAAATGGTTCCTTCTACTTCCTTCCTCATCTTCCTGGCACAGTCTTTAATGTGGCTATCCTTAAAGATTCTGAATAATGACCTGTGGACATTCTGTGACTTATCTGTCTATACAGAGCAAAGCCTATTCTTAGTTAAGTCTAGTTTCACTGTAACAGAGCAGACCCCCATGTAACAGCGAGTAGATGAATACCTGCAGGCCAATGGAGTCAGACGTCAAAGCAGAGTTCATGGCATTAAAACTATCCAGGGCTGACGACTGTGTTTGGATGTGATTCTCTAGATAGTCTTGCTGAGCATGTGAAACCTGGACAGATTGAGGAGAGAGTTACACAGAACCGATTCAAACACATCCACCACAATCTTCAGAGAGGTTGGGACTTCCTTCTAATAACAACCATTTCTACTTCAACAATATTTCAAGTAAGGCTTTAAATTTAAATATCACTATCTGTATGGCCCAGAGAATAGAAAGACAACAATACTTTTCCTTGGCTAGTATTTACACATTTACCGACAGAGCTTCATTTAGTCCTCTGCTGTTTATCAGGGAGGATATAGAATCAGAGTGCCTAAGCGATTTTCCCACAGTCAAGAAGTGGTGCAGCTAGAACTAGAAGCTGTTGGAATAACTTCTTATGCCACCTTCTTTCTACTCAAAGAAAGTAGAATGTATACACACTTTGAGCTCACTCAATTCTCAAGAGTTGTTTTTGTTATTGTTGTCCTTGTTGGGTGTATGCGTTCAATGTGTTTGAGACAAGAGAATTCAATGGTTTCAGATTTCAGTTGATCAATGATTGCATATACTCCAGTATTCATCATGATTTTAACTTTGATCTGCCCTTGAACACTTTTTACTGCCCTTTATCAATATTTGCTAGCCTAACAGGTACAACTAATGTTAGGGAAGTTACTAATAAAAGAATAAAATTAGAGGCATTTATGAGGACATAAAACTAGAAGGAATTTTCTTTTAATTTGAACAGGTAGCTCTCAACAGGGTATATTACAAGGGAACAATATAATATAATGACTAATTGCACAGGTTTTTGGTTTTAACTAAATTACGTTCCCTTCCTGAATCTCAAAATTTATCTGAAAAAATAAAGATAAGTGTAACATATAAAGCATTAGACATCACAGAGTACATAATAACCTGTTGCTACAGGTTGATTCTGATTCCTGGGGACCCCATGTGTTACAAAGTGGAACTGTTCCATAGGGTTTTCTTGGCTGTCTCATTTCATCATAGTCTCTACACGTTTTCCAGAGGAAATCTGCTCTGGAACAGAGTCATTGGGTGAGTTCAAACTATGAACCTTTAGGTTACCAGCCAATCATAAACCACTTGCACCACCCAGCTCCTCAAATACATAGTATGAGGTCTATAAACCAGCTATCATCAACATCATTTTTCTTTTAGGCTTCTTTTAGCCTTTTTCCCCAGGGAGCAAAAGGTAATTAGCATATAGTAATACTATTGTTAGGAGCCCTAGTGGCACAGTGGTTAAGTGCTCAGCTGCTAACCAAAAGGTCAGCAGTTTAAACCCAACAAACCCTCTATGGAAGAAAGATGTGGCAGTCTGCTTCCCTAAAGATTTACAACCTTGAAAAGACTATGGTGCAGTTCTACTCGGTACTACAGGGTCACTATGAGTCAGAATCAACTTAATGGCAATGGGATGGGTAGTAGTATTATTTGTTGTTGTTGTTGTGTACCATCAAGTCAGACCCAACTCACAGTGACCCCTCCTGGGGTTTCCGAGGCAGTATCACTATGGAAGGATATTGCCCCCTCTTCCTTCCGAGGAGTGGCTGGTGGGTTTGAACCTCCAGCCTTCTGGTTAGCAGTCAAGTGCCTTAGGCACTACACTACCAGAACTCCCAATACTATTATTAAGAAAATAAAATCAGCAAAGCAAATCTGGTTTGTTTTCTCCCTTTGGCCACACATACCCAACATCCATCAAGAATGTCTGAACTCAAATGCTGGTATATAGCCCACACCAGGAAAGGCCAATCGATGACTTAACTACTGAGCACTCGCTGCGTGCAACACTTCAGGATATTTTTTCAAAAGAAATATCACTGTGGCCTAAGCTTACTCACAAGCCTAGCACGCATGAGATATTCAAGATTTTACACAAACAAGTGTTAAACTGTTAAATTACATGGTACCGACACTAAGTCATCCGTGCTGCCTGGAACAGATGGCAAGCATTTCATCAGAGGGTGCTCTTGAGCTAGATCTTACAGAAGGACTAGATGTAGACAGCAGTAGAACTGCCTGTAAAGAGTCCCAAGATGGACTCAGAGGTAGACCTCAGTGTGGACTGGGAGCTACAGGAAGCCACCTACCACCATGGAATTCAGGTGCTCCCTGAGGAGTTATGGGAGAGTGAACTGAAACAAGGGCTGTGTGGCATGTTCTTGTTTAGGGGTGTGTCTGTATGAAAGCAGTACTTCAGCCATCATAATCTGGGTGCAGTATGTAATATAGCCTGGGGGTGGGAAAGACTATAGGCAGAGAGAGAGGGTGCCTGCAGTGTTTCTAGACTGAAGAAGTGAGGGTGGGCAGGAGACAGCAATAGAAAATAAGGGGCAGAGTCTTGTTTATGTATCTATTGCAAATTTAATTCTTCTGCTTTGATTACATGGTGACAGAGCAAATTTCCATAAGTATGTAAGAATTTCACAAGTCTCTTCCTACATGCCCATAAGAATGTGACTCAGTGGATCTGTTTATGTGCCCCCAACCTTATAATCAAGGCATCAGGTCTTACTTAAGCAGCTAATAATCAAGGCATCAGGTCTTACTTAAGCAGCTAGTCTCACAGCCCAGTCATAAACTAAATTCAAATACATGATGATTGTAACTGTCCCTTCCTGCAGATAGTAACTCTTATGAAAGGTATGTGCACATATGCATGGATTTTTAGCTTTGGGATTATAACCAAATCCCCCCCAAAAAAATTTCGTAGAAGTATTAGCTTGGTTAAACTAGAGAAAGGTTATGTTTTTTAAAATTTCCAGTATATAACACATTCACATAGTGCAAATATTTAAAAGCATAAAAGGTACACAGTGGGAAAAAGATCTCCCTTTCACTCCTGTGCCATCTGCTCGGTTATCACCCTGCTCACATCCACTCTCCCAACTGAAGACCACTATTTTACTTTCTTGATTATCTTTCCAGTAACTTTTTTGTGCACACGAAGACAATTTAGATACATTTATTTTTCCCTCCTGTTTTACACAAATTGCAACATACTATGCACATTTTCTTGCATCTTGCCTTTTTCACCATCTACCATATATCTTGGAAATTTTTTATGAGTCTCTTTTGAGGAGTTTACTTTCCCTCTCTCTCTCTCTTTGTTTTTTATTCCAACTGTGGGTATTTTTTATAGAGATACAACATAATTTATTTAACTTGCTCTTTCTTGATAGACATTTGGATTTCCAATCTTTTGCTAGTACAAACCAATGCTGCAATAAATAACCTCATACACATGCATTTCATATGCGTGAGAGTTTAGCTGTAGAATAAATTTTATATAGATAAATAGAATTGCTAGGTCAAAAAAACTGGTCATTTATAATTCTGATAGATGCTGACAAATTGCCATCCTAAGAGTAATAAAAAGTTACCTTCCTGCCAGCACATTGGTTCACTTGGGCTTTCCAGGTAATATAATCAAATCAGTTGTAAATAATGATAGTTTTACATGTACCTGTTCAGTTTTATATACCTCTAAATTTCTTTTTTTTTAATTGCAGTGGCTAGTATCTCAGGTAGTATGTTAAATAATAATGATGATAGCTGGCTTCCTTTTCTTGTTCTTGACTTTGGTGGGAATGTTTCTAATGTAAACAAGACTATTCCTGCTACTTGAATTTTCCTCTAAACAATAAACTTCATTCTATGATAAAATTCTCCCTCAGTTCATTTAAAATATGATTCCACTAATAAAGAACACTACATATCAAATATTTTTATGCACTAGCCACTCAGAGGAAGTTCTAAGTCCTATCATCCCTCCAATTTGCAAGTTGCTGAGCTAGTAGTTACTTACTGATAGCTCCTGGGTGAGCTGGCGAATCTTCTGTCTCATTTCATCATAGTCTCCGTACATTTGCTTCCTTACTTTTTCTAGAGTGGCTCTCACCTGCACCCCACAAAGATGCTAGTTAGAGATCAAGAGATACCATTTTCCTGCAAGGTTTCCAAAACTTTAAGAAATTCTAATGAGAAACAGGCCCCACAAAAATACATTCCTAAAAACAGGAAAATTTGGGAAATTAAAGGAGAAGATCACTCTTGACATCAAGTTAGAAACTGTATTGGTTACCTACTGCTGCTCTAACAGAAATACCACAAATGGGAGGCTTGAGCAAACAGGAGTTTATTCTCTTACAGTCTGGAGGCTTGAAGTCTGAGTTCAAAATGCCAGGCTCTAGGAGCTGGGTGAAAGCCCCTCAACCTCGAGCTTCAGCTCTGCCTCCTGCTCCTGGCCCACTGCTGCTGGCTCAGACCGCTGCTGGCTGCTGAGACTGACAAGTCCAAGGTTGACAGGTAAAAAGGCACAGTCCTGATGTTACCAAACCACACAGCAGGCCATTAATTCAAGTCCATTGAAAGTCCCAAGGTTGGCAGAGCATGGCAGGTTGCTGAACAATGACATGGCTACATGCAGGGTTCAAGTATGCCATAAGCTAGAGATCATTCCCCAAGGCTTCTCCTTATATACAGGAAGCAGACCACATCCCAAAGGCAGCTACTCAGCTGCTCACAGTAGATTGCACCATGGAGTTGATTACCAGTCTCATCATGGGGAATACTACATCCAACTGCCTAGCCATTCAACCAGGCCCAGCCAAGTTGACACATAAACTTAACTACCATAGAAACTATTTTTATTTATTTATTTATTTTTTATTGTCCTAATAATAAACTCTACAGGAAAAAAATTGGTTTGCTGAAATTCAGCTATCATTTTTACATGACGTTTTGGCCAGGTTCACCTCTTTTTCCACCATATATTTTTACAAGTAGAAGCTTTTAACAAGGTGACTCTACAAACATGCAGTCAATAGGACTAAAATACCAAAAAATAAAAAGCAACTTCTGTAATTTTCTCTATCTCTGTTCCAACTGCCAAAGAGCAATTAAACATCTAGAAAGTAAAGCAGAAAAGCACAAGCCCATAAATTTCAAAGTCAATTCCTTAATAATCACTGATAATATAAGAGGCATTAATATAACAAAAGTTAAGGTGATCCCCCAAAACACTTGTCTATATACCGTTCAAATTTTTCTATAGTACTACTGCCAGAGAATAATGGGGCCTTAAAATTAAAAAAAAAAAAACCTTTACAGTCCGTCTCCTCCCTTCTTCCCATGCCCCTAAAAGAGCTCAGGGATATTGAAATGGTATAGGAAGTGTCAAGGGACCCCTCTCCAGGGACACTCTGGAATTTCTATATAGGAAGGCCTTAAAGGCAACAGTTTGGTTTAAATGACAGGCATGTAGGGGACAGTACTGAGGGATTTATCTTGAAGCTTTATTTGCACACTGGATGTTTATTAGGAGTGTCTGGTAGAGAGAATACTTACGGAGATTGGGGAAGGTGGGAGGATCATGACCTTAAGGCCTTCCCAGATGAATTTTAATAGTAAAGTCAACTTTCTTGCCATTAGATATAAATATTTTGCAAAACCACAGTCAAAAGCTTAGCTTTTCATTCTGGGCAGACAGAATGACTTCCATTTGTGGCCCTGAGTTGGCTCTTGTGTTGCTCACCAGTGACTAAGTGGGTGGCATCTTGAGCTGGATGACATTCCCATTGGCAAACACTGTGGGAACTGGGCCAGAGAGTCACACAAAGGGAGGGAAGCAAACAAACCCATAAACACATGTAGGAATGACCAGGCTAGGGATGGACTTGAAGCCTGCCTATAGAAGTTGGGACAGGAAAATTAATTTTAAGTTACAGCTCATAGTGGAGGTTGGAAATTCTAGGTTATAACCACCCCTATAACCTTTACACATGTCATCCATGGTTCATAATCAACCTGAACCTACCATATTTGTCTTGAGCAATTTGCAACACTCTACTCTGCTTAGAATGTTTACCACTGAAGCAATGCCATGGTATTTGGGGCATTTAAATGAGGAAAAAAAAGCTTGAGAAAAACACAAGAGACTTAGAATGTCTGAGCTCTCTTATATAAGAAAATCAAGAATGAAATATTGTCAGTGGTTAAAATTTACTTTACAAGGTAGGATGACTGGGGGTTTGAGACTGGTGGTTGTCACATTATGTTCTGTGCATTTGTGTATGTGTGTGCAGCTTTTCTTCATTTCCTGTTAGGTATTCCTTATTTCTAAAATTCAGTAAGAGATGTTGTTTTCAAAAAACTCATGCACATATTAAGACAACATGGCTTTGTGTCTTATCTGCAAACATGCCAAATAAAATGGGGCTCATAGAGCTAGATACTTTGACCTTACATAAGAAACATTTGCAAAAGAAATCTTTACACGAGAAATGGACACCCAGAAAGGGCAAGTGATGTTTCAGGTCAAACACAGGGCTGGACTTTGAACCAAGGTTGGACTTCGACCCAAGGTCTGTGGGCTCACAGGCCTGGGTGTCTTCCACTGCCCCACCCTGCCTCTGCTTCTCATGAGACAAGCAGTTTCCAGTCCACAGGTCAGTTTGGGGGACCCACCAACGTCAGAGAAGCTCTTTTCATCTTTTATCTAATCAGGGAGAGGTTTGGACAACAGGTACATTTGTCTAAGTAGGAAGAGAATGGATGGTACAAAAAGAAATAGAGATAGATAGATGATAGACATATGGTTGGATAGATAGGGATAAAAAAGGATTAGAAGGAAATGCTATAAAATGTTAACTGTTTTGGGTGACTTTACGGCTGATTTAATTTGTATTTTCCAAATTTTCTCAAAAGAACATATAGTTGAAATGCAAGAAACTAAATATTTAATACCATAAATAAATAAATAAATAAATAAATGAGGAATTGATTGCTTGTGTTGTACAATGTCTATTGTGGTTCACTTCTCAGCATCTGTTTAAACCAACTGATTGGTCTGACCAACATGGTTGTCCCACAACTTGACAGTGATGTGTTAGGGAATGGGTAAGTGATTCAGTCCTGGCCAATGAGACAGAAGGAGAAGTCTAATGGAGAACCCCCAGAAAGTAATACAAAGAAAAGTGGCCTCTTCTCTACCTCCAGATACTGTCATATTTTCAGATGATGCCACTAGCCTGAGGCTGAAGAAGGAAAGAACCAAGGAAACTCAGACAAGTAGAAATGAAGCCTAGAAGTGCCCTGTCTAGAGCCCACCTACACCCATGTTTATGGCCACTTCAGATAAATGTCTTTTCCGATTAGGCCAATTTGAGCTAGCTTTTCTAGTACCAGCTGGTTACTTTGAGGTATCCAATGTAATAAGTGAAACCACTTAGGAACCTCTGTTCTACATACAGAAGAAGGAAGCCATTTGGTCTCCTGAGTATCTGCACTTAGTATCGCTCATCCCACAGAAGTGCAACCCACACCTCTTTGCAGAATTACATCTATACTTTTAACACTACCATGAAGGTAGGTAGAAACATTTCCATGCAAAATGATAATGCTAAGAAATGTTTCTAACTGCCTTATTATATTCACATTAATTCTGTCAACCCCTTCCTACAAACTTAATACATACAACAAAAAGATGAAAAACTAGAAAAACAGTCCTTAAAAGTCTCACATCTTTGATGTAGTTCATCTCTTCCTTCAGCTGATGGGTGGACCACCCATACACCACCATTTCTTTCTGCTGATTTTGATCTGATCTTCGCACCACACCATACACGACACCTTGAGGAAGTTTCCTGGTTGATTCTTCATTGCTTAGGTCAGGATGCTGAAAGAAAGTAGAAAGAGACAAAAAAAATAATGATTCTTTAGGTCTCATGTAAGGAGATCTGGTGGCACACTGGTTAAGCACTTTGCTGCTAACTGAAAGCTTGGCAGTTCAAACCTACCAGCTGCTCCACAAGAGAAAGATGTGGCAGTCTGCCTCAGCTATACTAAATGGGCCCACTATGTTATGTAGCAGAGAATGACAGGGTAGAAATCCAGCTTGGTCTCTACTCACCAAGTTGTACCTGTCATGGGTGCATTTGCAGGGCTGGATCTTTCCAGAAGGGGCATCTTTTTCTAATTCTTACAGAGGTGCCAGATGGACTGTAGTGTCCTTGATAATAAAAGAAAGTATCTGAAATCTCATATTCTTATTAATTCTGTCTTCCCCCTTGGCTCTCAGTTTCCCAGTATGTCTTCAACTTCATCACTACATATGTAGCCTGAAATATATGAGGCCTGTGAAGAATGTAAGGAGCCCTGGTGGCACGGTGGTTCAGCATTCAGCTGCCAACTGAAAGGTCAGCATTTATAAGCCAGAAATGTTCCTTAGCATGTTTAATCTTTACAACTACTTTATAATACAACAATTGTCCTCTATAGCTGAGAATACTGAAGTTCAAAGAGCTTAAGTAACTTGCCTGTGGTCACACACTTAGATACAAGCCCAGGTCTATCCAAGTCCAAGTACACTCCTCTATACTGCAGCCTTTGTCAGATACAGGTGCATCAGAGTAGGGGCCTCCATAACACAGAAGGGACGGAGCAAGAAAAAAGATCAAGACCAAAGACTGAGACTTCATAGACAAACTGCCCTGTTCCCAGTTTTCCCTGGGGCTGAACCTGGTATCATGACAAAGCCACAGTACAGAAACTTGAATTCCATAATGGCAACTGTGCTCTCTCACTGATCTTTAAACCATCTTTGCATAGATTCTTTCTATAAACTCTCAAAATAATTCTGACATACAAAACAGTAATTTGCATCTTAAAATCTTTCACTGAGTCCAAACAATAAGTACTTTATGATCCCATTCATTCAAAAGTTGTAGAAGCAAAAAATAAGTCCAGAATGATGCATGGCAAATAACTTATAATGATGACCTCTAAGCAGGGGACTGTGAAGTGGACAGACGCACTGAAGACTGGCATGACTTTCACTTCTTGCTTTATACCCTTATGGATTACTTTTTGTTTAATAATAAAAACTTTTTAAGGCTTAATAAAACATCTATTGCATCTATTGTTTCTACCCTTCTACACATCTCTGGGAATAAATGGGCTGTGATATTTTGTATTTACTCCTGATAAATGCTTCTGCTAAAGTCCCTTATACTTGGGTCCCACGCACAGTGACGATACCCCTGAAATGAGTTACGTAAATTAAAATGACCAGGCTGTTAAACAGTTCTCTGTTGAGTGACAACCTGGGATTAAGATATCCCCCATGTACTAAACATATAATTAGGAAGAGGAAAAGCTCTAACAAAACTTCCACAGTCCAGGAAACAAAAGCCTTCAATTCTGGACTCCACCCAGTTCCTGAAAAACAAGCTGGTGACCACACAAAGCTTTGGTAACATGCACTTCTGCAAAGACTTTCATAGATCGGCTGGTTTGCAGGAAACTCCTCAGGTGACTGAATACAGAGGATTCTGCCTTGGCATCATCACCGTGTGGGGAGATGATGACCACCACTGATGGGAGAAATACAAACAATGCCAAAGACAGGGAGGTCTGCAAATACTGGATCTAAAAGTTATATACCTGGAAAGATATCTAAGATGCATTAAGTGATAAATAGTACATCTCATATTTCCTTTTATTGTTTTAAAAATGTATTTGTTTTAAAAATGTTTCTGAGTGTAAAACATCTACAAGGATGGAAGTCAAACCTTTCATGAGTTTCCTCAGTAGAAGGGATTCACTTTGTCTTTTATGCTCTTTGGATTTGTTTTTTGCTAAAAAAAAAAAAAAAAAAAACATTATTTTGAATTAATAGTTTTTATTTTCAAAAAAAATATTAAAATGTCAGGGTCAAAATGAAAGGCCCATGGGGAAGGGTCTGGTCACAGGATTCTGCTTAGTAGCAGGTCAATCAGCTTGGGCCACACCCCAAGGAGAGAACTCCCAAACCAGCTTGTGGAGCTGCTGGGCTATGACATGAAAAAGGAATGAAACTTTATGGAGAAAGAGAAGGAGAAAGATACTTGTTGTCTAGCAATTTTATTATCAATATTTTCTTTCATCCTCACAATAACCCTACTATGTAAATATTAGCTCTTCCAAGGTGGCTAATATTCAAATACCTGTCTATGTGCTTACAAATTTAAGTTCTTTGCTTGACCACAACGCCTCCAAATAGTCAACAGTCAGGAGAAGAATTGGAACTCACACATCTAAGTGGTAGCCCAAAGCCTGCAGAGGTCAGGAAGCCAGGGCCTGACCCTCAGGTCCTGGGTATATTTGGAAGAGAAGGGCCCAGGAAAAGGAGGCTCTTCTCTAGTTTGGATCCACTTCGCTCTTCATCCATACCAGCCTCATTGCTTCTTTCTAGTCCTTTTATGGCCAAGGTCCTTCTTGCCTCAGGGCATTTACCCATGCTACTCCCTCTGCCAGTACTGCCCACTGTTCAGCTCAAATGTCCCTCCCTCAAGGAACCCTTCACTAACTCCTCAGACATTCTCACAGCTCTTCTCCAAAACCAAACCCAATGCCATCCATTTGATTCCAACTAATAATGACCCCCATAGGGTTTCCAAGTCAGTAAATCTTTATGGAAATAGATTGCCTCATTTCCTTCCACAGAGCAGTTAGTGGGTTTGAACCACTAACCTTCTGGTTAGCAGTCAAATGACTTAGGCGGTGCACCACCAGAGCTCCTTACAACAATCACACCCTAGTGAGCATCAGTATTGTCAGTGTACAGAAAGCCTGCCTCTTCTGTAAGCCCTAAGAAGTCTAAGGCCATCTTTTCTCCTTTTCCACTATAATTCCCAGCATCTAACAGTGATTGATATGCAATGAGTTCTCTAATAAATATTTGCTGAATGAAATATTTGCTTTAGAAGCTGGACAAGGTTTTAGGGAATTACCCAGAGGATGTAAATATGGTTTAGCTGAAGGAAACACCCTTTGTTCCTCTTGCATATATACAGGGGCTGGTAGCTGATGTTTGCCCCAACCATTGCCTATTTGGAGGAAGAGAAACATCACACAATGTATATCCAGATTAAAACAAAGTACACTATGCCTACTAAAACTCCATGGAGCAATACTAGGTAAAATCACACTGAAAACAAAAGCCCCAATAAACGTATGGAATAAAAGATGTCAAAAGGAAACAATCAACAGAGAAGGCATTCTATAATCCCTAGGTGGATTAGCAGCAAGTTTAATCAGTAAAACATAGACTTTCTCAAACTATTCCTTGTGATCTACTCCCAGATTAAAATTTACCTGTGGGCTCATATGATGGCTGTTTTCCCTAGAAAGATGTTTAGCAGCAAGTGTCTTAGAGACAGAAACTATAAGAAAGTATTCAGCCTAACTTCTACTGTACTCTCTTTACTGCCATTGGAGAGTTTGGATTAGTGAGACCAGTGATGAGTCAGAATTCACTCCACAACAGTAGGTTTGGGTTTTTTAATATCAAAATCTATGACTTTACAATTCAATATACTCCACAAAGTCAGAGGCTTTATCTGCCTTATTCACTGCTACTTCCCCAATACTTAGCAGAAATAGATGCTCAATAAATACACTTTGAAGGAAGAAAAACAGAATATTTGGAGTAATTGGTCATCCTAGCCACTTAGGATCAATCTGTGCAAAGGAAGAGAATCCCTTGCTTAATAAGAGCTTTCAGGGAATAAATAACAGCAGAAACACAGTTTAACATAAATCAAACTGACACTGGAGACTGCTGCAGCCAGTCCCCAGCCCCAGAGGCCAGAACAGGCAGCTAGTCACACATCCAGGCTGCAAATGACTTACATGTACCCTAACATGAACTGAATGACTTACAAACTAGAAGGCAAGTTATTTCTCAAAACTTCTTGCTTTGGGCCTCTTCTCTCCAGCCCAAGGGCAGCAGCTGACCCAGGGAGGGCTAACAGCTAAACACCACTGGATATCCTATCTGTTTTGCAGGCAGAGGACGCCCCCCCCCCCGGTCACTTTCAGGAATGTGCTCTGGCCTGTCTGGCCTGTCTGTCCATGTTAGCAAAGTACTGGACCCCATCATCACTCATACTTGACATTGCTTTGACTTCTTGTGACAAAAATGAACATAACAGCTGAACCTGACAGGTCTTTTCACAGCCTGGGAGAGGAACGGGGAGGAAATGGGCAGCCTATATCTTCAGAGAAATGGAAACCTCTGGCCTATTACAATATTTGTTACTTCTGACTATCTCACAGGCTGAAGAGAGACCACTTCCCAAATAAGCACATCCTCAGAAAACAATAATCACCTCAAATGCTTAATGAGAAGAGGAAAAAGGGAAACTTTTAGCCAAGCAGAAATCCCAAAAGTGATAGTTCTAATGATAGTATCCTGAGAGAGGCAATTTCCTAAAAATATTACTTTACAACTTTTACGCAGATAATAGCTGCTCAAGCCTAAACACCCTAGGGGAAAAAGAAGTAAGAATATCTGGGAGGATAAGAAAAATTAGGAAAGACTTTTCTGGAGCCCAGTGGTATAGTACATACTTTAGGTAACCTTGACTGATAAAAATATAACCATTCTAAACAGACTTTCCTGATAGGAGAAAGCATGCAAGTTGATGCTCCCATGTCAATATGGCCCAATCTGACCCAGTCAAAAGTCCAGGCTTTTTAGTCACATGGATGTGAGATGGAACTACAAATCCACTATGTGTTAGTTGCATGACCCTTGCAAGTCATTTACTTCACTGAGCTTCAGGTCCTGAATGAGGATAAGACCACCAACTTCAGAAGGATATTCTAAGGAATACTTGAAGTAATATATACAAAACACCTAGAATGGGTTAATGGCGCAATGTTTAAGTGCTCAGCTGCTGACCTAAAGGCTGGTAGCTTGAACCCACCCAGCAGCTCCACAGGAGAATGATCTGGCAATCTGCTTCCATAGAAATCACAACCAAGAAAACCCTATGGGGTGGTTGTACTCTGTCATATGGGACCACCGTGAGTTAAAATTGACTCAGTGGCATCTGACAACTACAACATGCTGCTGGTCAGGCAGCTGACATGCAACAAAAAATGGTACATGCTATTATGAATGCTATGGTTCTTGACATTTCTGAGTACTGACCTATCTGGGTTCCTTCTAAACTCTGCAACATCTGTCTGGATGCTCTGTCTACCCACTTCTCTTTTTGGGTCTTTTGCTGTTCATCAGATTTGCTGTGACAGTGAAATGCTCATCCTAAAACTGTCCTTGATTTCTCCTCATGGGGAGAGAATCACAAAGTCTCAGAATATCAGAGAAATTAAAGAGATGTGCAGTCCAGTGGATTTATAAATATTATTCCCAGCTCCTCTTCAGTGTCTAATAAGGTTGGGTTAGGGAGAGGTTGCTAAAGGTAGTCAGCATAGCTCTGGCCTTACTTTTAATTCAAACCAAAAAATCAAACTCATTGCCATCAAATCGATTCCAACTCATAGCAACCTTCATTGGGTTTCCAAGGCAGTAAATCTTTACAGAAGTAGATTGTCCCATTTTCCTCCCATGGAGTGGCTGGTGGGTTTGAACCACCAACTTTCTGCTTAGCAGTCAAATGCCTTAGGCACTACACCACCAGAGCTCCTTTACTTTTAACTAGTCACTGCGTTTTCATTGTTTTACCTACAATACATCCACATGTATTTACTTGAATAAAAAATTCCACAGCTAAAGAAATTGGAAAAGCTCTAGGCTAACACTTTCACTTGCTAGGTAAGGAAAACTGAAGCCTCCCCTAAAGATGACTTGACTGGCCCAACTGTTCCAGGTGCTGGTGAGGGAGCCAGGACTGGAGCCCAGGCCTCTTCCCCTGTTCGTGGGCTATTATCTGTTAGAGGTGAGCAGTTCCTGAACACTATCAGTCAGGGCAGCCCCAGCCCAGTCTGAATCATGGCAGCATGCTCCCTCACCTGGCAACGGCCCACGATATTGTACAAACAACCACGCCAGGGCAGAAGTCAGTAGGCTTATTCATTCAGGGCCTTTAAAGGAAAGGGGGGCTATAAAACCTAATGGCAAGGGTTTCCTCCTTTTAAACATTTTATGGGCTTATGAAAGCTCCTGACTGTACATCCATCCCCATTATGTGCTCTCCCTCACTAAGGATTGTCAAAGAGAAACAGCTCCTTCAGAAACAGGCCACCAAAAGACACCTGCATGGTAATAGCTATTCAATGTGTTACCTGCTTCATAAATGTGAAAAGGACTTCACCATCCCACAGATTCAGAATCAGCAGGGCTCAACACATATTCAACTCAAACAGGACTATGCAATGAGAGCTTGATTCAAGAAGATAGTTCTGTAATAACTGGGGTTAGTCTCATCTCTAAGAGAGAGTGACAGGTTGGATATCTTATGGTTTAAGGGAGGGAATAATCCCCGAAGCACAGGGCAGTTAGGGAAGGTCTCAGAGGAAGCAGGCCTTTAGCTGAGCCTTTAGCACAGGGAACACTTGGGTGAACTGAGAGATGACCGGAAGAGACTTCAGACATAAGCTAGGCCTTAATAAGGATTTTGATGAGGGTGTAGATGTCAGGTGTTTGGAAGATAATAGCTGAACCTGTCCAGCAGACCAGATGAGCAACAATAGGACAAGGGGAAAAAAAAACACACACACACACAAGGAGGTATCATTGAGTTAGTTTTAGACGGGCTGAGTCTAGACTAAATGAGGTCACCCAAGAGTTGCTGACAAGCAGAGTCTGAGTACTGCAACCCAACCAGTGATGTTACATTGCAATAAAATTGAAATAGTGTTATTCTGGCATGTATTTTGTTATAACAAAATTTGGTTAATTTATTTTAAAGGAAGGATAGCATTATTTCTACCCTCTGATCTCCTTTGCTGTTTCATCTGTGAGAGGGCCAAGGTCCAAATCTGAATCTCTCAGGAAGGTTGTTTGGAGAAGAAGGTTCTAATAAAGATAAATTATCCTAGAGAAGGAGGGGTCAGGCCCTAAGAGAGAAGGCATTTGGCTCTGGAGGAAATGAAGGTGAAGGAGAGAAGAATGTGGTAAGGATAGGGGTGGGGGCGGAGACAGACTCCCAAGGAAGGGAGGGAATGAGCCCAGGAATTTGACTCCCCCAGGCCTCCCCTCTGGTCTCCTCTAAGCCTCATACACCCTCCAACAGTTATCCTAATGTCCTATGCCCCATGTCCAAGATGGCTCCATCAGGTTCATTTAACTCTTTACAGTCAGGCATGATTATGCTTGTTTTACAGATGAGAAAACTGAACATCAGAGAAACTAGATGTTTAGGAGCTCATCTACAGAACGTGAACTGGAGGCAGCCGCTTCTGGAAGAACAGGACTCAAAGGAACAAGCAGCCAGGATTTCAGCCTTAACGGTACGAAGCCCCCCAAACACATCCTCCAGACTGGCTCTAAGGGAAATATATATGACAAGTAAACATAAGAAAAGACACTTGCTCCTACTGGTAATTAGGAAATGGGAATATAAAATGCCTTGGGAGGCTTTTAAACAGAATAGGGATATGTTCAGAATGTTTCCTAAATGAGCGGACCTTCGCTCAATTCAAAATTTTAATGTAGCCTAGAACTTTCTGGGTATTATCTGTTCACACAAATGATCCACATTTATATTTTAAATACAATACCAATAAAATATTGTTATTCTAGAACATAAAAATAATACCATGTACAGAACAATGAAACTAGTGTGGCCACCACCAGGATAGGAGCCAGGAGAACAGAGCTGATGTGTGGGGTGAGCTTCCTCCTCAGAGAGGCCAGCTTCAAGCTGTGCAAGGATGATGCAGTGCAGTGAATTGCTTGGTATGGCCCTTCTTGCCATGGTCTTTGTGACTCCCAGCAGATAACTGGTGGGACAAATGTCAGGTGCTTGTGGCCCACCACGGGGATTGGATAGCTTGCTCAAACTCAAACCAAACTCACTGTCACTGAGTTGATTCCAACTCATAATGGCCCCACTGGGCTTCTGAGGCTGTAAATCTTTATGGAAGTAGATTGCCCCATCTTCCTTCCATGGAGTGGCTGGTGGATTTGAACTGATGACCTTCTGGTTAGCAGCCAAGTACCTTATCCACTACGCCACCAGAGCTTGCTGATAATGTAAATAAAGTGCATGGAACCCTAACATGGAGATTGGTCAGTTCTGCCATTCTGCTAGGCGTAAAATGAGCCATCCCAGAGGTGGATGGAGGTGGGATGGGGTGGGGTAGATCTCACTACCATCAAGAAAGAACAGCCAGTAATGGAAATGCCCTTTGGAACTGAAATCCCTGTCCTTAACCTCCACAACCCAGGTGACAGAGAGAGAGCTCTAACACTTTGCTGAGATGGTGAGAGACAGTGAGAAACAATGTCAGGGAAACAAGAGCAACAGACCCAGCAGCATCAGCAGTGGGTTTCCTAGCCCATGGAGTGAGAAAGCTGAGTGCCTTTGGACTGGAGGCTTGCTAGCAGAGTAGGGTACCTCAAACAGAGACAGAGCTAAAAGAGCTTTGTACCACTTGCCCAAGCAGGTCAGTAGCCAAGGGGCTAGGGGGTCAACAGACCAACAGGCCTGCGTAATGGCTGAGAAGAGGCTGTCCTGATTAAGGAACTTTATCCTGAGTCATTTCTGATCCTGAATAGTAACCTGTTACTTCTCTAATAACCCCATAATTATGAGTATGTCTGTGAGGTCTATGTGGCCACTGCAACAAATTATCAAACTCAGCAGAGAAGTAGACAGTGCCATGGGAGGGATGGCTGGTTTTCGAATTGGTAAAAAGGTTGGCGGGTGGAGGTGCATGTCTGACATCCGCCTCATGGGAATCAGCCTTGGGCTGTTGATGTTGATCTTAAATTTCTTCCTCCCTTTTGAAGTTTGATGAGGTCAGACACTGCTCCCAAGTCATTTTTGCAGATGAGTTCTCTAGGTAACCAAAAACCAAACCAAACTCACTGCTGTCAAGTTGATTTCGACTCACAGCAACCCCTCCTTGGGTTTCCAAGGTTGTATCACTATGGAAGTAGATTGCCCAACCTTCCTTCCAAGGAATGGCTGGTGGGTTTGAACCACTAACCTTCTGGTTAGCAGTCAAATGCCTTAGGCACTACACCACCAGAGCTCCTTTTCTAGCTAAGGGCTGTGCAAAAAGAAGGGCCGAAGCAAAGGCTTGGAGTATGTGTGTAGAGATACTCAGATTTATGGAGCAGAAGGACAGAACAACATTGAGAAAAGATGTACAGCCACAGCCCAAGAAAAAGGAGAGATGTAGATAGGCCTTTCAGGAAGATGAATAACCCCAGAAGAGAAAAGGGAAAAAAACCAAAGAAAAAAGACCCCTGGATTTGCATGTAGAGAGAAGAGATTTGGTATTATCTATTGCTTCACTGATCAATATTATAGGTCGGGTCAGACACTGTGGTGGGTGCTTTCCATATACTCCAAACCAAAAAAAAAAAACGAAACTCACTGCCATCAAATCAATTCTGACTCATAGAGACCCCACTGAGTTTCCAAGGTGGTAAATCTTTATGGAAGTAGATTGCCCCATCTTCCTTCTGCAGAGAGGCTGGTGGGTTTGAACTGTCAACCTTCTGGTTAGCAGCCAAATGCCTTAGGTACTGCACCACCAGAGCTCCTCTTCCATATATTAGTCCATTTAATTCTTTGTAACCAGGCATGATTTTGCCTATTTTACAGATGAGAAAATGGAACATTAGAGAAACTAGGTATTTGGGAGCTCATCTGAAGAAAGTTGACTTGGGGCAGTTGATATTTTCTGGAAAAGGACTAAAACAAACAGGCAGCCAGGGCATCAGATGAAGGGGTAGAAAGCCCCCAAACACATCCCATGAACCCATGACTCAACCCATGAAAAGACACTGATGGTTTTGTAATTGCCTCTAGATGTCTCCCAACATACCTTTGTGGAACTGGGCAAAATGTACCATCTGCCATACCCCTCCATTGTAAATAATTCTTCTCCTCAATGACTGGAAGCCATGGGCAGAGAATGGCCCAACTAACAGTGGCATTTGTACACGGTTGGCTGCCCCTTGGCTTCCGAGGTCCTCAATATACACTAAGCATCTTCCACAACTATGCCAAAGAGGAAGTCCCAGCTTTGCCCTCAGTCTGCTGCAGCTCTAACAGGACCCTGAAAATCCTACAAGAAGTTTCCCTTCATCAGAAGCCATTCAGGCCCTTGACATCTTCCTGCTTCTGCACGTGAGCCAGCTCCAATCCTCTGTACACAGGACACTACTCTCCAAAGGATCCAAAGTCATTTGACCAGGGAGGGTCATCCAGAGTTCTAGGTATCTTGCAATTTTGTGGGCTGTAATGTCCGAGAGGGAGCTCTGGTAGCATAGTGGCTAAGACACTTGCCTGCTCACCAGAAGGCTGGCGGTTCAAACCCACCAGCCACTCCTCGGAAGGAAGGTTGGGCAATCCTACTTCCGTAGTGATACTGCCTCGGAAACCCAAGGAGGGGTCGCTATGAGTCAGGGCTGACTCGACGGCACATAACAACAACAACAATGTCCGAGGGAGGGGTAGCCACATCAGAAGACATGCCCCTCCAGAGCCTCATTCCTCGCTGGTGGATGACCTCTGCTAGCCAATGACTCATGCTCAAAAACTGGCTAGGGCATGTGACGAAATCACCTAGAACAGCCTCACAGTTACTACAACCAGTACTTTCAAGTGCTGCCACCACCCAAGGACTTCAGACCTGGGGAAATAGCCAGGCCTCACCCTCCTCTCTACCCAAGTTCTTCTGCACTGAATCACCGACACAACCCAAACAGGCACTCAGACTGCACATCTGGTTCACTCAGTGTGCTTACTCTACCTGCATCACTTCTACCCTAGAGTTCTCGGGTACCTGCAGGGTAGAGGAGTGGGGGAGAACGGGAGGACTCTGGCCCCAACCAGTGCTTCAACCAGAGAAAAGCCACTTTTGCCTGGTTTATATATTAGGGCTCAGTATAGTAGAAAAAAGTGTCCTGTTGCTTTAAAAGGAGTCCCTGGGTGGTGCAAATTATTAACACACTCAGCTCCTAACCAAAAAGCAAGAGGTTCAGGTCCGCTCAGAGACACTTCAGAAGAAAGGCTTGGCAATCTACTTCCAAAATATCTGCCATTGAAAACCACATGGAGCACAGTTCTCGTCCGACACTCACGAGACTGGAATGAGTCAAGTCAACACAACGGCAACTGGTGACTCCTCTTTAGCATGAAATGCCCTCTAATGCCCACGGTATCTACCTCTCAGTTTCAGCACCCAAACACCCTTTGCAAATATCTCCCCTGGTATGTAGCTGGGGTCAGACTCTGACTGACTTCCATCTCTAACTCTGACCGATCAAATTCCTCACTTCCTCTACCACGTGCACAGGGAGGGACAGCCATCAAGGCCCTCACCCTGTCACTCTCTCCAGCTTGAGAAAAGTGTTCCTTCTGAAACGCTGTGTTCTAAGCTGCCTATATGCCTCTGGATGAATCTGAGCCCACTCCTCTGATGGAACGCTCAGCTCTAAAAAGGATAGACAGGAAGGAGAGGGGAGGGTGGAAGGGGATATCCTCCCACATCAACAGGGCCCCAGGCGATTCTGGTCATCAGCAGGGTCCCAGCTGCCAAACATGACCACTCCCCCCCTCAATTTTTTGTTATGAGCATTTAACTCAATCTTATTCTTTTGAGAGTGGTCAAAGCTACAGAGAAACTGAAATAGTACATTACCACAGTACTGTTATCACAAGTACGATTCAGTGAGATCTAATCTAAAATATAATCTAAAACTTCTACGATTATCCCAATATACCTTTTGCAGATTTTTTTTTTTTAACCCAGGGTTTAATCAAGGTTCACTCACTACATGTCATGTTAGCTCTCTTTAGTCTCTTTCTTTTACAACAGATGCGTATCACTTTTTTTATTATTAATGGCACTGAAATTACTGAAGAGTTTGGACCAATTTTGTAGAATGTCCCACATTTTGGATTTTTCTGTTTCCTTATTATTATATTCAGTTAAACAAGTTTGGCATCGACAGCTAGTATGTTTACTGTTTCAGAAGTCATATACCATCAGGTTGTCCCAACAGTGGTGATATTAAGCTAGACCACTTGGTTGAAGTTGTGACTGCCACATTGCTCCATTGTGAAAGGGCACCTATTCCTTTAGAATCAGCAAGTATCCTGTTAGGTGACACTTTTAAACCACTTGGATATCCTCTTCCACAATGACCTTTTACCAACTAGTGTTAGCATCCATTGATGAGGCTAACTGGAGGCAGCAAAATAGAGATTTTCTCTATTTATTAGCTGGTGTTTTCTTTCTCTTTCTCTCTCACTATATGCTTGTGGATTATTTTTTTATTCATTATGTCATAACCCATTACTCTCATTACTCCTTTTAATACTCATCTTCCAATTTCAGCTAGTAAGAGCCCTCTCAAGCCGCCTTCTGGGTCTTTTTGATACAGTTCCATTCATCTTTCAATGCTACCTTGTTTTTTAGCACAGCAAGATATTCCAGGCTCACCTTATACTTTTCCTGCCACAAGCTGAAATGCCATTTTCCCGTGCTCCTTTCTCACCTCCACTTTTTACACAGACAAGCAACCTTACATTCTCTTCCCCTTTCTCTAGCTGTAACTTCACTTTTCTTCCTCCCTACTTCCTTTCCCTATCATTCAATTCATCATTTGCATTAGCACAGGTAGCTCTTTGTCCTAGGTAGAAAGTGGGGGGAGAATATAAGAGGAAAGAAGGAGAGACAAAGATCTACAGTGAAATTAACCCCCCAAAAAAACACAAACCTACTGCCATTGAGTGGATTCTAACTCATAATGACCCCCACTGGATTTCTAAGGCAGTAAACCTTTATGGAAGTAGATTGCCTCACCTTCCTTCAGTGGAGTGGCTGGTGAGTTTGAATCACCAGCCTTCTGGTTAGCAGTCAAATGCCTTAGGCACCGCATCACCAGAGCTCCCTAAAATTAGGGGAATTATCGACCATTTACCAAGCAGTGAGAACCTTCATTTTTTATAGTCTATCACGTTATTGGTTAACTCCAATCAGTGCTTATATTTAAAAACAGTCACTGTGTCTCCACTTATATAATTTCTATGTATGTTGTTGTTGTTGTTGCTGTTATGTGCTATGGAGTCGGACACGACTCATAGCGACCACTCCTTGGGTTTCCGAGGCAGTATCACTACAGAAGTAGATTGCCCCATCTTCCTTCCGAGGAGTGGCTGGTGGGTTTGAACCACCAGCCTTCTGGTTAGCAGTCAAGTGCCTTAACCACTATGCTACCAGAGCTCCCAATTTCTATGTATACCATATCATTTTATTTTATATTTATTAAAAATATATGCATAATAAAAAGCACTACTTATACCTGGTATTCCTAGCTCCTCCTCTTGCTTTATTTGTCTCTACTCACCATCTTCTGAAACACTATAAAATGTACTTAATTACTTTGTTTGTTTTCATTACCCTCCCACTAGAATGTAAACTCTTTTCCTCCCACTAGGATGTGAACTCTATGAATGGCAGAATTTCCACCCCACCCCCAGCTTTGTTCTCTATTGTACTCCCAGTGACCAAAATATAGCTTGGAATACAGCAGGTGCCCCATAATTGTGAATGAGGGAAAGGCTTGCCCAGGACCATAGGCCTAGAGGTAAGAGGCTTCCTATTCATCCTATAAGGCTCCCCTTCAGTATCCCCTTCCATGAAGTCAGTTATTCTCCTCTCTGTATTTTCAGATTCCTTCTTACATTTCTAGATCCTAACACTGGAACTATCACATCACCATTGTTTATTTATACACACATACTTTGTTTTATTGCACTTCACTTCAGTGTGCTTTGCAGATATTGCATTGTTTTGTTTTTACAAATTGAAGGTTTGTGGCAACCCTGCCTGTCAGGAGCAAGTCAGTCTATCAGCACCATTTTTCCAACAGCTTATGCTCACTTTGTGTCTGTGTCACATTTTGGTAATTCTCACAGTATTTCAAACATTTTCATAACACTATTGCACGCTTAATAGATTATAGTATAGTATAAACATAAGTTTTATAGGCATTGGGAAACCAAAAAATTTGTTACTTGCTTTACTGCAATATTCACTTTATTGTGGTGGTCTGGAACTGAACACTTGATATCTCCAAGGTATGCCTGCCTGTATATCTGTCTCACCTTAAAATTGTGAGTTCCTCTCTGGTAAGGACAAGGGTATATTTATCTACATTTAGCATAGAATCTGGCACAAAAATGTTTGCTGACATCTTTCTCCTTCTAGCCAAGTGCCCTTTCCCCTACACCACAGCTGCCTGTTTATGCTCTTCCTTCCCAGGCAGCCTCTTTTCTGTGGGAGCTGGGCTTCTGGCTCTCAGAGAAAGGCTCTAGCCCCATAGGCAGCTCACAATGGGCCTTTTGACTCAACCAGACTGGGCTGTTTCTGGAAAAACATGCTCCCTGCCACAGCACCTGCCACTAAAGCTGGTGTCCCTACATGCTTCAGAGCAGCACAGAGACACAGTGTTCACCAAGAAAGGAGAGCCAGGGCATGAGGCTGGCAAAACCCACTGGGAAGAGTGATCTGACTCTGGGAAGATGTGGGATGAGGTGCACAGGTTGAGAGAGGGCTTTTCATCAGCAGAGGTGCTGACATTCAGAGTCTGTGAATAGCCTCACCTGGGAGTTGAAGGGGGCGAGGTTGAAAGAGAATACAGATTAGAAACTGTCAGAGCTAGGCCTCAGAAACTGCTTACCTGCTCTTTTCTTTCAATCTTCTTTTCACTTTGCTCAAAAACTGGACTCTCAGGGGGTATGGTCAGCCGTAGTCTGCAGACATTGGCCTAGGAGAGACAGAGAGGACAGGTCTGCTTACAAACCAGTGTTGGGGACCGAAGAGCTGGGTTTAGATTATGAGCTGGGTGACCTTGGGCAAGTTAGCTAACCATCTCAGAGTGTGTTTTCCCCACTTAACAGTGGAGATAATCAAACCAAACACACACTTTAGGAGAATAATCTTAGCCCTTGCTAATCAATTAAAGGCACTTACCACCTACTGCTCAAAACAAGGAAACAATTGAGTACATTCCTATATTTCAAGCATTTTTTAATGGCTCAGGTTCCATAATAGTATATGTAGGATCCTCTTATTTTATGTTTATGCCAGAATACCATTAGAGGACTACAGGCCAAAATATATGCAGTGGTTGTTCAAGGTTGACTTGTGTCCCCTAAAATGGTATGTTGAAGTTCTAAACCCTGTGAATATGACCTTGCTTAGCAACAGGCTCCTTAAAGATGTTATTGGGAGCTAACACTACAAAAATAAATAATAATAAAATTTAACAACAAAATTTTTTTTTTAATGTCATAGGAAAGGTAGAAAAAAAAAGAGATGTTATTAGCTAACATGAGGTCATACCCAAGTACAGTGGTCCCTAATCCAATATGATTGGTGTACTTATAAAAAGAGAAGACACGCAAAAAGACACACAGGGAAGGTGGTCATGTGAAGACAGAGGCGGAGACTAGAGCAATGCATTTACAAGCCAAGGAAAATCAAGGATTTCCAGGACCACCAGAAGCAAGGAATGATCTTCTCCTTGGCTTCTGGAGAGAGCATGACTCTGCTGACACCCTGTTTTGAACTGCTTGCCTCCAGAACTGTGAGGCAATAAATTTCTGTTGTAGAAGAACATGGCATCATACCTATAACCCACGTGTTTGCTCCTTTGAGAAATGTAATCCCTGAATAACTAGGTAATGCAGATAGAAATGATACTGGAGTTATGAACAACTGAGAAGAAGCTAAATATCAGATTTAGTGAAGGTGGGAAAAAAGAGCAGATTAAACAACTGGGAAAAATAAACAAACCTGCGTAGCCAGTGGAGGGACAGAGAGACAGAACAGAAGACTCATTAGAAATACAAAAGAAGGTGGCAGAGGGAAGGAGTGGGGGGAAAAAAAACAAAACACAGAACCCACAGAGGCAATGAGGACTCAGAATACCCACACCCCACATTGGGAGTTTTTGGCGGCAACCTTGGACCTTGGTAGCTGAGTATCACCAATAACACCTGCACCACAGACACAATGACAGATGGTGGACAACATCTGCTCATCCCAATTCCAAATCCCCTTCAGGACGAACAGAGACCTGCACCCACATCCCTACCAGTGATTCCACCAACATAAAGACAGCTGGAGAGCAACCCAATACAACTGAGTTAATAACCAAAAAAGTACACCAGCTCCACACTTTCAGACACAGTAAAACATAAAATCAGGGTGAAAACAAATCAATACATAAATAACAATCAAAGACAAAAACTTCAAAATGTCTAGGAAACAACAGACAACCTCAAAACTAACAAAAAAAAAAAAAAAAAACAGGCCAAGATAATAGAAAACAAAAGGTGCAGGCTACAGAATTATCTATCACAGAAGAAGAACAAGCAATAGAACTATCTGAGAAGGAATTCAGAAGGTATATATACATACATACATATATATATGTGAGCTTTGGTGGCGTAGTGCCTAAGGCATCTGACTACTAACCAGAAGGCTCTGGTGGTTCAAATCCACCAGACACTCCTTGGAAGGAAGGTTGTACAATCTACTTCCATAATGATACCACTCGGAAACCAAAGGAAGGGTCAGTATGAGACATATCTGACTTGATGGAGTGAATTTGGTTTGTGAGAGTCTACACACACACATATGGGGCTCTCCAAGAGGTCAAGGAAACCACAAAAACAATCAAAGAGAAGACAGATAGTACCTTGGAAGAATTCAGGAAAACCATTCAAGAATAAAATAACAAGATAAATACACAATTAGAACTCATACAAAAACAGCAATTAGAAATCCAGAAGATAAACACTAAAATTACAGTTAGACAACACAGTGGAAGGACAAAAGAATAGACCAGAACTGGCTGAAGAACACATTTCCCAACTGAAAAACAAATCCCTTGATGCCAACCTTTATGAAGAAAAATCAGAACAAAGATTTAAGAAAATGAAGAGAACCTAAGAGTTATATATGATAACATGAAAAGAAACAAGTTACACTTCATGGGAATACCAGAACAAGAGGAGGGAAAAAAAAAAAAAAAAAAACCACTGAGAAAATTGTGAAAGACTTGCTAACAGAAAATTTTCCCCCATGGGAGCTCTGGTGGTGTAGTGCCTAAGGCATTTGACTACTAACCGGAAGGCCAGTGGTTCAAATCCACTAGCTACTCCTCAGAAGGAAGATTGGGCAATCTACTTCCATAGAGATACTGCCTCAGAAACCCAAGGAGGGGTAGCTATGAGTCAGGATAAACTCAATGGCAGCGAGTTTGTTTTTTGTTTTTTTCTTTTTTTCAATCATGAAGGACAAAAAGATATCTGTCCAAGAAGCTAAACGAACGCCATGCAGGATAGAACCCAAGAGAAGTCACCTAAACATATCATAATCAAACTCTCCAAAACCAAAGACAAAGAACAAATCTTGGGAACAGCTCAGGAAAAACGAAACGTCACCTACAATGGACAACCAATAAGACTAAGTTTTGACTTCTCAGCAGAAACCATGCAGGCAAGAAGGTAATGGGATGGCATATATAAAATATGGAAGGAAAATAACTTCCAACCAAAAACAATATATCCAGCCAAATTGTCCCTCAAATATGAGGGTGAAATCAAGACATTCTCAGACAAACAGAAGTTAAGGGAATTTGTGAAAAACAGACCAACCCTACAAGAAATGCTAAAGGGAGTCCTTCTAATAGAAAACCCATAATAGAGAACAACAAATTAAAATCAGGACACTTGACATCACCACTAGAAACCAAACCAGAAACAGATACTCAAAATAAGCTCATAAAATAATGTACACAGTGAAAATAGGGAGTCGATCTGCAGATGACACCAACAAAGTAAATAGAGGGAATAAAAGCTTTAACTACAAAACTTCCAAATGGAGAGGAAGACAGGACAATGTCTTTATAAAACTGACTGTTCCAAACTGAAGGAGATAAGAATTTCCTTCAGGGTAACCACAAAGAAAATGAACAATCCCCCTAAGCAAACTCAGAAAAAGGAAAAATATTGGGCTTAATAAGCACAAAAACCAACAATAATGAAGAAAAGAGAAGAAACACCTGATAACAAAATGAGTCAGCACAGAAAAATATTTGCAACAAGGAAGTCACCAACAACAAAACAAAAACCACAATAGAATGACACCAATAAATTCATACCTATCACCAATTACACTCAATGTGAATGGACTAAATGCACGCACCAGTCAAGAGAAAAAGAGTGACAGATTGTATAAGAAAAGAAGACCCATTGATACACAGCCTATAAGAGACTCAACTTAGACACAAAGATAAAAACATACTAAAAATTAAGGGGTGGAAAAAAATATATCAAGCTAATGGCAACCAAAAAAGAGCAGGGGTGGCAATATTAATTTCTGATAAAATAGACTTCAAGATGAAGAACAGTATAAGGGATGAAGAAAGACATTGTATGATGATAAAAGGATCAAATGACCAAGAAGACATCACGATAATTAATATTTATGCACCCAATGAAAGTGCCCCAAACTAAGTAAAACAAATATTAGCTGAATTAAAAGGGAAAACAACAACAACACTATAACAGTAGCAGGAGATTTTAACACACCACTTTCAAGGAGAGACAGAACAACTAGAAAAAAATTCAACAAAGATATAGAAGAACTCGACACAGTCAACCAACTTAACTTCATAGACACATACAAAGTACTCCACTCTACAAAAGCACAATTCACATTCTTCTCCAGTGCACACAGATCATTCTCTAGAGTAGATCATATGTTAGGACACAAAACAAGCCTCAATAAATTAAAAAAACACTGAAATACTACAAAGCATCTTCTCAGATCACAATGCTATAAAATTAGAAATCAATAATAGGAAGACCAAGGAAGAAATATCAAATATGTGGAAACTGAATAATACACTGCTCAAAACTACTGGGTAACAGAAGAAATATAGGGTGAAAAAAAAAATTCCTAGAAACAAAAGAGAATGAAGATACAACTTACCAAAACCTGTGGGACACAGCAAAAGCAGTACTCAGAGGTCACTTTATAGCAACAAATGCACACATCCAAAAAAGATGAAAGAAACAAAATCAACACTCTAAGCCAACAACCCCAACAACTAGAAAAAGAGCAACAAAAGAAACTTACAGTATCCAGAAGTAAGGCAATAGTAAAGCTCAGAGCAGAAGTAAATGAAACAGAAAACAAAACAAACAAACAAAAAAAACAATAGAGAAAATCAACAAAACAGGAAGCTGGTTCTTCAAAATGATTAACAAAATTAAAAATCACTGGCAAATTTAATAAATGAAAAGAAACAGAAGACACAAATAACATGAATAAGAAACAAAAAGGGCAACATCACAACAGAACCAACTGAAATAAAAAAGATAATAACAGAATATTATGAAGAACTGTACTCCAACAGATTTGAGAATCTAGAAGAGATGGACAAGTTCCTAGAAACACAAGACCTACCTAAACTATCCAGTCAGAGATAGAATACTTGAACAGACCCATAACAAAAGAAGAAATTGAGCAGGTCATAAAAAAACTTCCCCCACAAAAAAAGTCCTTGCCCAGATGGCTTTACTGGAGAATTTTATCAAACTTTCAGGGAAGAGTTGACACCTATACTACACAAAGTATTTCAAAACACAGAAAAGGATGGAATCCTCCCTAACTCATTTTATGAAGCAAGCATAACACTGATACCAAAACAAGGGGAAGATACCTCTAAAAAAAGAAAAACTACAGACCAATATCCCTCATGAATATAGACACAAAAATCTTCAACAAAATCCTGGCCAACAGAATCCAACAACACATCGAAAAAATAATCTATCATGACCAAGTGGGATTCATACTAAGTATGCAAGGATGGTTCAACATCAGAAAAAGTCAATGTAATCGACCACATAAACAAAGTAGAAGAATAGAACCATATGATCATATCAATCGATGCAGAAAAGGCATTCAATAAAATCTAACATTCCTTTTTGTTTAGAACTCTCAGCAAAATAGACATAGAAGGGAAAATCCTGAACATATTAAAGGGCATATATGCAAAGCCAACAGCCAACATTATTAATGGTGAAAGACTCAAAGCATTCCTCTTGCAAATGGGAACTGGACAAGGATGCCCTCTATCACCACTTCTGTTTAACATTATATTGAAAGTCCTAGCCAGGGCAATATAGCAAGAAAGAGAAATAAAAGGCATCCAAATGGGCAAAGAGGAAGTAAAGCTATCTCTACTTGCAGATGAAATGAACCTATACACAAAAAACCCAAGAGACTCAGCAAAAAAAATTACTGGAATTAATAGAAAGGTTCAGCAAAGTGGCAGGATACAAGGTCAACATACTACAAAAAGGATTCCTCTACATCAACAAAAAGGCTTCTGAAAAGGAATACAATAGCATTTACAATACTACCAAAAAGATAGGAGCTCTGGTAGCATAGTGCCTAAGGCACTTGACTGCTAACCAGAAGGCTGGCATTTCAAACCCACCAGCCACTCCTCGGAAGGAAGGTTAGGCAATCTACTTCCATAGTGATACTGCCTCAGAAACCCAAGGAGGGATTACTATGAGTCAGTCTGACTCCACGGCACATAACAACAACAACAAACAAAACAGATAAAATATTTAGGAATAAATCTTACCAAAGACAAAAAGTAGCTATATAAAGAAAACTATAAAACACTACTACAAGAAACTACAAGGGATCTATACAAATAGAAGAACTTGCCTTGTTCATGGTGACGAAGACTGAATGTTGTGAAAATGTCAGTATTACCCAAAGCAATCTACACATTAAATGCAATCCCAATCCAGGTACCATCAACATTTTTTAAAGATACGGGAAAACCGATTATTAATTTCATATGGAAAGGAAAGAGACCTCAGGTAAACAAAGCACTACTGAAGAAGAAAACCAAAGCGTGAGGTTTCATATTCCCGGATCTCAAAACCTACTATACAGCCACAGTAGTTAAACCACCGTGGTACTGGTACAATGACAGACAGGTAGACCAATGGAACAGAATGGAAAACCCAAAAATAGAGCCATCTATCTATGGACAGCTGATCTTTGACAAAGAACCAAAACCCATTAAATGGAGGAGAGATAGCCTCTTGAACAAATGGTGCTGGCAAAATTGAATATCCACTTGCAGAAAAATGAAACAAGACCCATACCTCACCCCATACACAAAAACAAACTCAAGTTGGATCAAAGACTTAAATGTAAAACCCAAAACTATTAACTTCATCAAAGATACAATAGAGGCAAACCTAGGTGCCCTAATTTTCAGCATAAATAGGCTATCAAGCATAACCCAAAATGCACAGGCAGTGGAGAAAAAGCTAGATGACTGGGACCTTTTAAAAATTAAATTCTTATGTCCACTGAAAGACTTCTCAAAGGGTAAAAAGAGAACCTACAGATTGGGAAAAAATATTAGGCTATGACATAACTGACAAAGGACTTACCTCCTAAATTTATAGAAAACTTCAACACCAAAAAGGCAACCCAATTCAAAAATGGGCAAGGGACATGAACAGACACTTCACTAAAGATGTTATATTGGTGCCCAACAGACACATAAGGAATTGTTCATGATCATTAACCATTATATACACACTCACTGCCATCAAGTCAACTGTGACTCATAGCAACCTCTCCTTGGGTTTCCAAGGCAGTACCTCTATGGAAGTAGATTGCCCAATCTTCCTTCCAAGGAGTGGCTGGTGGGTTTGAACCTCCAGCCTTCTGGTTAGCAGTCAAATGCCTTAGGCAC
>NW_006921602.1:21334756-21343256 GCF_000298275.1 Orycteropus afer afer
TATGGAAGTAGATTGCCCAATCTTCCTTCCAAGGAGTGGCTGGTGGGTTTGAACCTCCAGCCTTCTGGTTAGCAGTCAAATGCCTTAGGCACTACACTACCATTAGAAAGATACAAATCCAAACAACAATCAGGTAACATCTCACCCCAGCAGTAACAGCAAAGATCAACAAGACAGAAAATAACAAATGCTGATGAGGTTGCAAAAAGCCTGAAACTCTCATACATTTCTGGTGGTACTGCAAAATGGTACAACCACTGCAGAAAATGGTATGGCATTTTCTTAAAAAACTAAAAACAGAAATACCATTTGATCCAGCAATTCCATTACTAGGAATATATTCTAAAGAGATGAGAGACAGGACATGAACAGACATAGGCACACTCATGTTCACCACAGCACAATTTACTATAGCTCAGAGATGGAAACAACCTAAAATGCCCATCAACAGATGAATGGATAACCAAACTATGGTACGTTCACACAGTGGAATACTACATTACAGAATAATGAAGAATACACAAATCATCTCACAACATGTATGAATTTGGAGGACACTATGATGAGTGAAGTAAGTCAATTGCAGAGGTAAAACAAATTTTGCTCTGTAAATTTGCACCTAAAGCACAACAATTTTTTTTTAAAACCACAATTTAAAAAAGAAAAATAAGTAAAAATAAAAATTTCTGTTGTTTTAAACTATTCACTTTGTGGCACTTTGTTAAGGGAGCCCTAGGAGAAAACAAGGAGCCCTGGTGGCACAATAGTTAAGCACTTGATTACTAACTAAAAGGTTGGTGGTTTGAATCCACTAACCACTCTGCAAGAGAAAAGACCTGTCAATCTGCTCCCATAAAGATTACTAAGAAGCCCTATGCAACAATTCTGCTTTATCATATAGGGACCCTATGAGTTGAGGTCAATTCAAGGGCAAGCCATCACCCCCACAGGAAACAAAATACAGTTGTTACCTCCAAATGACAATATTTCAAGTGATAGAGTAGGGGGTCCTTGCTACATGACTATATCTTTAATTTTTCTACAATAGTCATGTGCATGTTTAAGTACAAACCTCAAAAGAAGAAAAAATTCCTCATTCTCTTTCAAAATTAAAAAAAAAAATAAAAAGGCTTTATACTATTCAGTGAGAGAAGCTGCAACTTGTGTGATTTGTCAATATTCTATTGACAAAGCGTTTTCAGCCTTCTTGACTGTGAGAAAAATCATTTTCCTGACCCAACAGAATGGAAAAGTCTACTATGATGTGTACGTAGCATAAGCAGGGTAATAACAATAACAATATTGTTATTCTAATAGCTGACCATGCACTGAACTTGATGCCAGGCACCATTCTAACTGCTTTACATATATTTGTTCATTTAATCCTCCATTTACTCTATGGTGAATAGTACTCTTGCTATTGCTGTTATTGTTGTTAGGTATTGTCATAGCAACGCTATGTACAGCAGAACAAAACACTGCCCAGTCCTCACAATTGTTGCTATCTTTGAGTCCATTACTGCAGCCACTGTGTCAGTCCATCTTGTTGAGGGTCTTCCTCTTTTTCAGTGACCCTCTGCTTTACCAAGCATGCCTCATTTTACACATGAGGAAGCTAAGGCCCTGATGGGCTATGTAGCTAGGAAATGACAGAGATTTGACCAGGCACTTTCTGGAACCGTGCTCTCACCTTTTTTCTAATTGCCTCCTACACCAATGCCTGAAACACTATTGTTCTGAGCAAAGGCACTCTTTTCACATATGCACATTTTCCTGGGAAAAGTAACTCTTTTATTTTCCTGTTTTGAAGAGATAATATGTCCATATTGCTCTCAACATACAAATGGCTTATGATAAAATTCTCCCACCTCGTCCCTCCAGCCACCCCAATTCCTCACCCCAGAAACACATTGTATTTTTTAAAATTCAAAATATCAGCTGTTTTCTCTTTAGACTAAAAAGATTTGGGCAGTATTAAAGGGAAATGTAGGAGTCTTCAAGGGGAAAGACTGGAGAAGAGGGAAAATGAGGGTGGGAATTGTGACACAAAGCACATTGTCTATTTCACCCTGCTGTCACCCCCTGGTCCTAGTGTGATGTCTGCCAGGGAGAAGTGACTCTGTCATCAAAAGACTAGACAGGGTCCCAGCAGTACCCAGCTGTGGTAGTTAAGTTGTGCATCAACTTGGCTGGGCCTGGTTTTGAGTGGCTGGGCAGCTGGATGTAGTTACTACCCATGATGAGACTGGTAATCAACTCCATGGTGGAATCTACTGGAGCACCTGAGTAGCTGCCTTAGGGATGTGGTCTGTTTCCAATATATAAGAAGAAGGATTAAGAAAGGTCTCTGAGCTTTGGCACACTTGGATCTTGCTTGTAACTGAGTCATCATTCAGCAGCCTGCCATGGCTGCCTGCCAATCTTGGGACTGTTTCTGAATTTGAACTAGTGACCTGCTGTGTTGTTTGGTAACACGGGAGTGTGCCATTGTACTTGTTGGCCTTGGGTTTGTCAGCTTCAGCAGACAGCAGCTTCCTGAGTTAAGAGAAGCCTCCAGCTCCAGTGGGTCAGGAACAACAGGTAGTGCTGAAGCCCATGGTCAAGGGGCCTTCACCTGGCCCCTAGAGCTGGCACTTTGAACGCAGACTTCTAGCCTCCAAAAGTGTAAGAGAATAAATCCCTGTTTGTTCAAGCCACCCAATTATGGTATTTTCTGTTGGAGCAACACAAGAGGGCCAAACCAGCAAACCTAGTCAACAATCATGTGGCATTATTCATAGGGGTGCTGCCTGCTCTTACCCCCAACTGGTTTGCAGGTCACAGTTCTACACTGGTCCTCTGAGCTAAACTACCCTGCAGCCTAGAAACCGAAGGTTGAATGAAACTGTAAAATAACTTTTAAGTCCAGCCTGCATGAAGGAACCCTACATGCAACAATGTACCTGGCAGGTAGGCACTGAGCCTAAGGGTACCATTTTCCATGAACAGGTAGGAGAGCCAGCATCAGGGACACAATGTTAGCACTTCCACATATACTAATGCCTCCCTCTGAGGCATCCCATTTCACTACTGGGTACCTCTAAGTTCCTGAAATTGAGCATAAAATGTTCATCTTCATAACTTCTACCTAAAAGAACTGAGGTTGCCCTTGGGAACTGCAGTAGAATTCCCTTTCCTCTAGACAGGCCTCTTGTTGCCAGAACCTGGACAAAACAACCAACCCCAGTTCTTCCAGCCACATGACTTGGTTGCAAGATTCCTCTCCATCTTCACTCTTTTCCAGTAAGCTTTGGTCCATCCATGATCCCAGGGGTCAGATAGCCCAAGCCTATCACTGCTTCTTAGGTAGCAAACTTTGTGCTAAACCTTCCAAGTTCAGCACTAGCCACACTGGCCACAAGCAAACCAAGACATTCCACCAGTAGTTCTCTCCTGATGACAAGCAACACTAATGAGAATCTGAGCCCCTCCAGGAAAGGCAACTTTCTGACTCCAAGCCACTTAGACTGACTGAAAGCACTCTGGCATTTGCACAACCATAGGAGTGTAACTCGTACCACATAGGCAATCCAAATCAATGATACTCAGGAATCTTCTCTGTGTGACTAGGTCCAATCCATGGCACAATTGTGCAGAGAACAGGAGGTACTCTTCTTCTGTACCACATGCCATAAACATACACATGTAAACATGTGCACACATGCATACACATGCACAGGAACATACATATAGGTTCCATTAACTACTAGCTTTGTGACCACAGGCAAGGTATTCAATCTGAATCTCACTCTCTCCAAGGCTAAATGGGGATTATAAGAAGGTGCTTAGAACAGTGTCTGGCACACAGTAAGCCCTTTATCAATGTTAGACACTGTTATTAATATTATCATCCTAAGTGCTTCAATATGAAGCAGATCTGGCTTCAAGGCTCTGCTCTCCATAATGACAATTTGGTCAACAGCTCTGCTGAACATTAACACTGTATGTAACACCATGTAGTTGGCTGACTGCCCTAGTGGGTTAATAATCCCTAATGGTTATAATTTCCAGAGCAAACTAAAAGACTGATGAGGTGACAAGCCCTAGAGAGGTGGGTCCAAAATTCCAAAGTGAGACAGTACCCAACCCTTATTTGATCCATTCTTCACCCACCCAAAACCCCAATACTCCTCAAATCATTTCTTACAGTTTAAATGTGTACATGGCAAGTATGCCACACTCTCACACTAAGTCATGTGTAGGAAACCCTAAAATACAAAGTCTAGGAAACTCTAAAATGCATTTCTCTAAACCATCCATTTTACCTGGTGAGCCAAACCAAACCAAACTCTATGCCACTGAGTCAACCCCTACTCACAGTGAGCATCACTGGGTTTTCAAGGCTATAAATCTTTACAGAAGCAGACTGCCCCATCTTCCTTCCATGGAACAGCTGCAGGTTTGAACCACTGACCTTTTGGTTAGCAGCTAAATGCCTTAACCACTGCACCACTAGAGCTCCTTAGCTGCTGATAGATAATGGATCAAAAGGAAATGAACTTACAAAATAAAGCAATAGACTTCAAAGGAACTTGGCAGCTGCAGCGGGTGCTTTAGGCTACAGGCCAGGCTCCTCTGATAAGTGTTTACTCCCATCATTAGAGGTGCTCTGATAGAAACATTAAGAAGCACTGTTAATATTCTTTAATAAATTATGGACTGACTGTACAGACCCTATTTAAACCCAGGTTAGAACAGGATCGGAGTCCTTCCTAATAAGATCGCCAAATGTACTGTTATGTTAAAAAAAAAAAAAAAAAAGTCAGCCACAGAGAAAATGTTAATAATAATCCCACTTTTGTTTTTGAGATACATCCTGGTCATTTATGTAGACTTAGGAGGAAAAACGTGTAAGGAAACACAACCACCTGTTGATGGCAGTTATTTCTAGAAATGGGATGGGAAAGGGGTCTTTCCCTTCTAACTTTATACATTGCTGCGTTGTTTACAAAGGCTGTAAGTGTGTGTCTGAGTTTCTTAATTAATAATAATAGTAGTTGTAATCACAATTATAAAGATTGAAGAGAGGGTGTGTGTGGCAGAGAGAAGAGAGGGAAGAAGTGGCACACACACACATAACACAGCAACAACAGCAAAGGGAACATCTAGGAGGTCTAGAAGGTGCTCTGGATTCTTTAATAAAAGCACTAAGAAAAGTAATTCCTGAATCCACCCACTAGGCTGACCTGGTACAGTCCGCCTCTCCTCTTTCATTCGCTTTCAGGAATCTCCCTCTGTCTAGGAATCTCCCTGTGGCTAAATTGCCACTGAGTAAGATGCTAATCTCAGAGGAATTTAGGATGCTGATCTCCATGATTCCCTGAAACTCAGATACACGATATCCAGAACTGCCTCAGACTGGGCAAAAAGCTCAAAGGCGGGTCGAGTGCCTTGTCCCCAGGCTCCCACAGCCGCTGGCTCACCCCTTGTGTTCTGAGCAATGAAAAGCACAGAATCTTACCTAACCTGAACACTACTGCTATATGGACCAGTATCCCTGGAAGCAAGAGTCTCTTCCAGTGGAGCAAAAGTAGGAAGCTGGACTCAGGTATCTCATTATTCAATTACTATGCATCCATTATTTGTGTAATACTTTTAGGGGCTGTGAGATTAACAAAATGAAAAAGAAACAGCCCTGCCCCATACAACAGATTCAGGAACACTTAGCATAACCCATACAAGGTACTGAGAGGCTGAGTAGCTTGGTGGTGAAAGCAAAATGGAACCGTACTTCCTAGGTTCCAATATTGGCTCTGATACTAAGCATGAAACCTTTGGCAAGTTATTTAATCTTTGATGCTTCAGCTACCTTACCTGTAAAATAGAACTAACAATGAAATCAGTTGCCCTTAAGTCAGTTCCAACTCATGGAAATCCCACATGTCAAAACAGAACTGTTCTTCATAGAGTTTTCAGTGGCTGGTGGCTGGTTTTTCAGAAGTGGAACACTAGGCCTTTTTCTTCCACAGCACCTCTGGGTGGACTCAGACCTCCAACCTTTTCGGTTAACAGCCAAGTGTGTTGACTGTACCATCCAAGGACTGTAAGCTAACAGTACTATAGATACTTCTCAGGACCGTAGTAAGGATTAAACTAGCTAATACCTGTAGAATGGTTCCTGACACATATTAAGCACCTGGGAAGTGTTCTTTACTACCAAGGGACTATGGGAAGGAGAACACCAATCTTAATTGGAAGTGGAAGTATATGAGAAGGTACCTAAGATGATATTTGGCAAAGTGATTAAGTATTCAACTGCTAACCAAAAGGTCAGTGATTCAAACCCACCAGTCACTCCACAGTAGAGGGATGTGTTTCTGTGAAGAATTACCTTGGAAGCTCTATGGACAGTTCTACTCTATCATATAGGGTCACTGTAAGTGGGAATGGACTCAATGGCACACAATAACAGCAATGTAGAAGAATAGAAAGGACTTTTCAGAGCAGTAGAGTTTGGAGAACCCATCATCATCATAATAATAGATAACCATCATGCAAGGCCTTCCAGGCTGGGCATGTTCAGGGAGCGGTAAATGACAAACCCTGTTGCTGTTGTTGCTAGTTGCCGTTGAGTCAGCTCCAACTCATAGCCACCCTATGTACAACAGAACAAAACACTGCACCAGCCTCATAATCCTTGCTATGCCCGAGCCATTGTTGTAGTCACTGTGTCAATTCATCTCATTGAGGGCCCTCCCCTTTTTGCTGACCCTCCACTTTACCAAGCATGATATTGTCCTCTAGAGAATGGTCCCAACTAACAACATGACCAAAGTAGGTTAAACTATGTCTGGTCATTCTTGCTTCTAAGGCGCATTCCGGCTGCACTTTTCCAGGACAGATTTTTTAGTTTTTCTGGCAGTCCATGGTACTTTCAGTATTCTTTCCCAACATCACAACTCAAATGCATCAACTCTTCTTTGGTCTTCTTTATTCACTGTCCAGCTTTCAGACGCATATAAGGCAACTAAATACACCATGACTTGGATTAGGTGCACCTTAGTCTTCAAAGAGACATCTTTGCTCCTCAGCACTTTAAATAGGTCTTTTGCAGCAGATTTGCCCAGTGCAATACATCATCTGATTTCCATTCATGTTGATTGTGGAACCAAGTAATATAAAATCTTTGACAACTTCCATCTTTTCTCCATTTATCATGATGCGTATTGGTCCAGTTGTGAGGACTTTCGTTTTCTTTACACTGAGGTGTAATCCATACTGCAGACCATACATAGTCTTTAATCTTCATCAATAAGTGCTTCAAGTCATCTTCACTTTCAGCAAGCAATGCTGTGTCATTTGCATATTGCAGGTTGTTAATAAGTCTTCCTCCAATCCTGATGCCACATTCTTCTTCATACAGTCCAGCTTCTTGGATTATTTGCTCAGCATACAGATTGAATAAATATGGTGAAAGGATACAACCCTGATGCACTCCCTTCCTGATTTTAAACCATGCAGTATCCCCTTGTTCTGTTCAAATGACATCCTCGTGGTCTATGTACAGGTTCCTCATGAGCACAATTAAATGTTCAGGAATTCCCATTTTTCTCAATGTTATCCGTAATTTGTTATGATCCACACAATCAAATGCTTTTGCACAGTCAATGAAACACAAGTAAACATTTTTCTGGCATTCTTTACTTTCAGCCAAGATCCATCTGATATCACCAATGATATCCCTCATTCCACGTCCTCTTCTGAATCCAGCTTGCATTTCTGGAAGTTCCCTGTCAATATACTGCTGCAACGGTTTTGAATTATCTTCAGCAAGATTTTTCTTGTGTGTGATACTGATGATATTGTTCAATAATTTCCACATTCTTTGGGATCGCCTTTCTTAGAAATGAGTACAAATATGGATCTCTTCCAGTCAGTTGTCCAGGTAGCTGTCTTCCAAATTTCTTGGCATACAAGTAAGTGCCTCCAGTGCAGCATCTGTTTGCTGAAACATCTCAATGGGTATTCTGTCAGTTCCCGGAGCCTTGTTTTTCACCAATTCCTTCAGTGCAGCTTTGAGTTCTTCCATCAACACCATCAGTTCTTGATTATATGCCACCTTCTGAAATGAATGAACATTGACCAATTCTTTTTCGTACAGTGACTCTGTGTATTCCTTCCATCTTTTTTTGATGTTTCCTGCATCATTCAATATATTGCCCGTAGAATCTTTCAATATTACAACTCGATGCTTGAATTTTTTCTTCAGTTCTTTCACCTTCAGAAATTCTGAGTATGTTCTCCCCTTTTGGTTTTCTAACTCCAAGTCTTTGCACATTTCATTATAATACTTGACTTTGTCTTCTCAAGCTACTCTTTGAAATCTTCAGTCCGCTCTTTTATCTTGTCATTTCTTCCATTTGCTTTAGCTACTCTGTGCAAAAGCAAGTTTCAGAGTCCCTTCTGACATTCATTTTGGTCTTTTCCTCCTTTCCTGTCTTTTTAATAACTTTTTTTTTTT
>NW_006921602.1:21345145-21355656 GCF_000298275.1 Orycteropus afer afer
AGTGTTCTATAAATTCTAGAGATAAGTCCCTTGTCAGATATGTTATTACCAAATTCCTGTCTTTTTAATAACATTTTGCTTTCTTTATGGATGATATTCTTCATGTCTTTCTACAATTGATCTGGTTTCCAGTCATCGGTGGTCAATGCACCAAATCTATTCTTTAGATGGTCTCTAAACTCAGGTAGGATATAATCAAGTTCATATGTTGGCTCTCATGGATTTGTTTTAATTGTCCTCTGCTTCAACTTGAACTTGCATATGAGCAGTTTCACAGTCAGCCCTTGGCCTTGTTTTGGCCAAAGATACTGAGCTTTTCCATCACCTTTTTCCACAAATGTAGTCGATCTGATTCCTGTGTATTCCATCTGGCAAAGTCCATGTGTATAGCCACCATTTAGGTTGTTGAAAAAAGATATTTGCAATGAATAAGTCATTGGTTTGCAAAATCCTAATATGCAATCTCCAGCACCACTTCTATCACCAAAGCCATATTTTCCAAACACCAGTGATTCTTCTTTGTTTCAAAATTTTGCATTCCAATCACCAGCAATAATCAACACATCTTGACTGCATGTTTGGTCAATTTCAGACTGCAGAAGTTGGTAAAAATCTTCAATTTCCTCTTCTTTGGTTTTGGTGGTTGGTGCATAAATTTGAGTAATAGTACTATTAACAAATCTTCCTTGTAGGCGTATGGATATTATCCTATCACTGACAGCATTGTGCTTCAGGATAGATGTTGAAACATTCTTTGTGACAATGAATGCCACACCTTTCCTGTTCAATCTGTCATTCCCAACATAGTAGATCATATGGTTGTCTTATTCAAAATAGCCAAAACCAGTCCATTTCAGTTCACTAATGCCTAGGATATTGATCTTCATACACTCGATTTCATTTTTGACAAATTTCAATTTTTCTAGATTTCATACTTCATACATTCCATGTTCCAATTATTAATGGATGTTTGCAGCTGTTTCTTCCCATTTTAAATCTTGCCACATAAGCAAATGGAGGTCCCAAAAGCTTTCTTTACTCCATGCATGTCACAAAGGCTGACTCTACTTTGAAGAGGCAGCTCTTCCCCATTCGTATTTTAAGTGCCTTCCAACGAGGGGCTCATCTTCTGGCACTATATCACACAATGTTTCAGGGCTACTCATAATTTTTTCCAGTAATGTATCAGGCAGTGTTTCACTGCTATTCATAACATTTCCAGGGGACAATTCTTTGAGAAGTGGATGGCTCCTACCTTCTTCTGAGTCTGTCTTAGTCTAGAAGCTCCACTGAGAGCTGTCTACCATGGGTGACCCTGCTGGTGTTTGAAATACTGGTGGCATAGCCTCTAGCCTCACAGCAACATGCAAGCCACCACAATACAACAAATTGACAGACAAGTGGTGGATGACAAAGTTTAGGAATCTGTAAATGCCTGGTGGAGAATTAAGGGCTCTAGTCAGAAGATGGGAGCTCTGGTAGTGTAGTGCCTAAGGCATTTGACTGCTAACCAGAAGGCTGGCGGTTCAAACCCACCAGCCACTCTTCGAAAGAAAGGTTGGGCAATCTACTTCCATAGCGATACCCCCTCAGAAACCCAAGGTGGGGTCGCTATAAGTCGGGTCTGACTCGACGGCACATAACAACAACAATAGTCAGAAGACTATGGGGAGCCATTTACATCTCAAGGATTAGATTGAGATTTGGTCAGATTTGAGTAATACTCAAATCTAAGCTCATTTCAAGAATTCAACTAACAGTTACTGAACACATCCTATGTTCCATGCATTACAAAATGGATGGAAGGGAAAAAAAGGGGGGGAAAGGTCAAGTAAGCTTTGTACCATATCACATTTGTAATACTTCCAGTGCTTATACAGAATCAATGCCTAATAGGTGCTTGCTCAATAAATGCTGGGGTGTGTGTGTGTGTGTGTGGCTTTTTTAGGGTAAACTAAAATACAGTAGGGAGCTCTGGTGGCATAGCGACTAAGGCATTTGACTACTAACCAGAACGCTGGTGGTTCAAACCCACCAGCCACTCCTCGGAAGGATGATCAGGCAATCTACCCATAGTGATATTGCCTCAGAAATCCAAGGAGGGGTAACTGTAAGTCAAATACGACTCGACAGCAGTGAGTTTGGCTTTTTTGGTTTAACATAGAGTAAGGAGAATACACTTAAAACTCCCTAAGAGAGCCCTACACCTTCTTCAAACCAAAGCCCTTGGGAAGGACAGCAATGGCAGGGCAGACAATATTCAGGCCTCCTCCACAAGAAAACACACAACCAAGCCATTGTGTGAAACTCAGGGCAGTTGGGATACTAGCATGTCCTCTGGGACCTTGTTTCTGGGCCCTTTTGTTGGGGCAGAGGACCTGCATCTCTCACCCTTGATGTGCTCTGAGTATCTGCATACCATCATGTACTTAGCTTTAGGCACCTGGACTAACCCAAGGAAAAATAGCCACCTCAAATAAAAAGGGGTGGAGAAGATGACTCAGGGAAGTGACAGTGGTTTGCTAATCAGTTTACAAAGATGGATTTACTTAAGGAAATTAACCAAACACATTTACATTTCCCTCAGCCTAGTCCACTTAGTGATTGTGAGTGGGGCCCAGTTCCACCTAACAACAGAAGGTGTGACCTCAGGGGGTTTGGCCAGGAGGACAGACACCATGCTCTCTCTGCTCTGCACAGGTATAAAATCCCGAGAATATGCAGGCCAGGCTTGTAGAACAGAACATGCCCCATCTGGATCAGGCCTCTTTGCTCAGCTGGCCTGGTTATCTACATCAGGGTGGAGCAAACTTTTTCTGTACAGAGCCACTATAAAAACCATTCTTAGCTCAGGGGCACACGAAAACCAGTTGAGAGCTAGATTTGACCCATAGGCAACAGTTTGGTGAAAAGTGTCCTGAGGACTCATTTTCCCATGTCAGGTTGACCCAGAGATGGGAGGGTGGCAACTTCTCCTTACTCTCTCTGGCTTACTTCTGTTCCAGGCATACAGCATGCCCTCAAACGTGAAGATCCAGAGAGAAAACACAGGTAAATGAATGCACACAAAGATATTAGTGTGACTTCGAGTATTACTACTCCCACTCCCTACCCTCCACTACTTTGTCCTTCATCTCACAGGGCCAAAGTGACCTTTCAGCAACACTGTCCCAGGAGTGTCTGCATTTCCCAGCAGCTTGTATATGGAGAACAATGCATAAATTGGTGGTTCTTATCCTTGGCTGCACGTTAGAATTGCCTGGGAAGCTGCCTAAAAAATACTGACGTTATTCCCTACCCTCAGAGGTTCTCATTCAATTGGTCTGGGATAAGGCTTGGGCATGGAGTCACTGGGTGGTTCAAAAAGTTAAGCGCTCTACGACTATTAGCCAAAAGGTTGGTGATTCAAATCTACTCTGTGGCACCTGAGAAGATAGGCCTGGTGATCTGCTTCCGAAAGGTCACAGCCTTGAAAATCCTATAGAGTATTTCTCTGCACACATGTGGTCGCCATGAGTTGGAATTCACTCCATGGCAACTAACAAGATATATTAAGCTTCCCAGTGATTCTATGTAACCAAGGTTACATGGAAATCATTGACTTAACCAGAGGAATGAAACTCTTAACTGTGCAAAAAGATGAAACAACTAGAATATTTGGAGGCCTTCCCAGAATTGTCAAACTCTTCACCTGGGCCACTACGCCCATCCATTTGTCACCTGTTTCCTGCCCAGATGAGTCTGAGGCCAGCTTTATCCCAAGACACCTCTTCCTGTTTTCCCATTTGCCAATTAAATGTTAAGTGTGCCTCTTTCAGGACTCTGTGAGACTCCTCATTTTCAACACCTATTGCTGATGGGGGAGAAGGAGTCCCTAAACCCTCAGGTAGTTTAATTATAGGTGATAAAAGCAATAATGGGGAACACACACTTGTAGGGAAATGTGGGAAAGAAGGGTTCAGGGCAAGAGTCCTGGAAGAGAAGCACAAATGAAGGCAAAATGGTGAGGAACAGCGTGGAAAGCTTGGGGAATGGCAAGTGATTTGGAATGTCTAATAAAGAGTATGTGTAGAAAGTGGAGACAAAAAGGCAAGGGCCTGATCAGAAGGGTCTGGATGCTAAACTAAGGAGTTTGGGCCTTTTCCTAGTAGTGAATAGCTCCTAAAGCAGAAGACTCAGGAGATTGGATTTTGCATTCTAGAAAGATCACTCTCACCTTAAAGAACAAATAAAGAGTTAGCAGTGTGATTGACATTTAGGAACTACTGCTCATCTAAAGAGGTAAAAATGTAAATAAACATTACAATACTCTTCTATGTGTTAGAGAAGTACTAGAACTATTTTAAGCTAAGAGAGAATATCATGCAAAGCTCTATGACAACAACACACATAGTCACTGAAAGCAAATTAAGTGGAAACATTTCAACATGGTCTCTAGCTAGCCCTGGATCCACAGATTCCCAAACTCATTAGACAATAATTTTTGAGGTTTACTGACTTAAAAGGGTTTTCCAAGTGATCAGAAGCTTGATGATAATACCAGCCCCGTGGTAGAGATGGACAGTATAAATAAACTACAAGGTGGACCTCTTCTGCAACCCTTCCCCAGTGCCCTGGAAACAAGGAATGAGTCAGAATCACATTCCACACCTTTGGCAGAAGAACCACATGATCTTCATAAATGTCTTGGGGAAATCAAGCTTCCCTAAGTGTTCTGGTTACCTAGTGCCACTCTGACAAGAATATACCACAAATGGGGTGGCCTTAACAAACAGGACATTATTCTCTCACAGTTTGGAGGCTTTAAGTCTGAGTTCAAAATGCCAGGCTAGGGGATGTGTGAAAGCCCCTCGACTTTGGGCTTCAGCTCTGCCTCTTGCTCCCGGCCCACTGAAGCTAGAGGTATCTCTTCACTCAGGCAACTACTGGCTGCTGAGGCTGACAAACCCAAGGTCAACAAATAAAATGGCACAGTCCCGATGTTACCAAACCACATGAAGGCCATTAATTCAAGTCCACTGTAAGTCCCAATGTCAGCAGAGCATGGCAGGCTGCTAAACAATGACACCGCTATATGCAGGGTCCAAGTGTGCCATAAGCTACAGACTATCTCCAAGGCTTCTTCTTATATATGGGAGCTGCTTGGTAGATCCCACCATGGAGTTGATTGCCAGTCTCACCATGGGGAATAACTACCACCACTGCCCAGCCACTCAACCAGGCCCAGCCAAGTTGACACACAAACATAACCACCACACCAAGTGTCTCCAGGCTCTGGTAGGACAGTGCCTAAGGCACTTGACTGCTAACCAGAAGGCTGGCGGTTCAAACCCACCAGCCACTTCTCGGAAGGAAGACTGGGCAACCTATTTCTGTAGTGATACTGCCTCAGCAACCCGAGGAGGGGTCACTATGAGTTGGGGCCAACTTGATGGCATATAACAACAACAACGACGACAAGTGTCTCCAGAACTCAAATCTGATGGCCCTACATCTGTCTGAGCAAGACTGATGAACAAAAACACTGAGCCTATAATTGTCATTTTTAGTGGCACAGGCCTTTTGGCTAAGCCTTGAGGTAACCATGGATCCAAAAGCTCTCAATTTAGCCTGTCAGGGGCTGGCTCAGGAGAGCCCTGTGAAGAGGTGGCCTGTTTCCTAGTACAACGAGCCCCCCACCAGTCCCACCATGCCTAGTAGTTGCTGTAGTCAGCTTCCTTCCACTAGACTGCAAGGTCCCACAGTATCCTGTGTCCTTCCTCACAACCCACAAGATGATACACAGCTGGTGTACACAGATGTTTCTGTATACTGGGAAAGGGAAGTGAAGTAAAGACCTGCCTGACCCATTCATGAGGCAGCTGAGGAAAATCCTTACTTTAAGCCAATCAGACAGAAATGGGACACAGGAGAGTGGTGCTTTAGCCACCACATGATGAATGCAGGCCCATCCCAGTTTTCAACAAAGAACACCTTTGCCAAATAAGGAAAGCGAGGAGATAATCCTACCACCCTTATAGCCTTTTTTTTTCTGGTATGTGCCACTAAAGGCCCACAATACCAGCAACACTAGCTAACAGTCTCTTTACTATCAACAGAGCGCAGTGCTGGATAAAACCGTAGACAGGTCTGTCATCTCATACCACCCTAGCTGAGCAGTTTAACCAAAAATATTTGGCTGCATAAAGTCACACGTGCCTTCCCACAATATGCCCAATCTGGCTACACAAGTGACCTTTCATTTCAAAGGCTAATTCAGAAGGACTACGTAGCACTTATAAAATTCCTTTCAAAATCATAAAGAAATGTCCTTATTAAAAAAAAAAAAAAAGTTTCCCTCTACCCCCAAGGTCATTATCCTAGAGATAGTTATTCTCTAGCCAATTTATCATTCTGCTGTTCCCGTAGATAAAAATATTTTTAGCGCACAACTAGTTTGAAGGCAATTTTTTTTTTTTTTTAATTTTATAATCTCAGCTGGTTGGCATCTGGAATACCTCTCAGAGCTTTGCTGATTAGCTGACAGAATTCCCTCTCCAATTTTTTTTTCCTTGACTAATGATTTCAGATAAGAAGGAAGTCAAATTGTAGGTGGCTGCCTAGAACAAGGGTAACTGGTGACAGTCTGGTCTGGCCGCACTGCCCTTGGTAGCTGACTCAAAGAACCCTGCTCGGCGTCACTTGTCACCACCATTTTTGGTTGGCCTAACCATCTGGACTAGCTTACCATGCAGCATCTAATGTGATAAGCTCTTTGGATAAAGCAGAATTGTAATTTTAATAGCTACCAGGTCACTGTTCAAGACTACCACTTGTCTAACATCAGAAAGGAAAGAGAGAATGGTTCAGACTTTTTTGAAAACGTTCAATTTCAAGAACTCTTTTAATGATTATTTGTCAATAATTTTATTTCCAAGATATCCTGTTCTTATTTTCTTAAGAATAAGTGTTTTGCCATAGAGTAGGTCCAATATGCCTTTGTCATATAATATATGTCATACGTTCCATTTATATGAATGATATTTCTGCCTTTCAATACCCCATGTCAATAGCCCTACAAAGTCCTACTCATCCTGGAAGACTAAACTCAAAAGTTGCCTTCAGTGGAAGAGGCCTTCCTCGGATGCTGTAAGAACAACCTATCCTTTTAGCTTCCACAGGACTTTGTAAACACTCTACCCCACTATAATAATCATAAGAGTAGCTGGTGATAATGTCTACCTCCACAGGTAGAATGGACCCCAATGGACCTGTACATCATGGAAGATCTATAAATATTTTTAATAAGTCAATTAATTTATAACAGATAAACAGATATAACAGATTCCCACCCATGCCCACATAAATACACAAAAAGTACCTGTGACATTTGTGAATCATCAGCAAAGCTGGAAGCCATATAGATGAGAGGAGCTCTAGAACCTTTAAATATCTTCTTTCTACAATAAGTAGCAGTATTCTTGGACAGTCCTGCATGGTCTGATGCAGGGCCCTAAGACCTACAGTTCCAAAGTATTTCTATTATCTTATTGAAAAGATAAAGCCTTCTTGACAGTGTATTCCACTGTGCCAGACGTCAAATAGTTTATAACTAAAGAAAAACTCAAAAGTAAGCATTTGAGAAAAAAAAAAAAAAACTCCAGAAATGTTATCTGGTATACTAATAACTGTGAATCAGGAATGTATCCATAGCCATAGTTTTTCAATATGTATGCTGAGCAAATAATCCAAGAAACTGGACTATATGAAGAACAATGAGGTGTGATGACTGGAGCAAGACTCATTAACAACCTGTGATGGGCAGATTGACAAAACCTTGCTTGCTGAAAGTAAAGAGCCTTTGAAGAACTTCTGATGAAGATCAAAGACTACAGCCTTCAGTATAGATTATACCTCAACATAAAGAAAACAAAAATCCTCACAACTGAGCCAATAAGCAATTTCATGGTAAATGGATAAAAGATTGAAGTTGTCAAGGATTTCAATTTACTTGGATCTACAATCAACACCCATGGAAGCAGTAGTCAAGAAATCTAATGACATATTTGCTGCCAAAGGCCTTTTTAAATTGTTAAAAAGCCATGGTATTTTCAATCATCTCATATGCATGCGAGAACTGGACAATGAATAAGGAAGACTAAAGAAGAGCTGATGTCTTTGATTTATGTTGTTGGTGAAGAATATGGAATACACCATGAATTGTCAAAAGAATGTACAGAAGAATGCCAGAATGTTCCTAAGAAGGGAGAATGGTGAGACTTTAACTCACATACTTTGGACATGGTATCAGGAGGGACACCATGCTTGGTAAAGTAGAGGGTCAGCAAAAAAGAAGAAGACACTCAATGAGATGGACTGACACAGTGGCTGCAACAATGGGCTCAACCATAGCAATGACTGTGAGGATGGCGCAGGACCAGGCAGTGTTTTGTTCTGTTGTACATAAGTTGTACATAGGTCATTATGAGTCGGAACCAACTCAACAATATTAATCACATTTGTATCCATCACAATGCCACTCTGGTCACGGTGACAAATCCCTACTTCTGGAAAGGGACTTGGGGAATGTTCAATTCATGCAGTCAGGTCCCTTGCTTGACCCTCTGTTTGGAAAACCACTTGGACCTAATGTGGATCTTGTTTTATGAATCTAATGATTAGACAACTAGAGTCATATCAACTTTAAGTGGTATATGCATACACATAAAACAACAAATCACTTAGCCTACACTCAAGAGTAAAACAATGCCTTTTTTCTAGAGCTAAAGAAAGACAGCCTATAAGATGACTACCAATCACTTGGTTGAGGTACCTAAAAACAAACAAGTATGTCGACAAGACCAGAAAACGGACTGGAGTACCAAAGGGGCCTTAGATTTAGCCAATCATAGGGAAAATATAAGTGTAAGCCAAAGTAAAGAGGCACTAACTAATAAGTGTTGAATATCATGATAAACAGATGAACTAAAAAGCCACCAGCTAAGCCCTGGCAGTGTGCTCAGAGATGCTGATCCTGGAAGAGACACAGAATGTGAAAGCTATATCCTGCAGGTGTCTAGCATTTCTTTCACATGGCATCTGGAGAGGTGAGAAAAGAAGCAACAGGGATTGCAGGGAAACAGAGCACTTCCAAAAGTGCAACCTCCCTAGTGATTATGTCCAAGGCTTCTGGGGCTACCCCTGCTGCCACTGTGCTAATATTTAAATCAGAACGAAGAGAGTGATTTCCATAAACCGAAGTAGCACACAACTGGGTTCTTGGGTGGCTCGGTTGCTGCCCTCTACTTTGTAATACGGTGCCCACCTTGGCTAAGTTCACTCCAGAATGGGTATTATTTGATCATTAGTGGAAACAAATGATCGGCGGTGATCAGTGGTTCAAACCCATTGGACACTCCGCAGAAGGAAAACTGGGCAATCTACTTCAGTAAAGATTTACCGCCTCAGAAACCCAAACAGGGTGGCTATGAGTTGGAACCGACTCTGTGGCAGTAAGTTAGTGAGTTGGATACAAATGATCCTTTCTTTTGATCATGGATAAGGGTAAGTTGAGGAGCTCTGGTGGCGCAGTACCTAAAGCAAAACCCAAAAACCAAACCTATTGCCCTAGAGTCAGATCTGACTCATAGCGACCCCCTCCTTGGGTTTCTGAAGCAGTATCACTATGGAAGTAGGTTGCCCAACCTTCCTTGCGGAGTGGCTAGTGGGTTTGAACCACCAGTCTTCTGATTAGCAGTCAAATGCCTTAGGCACTATGCCACCAGAGCTCCTTGCATCTGACTGCTAACCAGAAGGTCAGAGGTTCAAACCCACCAGTCGCTCCATGTAAGGAAGCCGTGGCAATCTACTTCTCTAAAGATTTACCTTCTGCCCTGGGAAACCCAAAAGAGGGTTGCTATGAGTCGGAACCGACTTGATGGCAATGAGTTCGGTTTTAAGCGAAAGTTTACATGTTAAATATTTTTTATTACCTTTGGGTCTCAAGGTAGGAGCACTGCTGAAATGTCTCCCTTGCTTTTTAAACTAATGTCATCTAAAAACTTGGCTTGACCGAGGAGGCAGGAAGAAGAGGAAATCTCTGGGAATTCCAGAAAGTCCCCTAAGCTCTGTCCTTCGAGTTAGTGGGGCGCCCTGGAGCGGCTAGAGGAAGGGTCACGGCCACAGTTGGGAAAGGATTTGAAAGTTGTTCCCAAGGTGGGCGCCCGGCTAGCGCTTTGGCCCAGGACACGCTCCCGAGTGCCCCCTTCTCTAGATTCCTAATGCGGGGGGCCCTGGGCCGGGGGAACTGAGCAGCGGAGGCTCCCGCCCTCAGCTACTCACCCTCCTGCTGGGCGACCCGGGCGTCCTGGCCCCGTTGCCCGAGAGCAGGGTGACGGTCGACGTGGAGCGCAGCATCCCGCAGCGACGGTCGGCGGCGGGAAGCTGTGCGGGCGCGCCTCCCGGTCGGAATAAGCGCGCGGGGCCCGCCCTGCGCAGGCGGCGGTGCAGCTAGTTGGGGCTCCAGCTGCAGC
>NW_006921602.1:21355832-21368902 GCF_000298275.1 Orycteropus afer afer
GCATTTTCTCCCGAGGGCGCAGAGCCGGGCAAAGTTGAGTCCTCTCCACTTGGCGCTGCGCCCTCTCGGGGTCACTCGAGGGCAGACCCCTGGACACCACCTGGTGGCCTCGAGTACTGCCCCAGGATTTCTCTAAGTCGCTTGCGAAGTCGAGGTATGCCTGCCAGTTCAGCCTCATGGCCCACTGCCATCTGGCCTATCCAGGCTCTGCCACACTGGGGGATCACTGACACCCTTGCCCTGGTGTTATCCATTCAGTATTTACTGAGTTCCTAGCACGTGTCCCTCCCAGCATCCAATACAATCGACTGGCCCCTGTCCTCGTGTAGTTTGCAGTCTGGGGAACACGGACAGATAGGAGGGGCAGGCAGTGCACTGTGGGAGCACGTAACCTGTCCTTAGCAGCCAGGAACGTCCTCCCAGACAAGGTGATGACTACACTAAAACCTGAAATACAAGTAGGAGAACCTCAGCCATAGAGTGTTAATGAAAAGCTTCTATTTCTTCAGTGACTACTGTGGACTGGTCTAGCAAACACTTTGCATTACCTGATTTAATCCTCACAATCAGCTTTTGAGGTAGCATTTATTATCCTCTATCTTCATATTGCAGATGAGGACATTGAATCACCAGGGATTGAGTAACACATCAGAGGCCCCACACTGGATAAGTGACAAAGCTAGGACATAAACACCAATCTGACCTACTGCCTTGCTTGTTGACTGTGTTGCCCCAGCAGAGGAAAGAAGGAGGTTCAGACCAAGAGAATTTCATGTGCAAAGATGGCAGGTAGGCAAGAGAGGGTAGGGTATAATATTTAAGGAATGGGAAATACCAGTGTAAGGGGCAAAATAATGGAAAAACAGCAGATGGGAGAAGAACCCAGATCATGAAGACCTGCTTGTGCTTGGCTAAAACATTTATATTTTTTCCTAAAGACAGATGGTCTTTAAGCACAATGTCTCTCTACCCATCCATCAAAGCCCAGGTACACTGCTCCCCCACAGAGCTCTCTGGAATTCTCTTACCCTTAACGTTCACACTGGTAAACCGGGCAGCTCTGTGGGGTCATGTCTTGTGTTAGAGCTGTCTATTTGTATGTCTGTCCTTTTCCCAGACTGTGAGCTTCTGGAGGGCAGGAACCAATCTCACTCCTCACTGAACCCCCAGGGTGACACCAACAGGGAAGATGCTCCATAAACGTTGCCAAACCAAATTCCAAATCATCTTGTGAAACTCTGTCATTTTGCAGATTGAGGAAACTGAGGTCAGTGTATAGAAGTGACTTTCCCAAGTTCACATAGCCTGTTCTTCCCCATCCCTGTCATTATTATCACAGCTATGCCCATGTTCTAAGAACTTTATATACATTTCTCCTCAAAAATCTCAAAATGGCCTACAAGGTGAAAACTGTTACTATCCTCATTCTGCAAATAAGGAAACTGAGGCCCAGAGACTAGGTTAATTAGGGACATTGCTGTGACTAGACTTCTAGTCTTCTAACTTCAGGTCTACTGCTTCATATTCAATATTCATATTCAATATTCAATAGTAATACTGTTCCCTGAATTCCCTTGTCCTCAAAAAAAAAGGCTGTGCCTGAATGGCCCCTCCCATCCTACTTTCACAGCCCTTACTCTGGGAGAGCTTTATAACATTGAAAACTGGGCCTACCTCTTAATAAAAACAGGTCAAAATATAACTGTTGGGAGCCACTTTAGATTAGCAACATCTGTAAGTTACCTCAATAGAGAGAGGCTAATGATGATTGTTGTTTTGTTATGTTGCCCTAGAGGAAAAGAAGCGGATTGTTGTTCAGAGTCAAAATACCTTGGCATCATCAATGCTTATCTATATTATGGTGACCACCCAATGGACCACCCAAGACAGTCAACATTTAAAAGGAAGGGTTGTCCATGGATTCATTTCTCTGCATATCCACATCCTCTTCATATTATTAATATAATGTTTTCCACATTGTATTATTCATGACTCATTACAAAAGCACCTATCTGCTCACCAGCTTGTGATTTCTTTGTAGAAAATGGATCTGGTTTACATCTTTGCATGCCCAATGCCTAGAACAGTAACTGGCATGATATAAGTGTACAATCAATGTTGAATGAATGAATAAATGATCTTATACAGCAAGATTTCAACTCACTCATGGTCAGGTAAAACAGAAACTAAGATATTTACCAACCCAAAAGATGGTCCAACTTCAAGAGTGGGCCAGGGTCTCTAAGCAGTTTGGCAACTGGAACAGTCAGAGCCCCACGATTGTCCCAGTTAGGACAGTTCTCCAACACTGATTGTCACTGAGAGCTAGGGTGGTATAATTGAGCAGATGCCAGGCTCTGACTTAAGCTACAGCCCCTTCCAGGCCAACACTAGGAAGCTGAGGTTGCGAGGAAACATGGGGGAGAGGAGGAAAGTGAGCAGTCCAGGGAAAATGGAAAAGGAATGAAAAGAAAGAGAAGTAGGACATGGGAGATCAATGGAAAGGAGGGTCCAGAATGGAGAAGAAAAACTAAAAAATGAAATCATGGTCACAGGTTTCTCTGAATAGTTCCAAGAAGGGAAGTTAAAGAAGAATTAACTCTTTTTGAAAGAAGAATCAAAGTCAAAAACTTCTGCCACAGCCAGAAATCCTCTGGGATCCATAGAACTGAGAGTTGTAATGAAGGCAGAAGTCGGAGAGAAAGGGTAAGGGCACTGGCGTGGACGGTCATACTCTGTTCCCTTTCAACATGCCGAGTCCACCCCGGGGACACCAACTCATTGAACATAACCCTGCTGGCTCACCAGTTAAACCAATGAACAGCTTCCCTGATCTATGATAGTGGAGGTTGCCACTGTTTAGACAGGAATAGCCACCAGGGAACAGGTGGCAGAACTCTCTTAACTGTCACCCTTTCCTATCCACAGTAATAGTTACATATTCCTAATATCTGTACTAAATTTCTCTGCTAGAGTCCATGTTGTAAAAAAATCCAGACACCTGTGTAAAAGCCCTGCATTTTCTTAAAATCAGTGAAAAACTTACACCTCCTTCTCTCATCTCAGTTCCTAGAATTCTCTCTCACATCCTCTAGGCCTTCGCTTTTTGCCTTTATTTCTCTCTGCTGAACCCTCTCCAAACTCTAACCACATCTTTAGTTGAGTGGCTTATGATGAACCCATTTCTTCAGCAATGTCCTGAGCAGCAAAGACTATCATTATTTCTTGGCAGAAATGATCAGGAATTGAATTGCTAGTTGTTGTTGTTGTTGTTTGCCATCAAATCAGACCTGACTCATAGCGACCCCTCCTTGGTTTCCAAGGCAGTATCACTACGGAAGTAAATTGCCCCATCTTCCTTCCGAGGAGTGGCTGGTGGGTTTGAACTGCCAGTCTTCTGATTAGCAATCAAGTGCCTTAGGCACTACACCACCAGAGCTCCTTGAATTGCTAGAGGAGGGCAAAAATTAAGGAGTCCAAACAATGGCAGGATTCCTGACATTGTGGACCCTCGTCACTTTTATGTCTTTGAAGCTTCTCTTTTTTTTTTCCTCTTCCTCTGAACTGTGACAGCATCCCAAAGTCCTGGCATATTCTTCTGTTCTGAATGCCAGAGACAAAATGTTCGCAATAGAAAAAGGACACTGTTCCAACCCAAAGGCCAGGGTATAGAATTACAAAGCCCCTTGGATAAAGTAGAACAAGAAACACCCCATATTCATATGGAGGCTGAGAAGAAGAGAACAGAGCCCAGAGATAAGGAAAGCAGAATGAAAGGAACCCAATATACTAGCCAAGTCACCCAGATACACAGCATTTATAAACACGTCTAGACACAGGGGCTGGACCCTGCTGCTGACCCACCCCAGGGAAATACCAGCTCATTGAAAATAATCCTGTTGGCTCACCAGTGAGCAGACAAGCAACTGGCAGAGTAATAATAAGCCAACTCATTGACCAAGTAGGTACCAAGTGCCCACTATGTGCCAGACATAGACCTTGCTTTCTAGGAATTCACAATCAATCTGGGAAGAGACATCTGCTTAGTAAAGTAAAGCAATAGCTAACACTTAAAAGGCACTTGTTGTTGTTGTTGTGTGCCGTCGAGTCGGCCCCGACTCATAGCGACCCCTCCTTGGGTTTCCGAGGCAGTATCACTACGGAAGTAGGATTGCCCAACCTTCCTTCCAAGGAGTGGCTGGTGGGTTTGAACCGCCAGCCTTCTGGTTAGCAGTCAAGTGCTTTAGCCACTATGCTACCAGAGCTCCCTAAAAGGCACTTACTATGTTTAAAAAGTCCCCTGGGTGGTACAGTTAACACGGTTTGCTGCTAACAGAAAGGTTGAAAGTTAGAATCTCCCCAGAGACACCATGGAAGAAAGGGCTGGCAGTCTAGTTCCAAAAATTGAAAACACTATGGAGCACAGTTCTTCTCTGACACACATGAGGTTGCCTGGAGTGGGAATCAACTAGACAGCAGCTGGTTGACTATGTTCAAAAGATGTAAAATGCATCAAGTACATTTAACGTTCATAATCCATTGAGGAAAGTATTCTGTTTTACAGAGGAGGAACTCAAGTCACAGGGAGGTGAACTGACTTGCCAATAGTAGCAATACTAGTGAGTGGTGTAGCTAAACTTCAATGCCAGACAAAACGGCTCCAGATGGCTCTGTGCCTTTGAAATTCACCTCCCATACTGGGATAGGGTCCAAACTGAAGGCATGTCCAAAGCACTATGATGAGCAGAGAAGACGGGAAGTAAAGCTGTATAGGAGTTGGCCCTAAAGAACAAGGAGGAAAAGGGTAAGGCATTCCAGACCGAGGGGCCAGAGGAGCTAGGACATACGCATGTGCCAGTTTAGCTTGAACTTCTGGACAAGGTAAGGCAGTTGGCTGCTAACCTAAAGGTCAGCAGTTTGAACCCACTAGCTGCTCTGTGGGAGAAAAATGAGGCAGTCTACTTCTGTGAAGATTGACAGCCTTGGAAACCCTATGGGGCAGTTCTGCTATGTCCAATAGGATCACTCTGAATCAGAGTCAACTCAATGGCAGTGAGTTTGGTAGGGGTTTTGTTTTGTTTTCAAGGCAAAAAGAAATGTCCAGCAATAAGGTAGAGTTAGATTGCAAAGGGCCTTGACTAACATTGAGATATGATCTGCTGGTGATGGAGCTGTTGACAGTTTGTGAGAAGGAAAGTAACATAATCAGATTTACATTAAGAAAGATGGCAGGCAGTAGAGAGACGAGCATGGGTAGAAGGCAGAAGTTTTAGGGAGAGTACTTTGGAGTCGACTGAACACTGTTAATAGGAGATTAAGAGATTCTTAAGTAGAGGAGTGGCGTTGGAAAGAAAAGAAGACAGATTCGAAAGGCAGAAAATCAACAGAATTTAGTGACCAGTTAGAAGTGGGAGGATTTTGTAGTTTACCCTAGAGAGTGGCAACCAAAATTTCTATAGATCCTGGGAGAATGGAAATCAGTCAAGAAGATGAATGAAGGAAAAGACAAAAGATTGAGTGTTTTCTCTGCTGTGGTGCTTCTCTGTGCATTGAACACAAAGAATAAATCTGGAAGCCTAGAAGAAGTATAACCTACTTAATCTGGAAACAGTTCTGTAGTGGATAACCTGCAGGTGCGAAGGCGGAAATCTTGCATATTTATTTTTTCAGATTGACATCCTGATGACTGTCTTTAAGAGGAAACAGGCTCCACCCAATGTAAAAAAAAAAAAAAAATACTAAGAGAAAGATTAAGTCAGGTGAGAAATGTCAAAGGAATTAGGGGCCTTCCTGAGCAGTATGGTATAAAGAGTATCTCCTTTTGTAACCCATATGATTCCTTGAGTAATTTAGGAAGTTCACTCTGAAAGCCACTGAATTAGTGACTGGTCAGTAAATCCCATTTGGACTGACTAAAATACGACTAATACCTGTACATGAAGTTATACCAAAAGTGAAATAATTAACCTGTAGATGGGAAAAGGAAAAAAAAAATTTTTTCTTGCTTTTTCCTTTCTAATAAATAAAAACCCTGAAATTGTTATACATGTATATATATGCAGAAGGAGCCCTTGGTAACAGAATGGATAAATACTCAGTTCCCAAGTGAAAGGTTGGCAGTTTGAACCCACACAGCAGCTCCATGGAAGAAAGTCCTGGTGACCTCCTTCTATAAAGATTACAGCCAAGAAAACCCTCTGGGGAAGTGCTACTTGGTCACATGGGGTCACTATGAGTTGAAAATCGACTTGACGGCACCTAACAACAGCAGCATACACATGTACAATATTGGATATGTGTATTTGTGTGATGATTGTCCTCTTAAGTCAGCATCTCCCAGAAGCTGCCTCTGAGCCGTGGGTTCATGTGTAAGTTATTATTAAGGAGGTGTTCCAGGAGAAACCAGAGAGGGAGTGGGGGGTGCAGGGAGGGGAAGATGGAAGCAAGGGCAACCTTAGGCAAAGCTCATGATTCAACTTGATCCTAAGTGGCCCTGCTACGTCAATGGGCCTCGCAGTTAGTCCTGCCTCAACGCAAAGAAGCTGGGGAGTTTGTACTCCCACACTAGTCAGTCTTGAACTAAGGGCTCCTGAAGAATTGAGGTGAGTGTAGAAAAAAATATAAGCTCCCAGACAGTTGCAATACTTGAGAAGAACAAGGAACCACCATGCCAATGGAGAGCTCTCTGAAGAAAGTCATAGATACAAATGATTAGCATCAAATCATGCAAAAGCTTGAGATAGACACACAGAGTTGGTCAAAGAAAGCAAAGGAGGTTTGAGCAATCATCAAACCAAAAAACCAAACTCATTGCCATCGAGTTGATTGTGACTCATAGCAACCCCTCCTTGGATTTCTGAGGCGATATCTCTACCGAAGTATATTGCCCGGTCTTCCTTCCGAGGAGTGGCTGGTGAGTTTGAACCACCAGCCTTCTGGTTAGCAGTCAAATGCCTTAAGCACTACTCCACCAGAGCTCCCAAGCAAGCACCAACTGTATCCATTACATCACTATATTATATTCATACACAAATCTAAATATAAATATGAATACTAAAAAACTAATGGATACGTAATATGTCACTACTCAGGGTAAAGCTCTCTGGAACAACAAGGACCACAAACCACCATGTGACTCAAAAATTGAGTACAAAACAGTGTGGATATCAATAATACAAAAACCCCACTGCCATCGAGTGGATTTCAACTCATAGCCACCCCCATTGGGTTTCCAATGCAGTAAATCTTTACAGAATTAGATTACCATGGAGCGGCTAGAGTCTGAAATGATCAGAGGACAGAACACTAAATCTACCCCAAAAATCAAGAGGCTGGAGCAAGGCGAAGAATCTGACAAGAAAGAACCTTCCGGGAATAAAAGCACAAGGGTAGGTAGGACACAGGACCCAGCTCAGCATTATCAAGTACAGATACCTCATTTTACTGCACTTCACATATGTTGTGATTTTTTTTTTTTTTAATAAATTCAAGGTTTGTGGCAACCTTGCATGGAGCAAATCCATTAGTGCCATTTTTCCATGGGCTCACTTCATGTCTTTGTCGTGAATTTTGGTAATTCTTGCCATACTTCAAACTTTTTCATAATGCTATTGGATACTTAGGAGCTCTGGTAGCATAGTGCCTAAGGCACTTGACTACTAACCAGAAGGGTGGTAGTTCAAACCCACCAGCCACTCCTTGGAAGGAATGTTGGGCAATCTACTTCCGTAGTGATACCGCCTCGGAAACCCAAGGAGGGGTCGCTATGAGTTGGGGCTGACTCAAAGGCACATAACAACAACAATTGAATACTTAGCAGACTGCCATGTAATATTACCATAACTTTTATGCACACTGGGAAACAAAAAATTCATGTCTCACTTTATTGCAAGGAGCTTTGGTGGCATAGCCCCTAAGGCATTTGACTACTAACCAGAAGGTTCATGGTTCAAACCCACTAGGCACTCCATGGAAGGAAGACTGAGCAATCTACTTCCATAAAGATTTACTGCCTCAGAAACCCAAAGGGGGTCACTATGAGTCATAATCGATTCAATGGCAGTAGGTTTGGTTGTTTTGGTTTTCATTTTATTGCAGTATATGCTTTATTGTGTTGGTCTGGAACTGAATTCATATCTCTGAGGTATATTTGTACTACTATTACTTACAGGACCGAGTTTGACCAGTAGCTCCACAGAAGCTGGTCTTGCTCTGACCCAGAACATCTCATGTAATTTCAAGCTACTCAGTGGAAAGGCAGGGTCTGGAACTAGAAAGGCAAGAAGAGTACCTACTGTGCGGTGCTGACCTGACCACTCTGGAATGTGACCTTGAGTTCTGGGTGCCACATTTTAAAGGAACATGAACTGACAAAATGACTTCAGAAGACCATGACTCAGATGGTATAAAAACTTGACACTGACTTGGGAACTACAGGTAACAAAACTGGGGATATTGTCCTAGAGAAGAAAAGACTAGGGACATGATAGGTGGCTTCAGTTCTTGAATGAGTACCACTGTCATAGATATGTTAGACTTATTTTGTGTAACCCAGAGTGTAGGACAGGGGCCAGTAGGTAAGGGCTCTGAGGAACAACTCTAACAGTCAGAGCTGGCCGAGGAGGGGAGATGGAAAGGAAAGAAAATGGAGAGAATAGAAATGATAAGCAGAGTGATCTGGAGAGGTAAGCCAGGGCAGTCCCCAGCACTGGAATGTGGCTTTATCAGTGGTCCCCAAGGCTTACTGCCCACCAACATCACCAAGGACTTGTTACCAGTACAGGTTCCTGGGCCTTGTACCACAGGCATTCTGACTTAGTAGATCTAGGATGACACCCAGAAATCTAAGCAGTAAACCAGTTGCCATCAAGTCAATTCTAACTCATGTTGACCCCTATACTTCATGGGATTTTCAATGGCGGATTTTTTAAAAAGTAGATAACCAAGTCTTTTTTCTGAGGTGCTTCTGGGTGGATTTGAACCTCCAATCTTTCAGTTAGCAGCCATACATTAACCGTCAGGAAGGATTAGACAGAAAGTATGGACCTTGCAGCCACATGGTCAGGCTCTGCCACATATTAGCTGAGAGATCTTGGCCAAATTATTTTCACTCTCCAAGCCTTAATCTTCTTACCTGTAAAATGAGAGATAATAAGACCACTTTCTAGAGTCACTGTGAGGCTTGAATGAGATTATAAAATAAAACAATAGTGTATGGTAAGTTGTAGTCCCTCAATGAAACTATAAATTGGCTCTTCATTTTTTGGGGTACTCTGAATGGGGCTCTGGTGGCACAGTGCCTAAGGCATTTGAATGCTAATCAGAAGGCTGGTGGTTCAAACCCACCAGCCACTCCTTGGGAGGAAGGTTGGGCAATCTACTTCCGTAGTGATACTGCCTAGGAAAACCAAGGAGGGGTCACTATCAGTTGGGTCCAACTCCATGACAGTGAGTTTGGTTTTTGAATGTTAAAGAAGATTAAGCATTCTTTTAGATTGGGAACAACTTCTTCAAAGGAAAGATATTGAACGTTCCATATCAGTGCTAATCTAAGGCATTTGGAAAAGAACAAAAGTTCTTTATTCCTATATTTGATTTGCTCTACTTAGAAAAATTTATATGGAGAACTTATCTGCTCTTAGCATGTAATGGAAGATCATATGACTTCAAAGTAAAACTGCATTTTTTTTTTAATCCTAGGAAGACCAACAATACTCTGTAGCATTATTTTTCTGCCTTTATGTCTCGAATGAACTTATGTGAGCAGGCTTCCATTGTAGCTGTTAAGGCAAGTGTAAATTTTACTATAAAACATGGAATATGAAAAATTATTTCTATCAGTCAAACTTCCTCTTCTCCAAGTACCCATCTGACCTGACTCCCACCCCGAGGGTCTTTCTGATATGCCAGGAATCACTTCAGGTAGGGCCTCTGCGTGTGGCCAGGAAGGTTGTTCACTGTGCAGAGGCTTCAGGCTGGAAGAGCTAATGTTCCCCTGCCCTAGGGCTGTTTTGCACTGGAGGGTGGGGCATCATTTCTAATCCACACAAAGGTGCCATCTGGGCTGGCCTGGACTATTTCTGTGCACAATCTCCTTCTCCTTCACCCCAAATGGCCTTGCTCCAGCCACAGCCTTCCCATCTCGGTTAATGGGGATTTATTCTCCCACTAGCTCAGGCCAAAATCTCTGAGTCATCCATGGTTCTACCTTTTAATCTCATACTTTATATTTTATCTAGCTGACATTGCCTTCAAATCAGGTCCAGAATCTAAACCTTTCTCACCAACAGGGTTCAAGCCACCATCACCTCTCTCCTAGATTCTTGAAATAACCTAATAATTAGTTTTCCTGCTTCTGCCCTTGCCCTTATAATCCCCTCATAGCGCAGCAGCCACAGGGATCCTTTCAAATCTTTACTTTTCTGCTCAAACCACTACAATGGCTTTACAGCTCTTCAGAGAAAGCCCAAGTCTTGTGTATTTGGTTTGTGTCCGTCTCCTCTAACTGAACCCAAAATCTGAAGGCAGGGATTTTTGTATGTTTTGTTCATTACTGCTAAAGAGTAAAGATGTCTCTTTGAACACTAAGGTGCACCTAACCCAAGCTATGGTATTTTCAATGGCCTCACATGCATGTGAAAGCTGGATAATGAATAAGGAAGACCAAAGAAGAGTTGATGCTTTTGAGTTGTGATGTTGGCAAAGAATACTGAAAGTACCATGGACTGCCAGAAGAATGAACAAATCTGTCCTGGAAGAAGTGAGAATGGCCAGACTTTGTCACAACGTACTTTGGTCATGTTGTCAGAAGGGACCATTCCTGGGAAAAGGATATCATGCTTGGCAAAGTGAAGGGTCAGCAAAAAAAGGAGAAGACCCTCAATGAGATGGATTGACACAGTGGCTGCAATGATGGGCTCAGGTATGGCAAAGATTGTGAGGGTGACTCATGACCAGGCAATGTTTCATTCTGTTGTACATAGGGTCGATATGAGTTGGCGCCTACTCAGTGGTATCTAACAGCAATACCAGCTAACCCCAGCATCCAGTACAGTGCCTGGGACAAAATAAACATCCAACAAATCATTCTTCTACCACCTGTCTGTAGGTTTGTTGTCCTATGGTGGCTTGAATGTCGCTGTGATGCTGGAAGCTATGCCACTGATTTCAAATTCCAGCAGGGTCACCCATGGTGGACAGGTTTCAGTGGAGCTTCCAGACTAAGACAAATTAGAAAGAAAACCTGACAATCTACTTCTGAAAATTAGCAGAGGAAAACCCTATGAACACAACAGAATATTGTCCGATATAGATCTGGAAGATGAACCGCCTAGGTTAGAAGGCACTAAAAATACACAGTGGCTGTAACCGTGGACTCAAGTGTACCAGGGATGGTGAAGATGGCACAGCAGTGGGCGATGTTTCCTTCTGCTGTATGTGAGGCCACCATGAGTCACAGCCGACTCAGCTGCAGCTTGAGTGTCCCAGACAGCACAGTAAAACAAATCATTCCTGAATGAATGAATGAGTGATTTTTTTTGCCAGGGTCCTCAGGGCTATAGCAAGCTCAAATCAGCCCATCCAAGGTTCCTGAGTAAGGAGAGAGGGGGCCTCTGTGTGCAGGTTGATGTTGGGCTTTATTACTTGCAGGACCTGAAAAAAAAAATCTACTTCTGGTACAAACTTCCCTTTGACCTATGTCTATCTCCCCCTCATCCTCTCTCCTTCAGGAACAAATGTTGTCAACATCACAAGGACTCTGGCTTTAAAAATAAAAAAAAGTAACTCCTGATTTGGACCTAGCTAAAAGGCCCTAAAACAAAGGAAAGAAGGGGGAATAAGGAAAAACACCTACAGCAGTAAAAACAAGGGACAAATTAATTAATCACTTCAATTGTACTGTGACACGTCTTGATACTTCATTGCACTTACCCCTTCCCATGTGTCTCACCCTCCTTGACTGTGAGTGAGCCCTTGACGTCAGCAACTGTCTATTCTTTCATCAGAGCAGACATCTGTGCAGAGACACACACAAGTCATCAGCCCCAGGTGTAAATCCACCAAACCCTGCCCTGCTCCCCCATAGGTGGCAGGAAGAGTTGGGAGGCCACACTCTCATCCTCTCTTCTGTTGGGCATCCTGGGTGAGTGCTTCTGTTTCCTGGACACCCAGGTAGCCCGCCATACACACACCATGAGCACCGTCTTAGCAGGATCACATCTCCATGACCTCTCTTGATGGCCTCTCAGCTCCCCTGTACCTATCAGACCTGGAGGACTCCCTGGTGCTGTGGTTTCCAAAGTCTATTTAGGCCAGGATCTGCTCAGAGAGGCAGGAGGGACACTTCAGGATTTGCCCCACATGCAGGGGCTGATGAAGAAATTAAGTTTAGCTGGAAAACAAGGAGGGTGGAAATTAAAGCAACTTCTGGTCACAGCCCAACAATTAGGAGCCAGGGTTTAAGTTTCAATAGTTGCTCATTCTAACAGGTAGGCTGAACCCAAAAAACCAAAATCAAACTCACTGCCATCGAGTCAATTCTGACTCAGTGCAACCTCCATTGGGTTTCCAAGGCAGTACATCTTTATGGAAGTAGATTGCCCAGTTTTACTTCTGCAGAGTGGCTGGTAGGTTTGAACTGCCAACTTTCTGGTTAGCAGTTAAATGCCTTAGGCACTATGCCACCAGAGCTCCTTAGGCTGAGCTCAGCAACAGGTAATTCCAGAAGAAACATCAGGGAAGCACCAAGATGGGACGCTAAGGGGCAGTAGAAACTCAGGCATGGAGATGGGTTCAGGATAGATAACCAACCTGCCCAGTTTGCCTGGGATTTTCTTGGTTTTAGCACTGTAAGTCCTGGGCCCTGGGAAGCCTATCAGTCCCAGGTAAACCAGGACAGTTGGTCACTCAACTTTAGGTGCAGGGTGTGAAGCCACAGGAGCAAGGCCAGAACCATGGTGTGAAGAAGAGACACTGGGGAGAGTGACAGAACAATGACTCTAGAAGAATGAGCCAGACAGACAGCCCATTGGTGAGAACCAAGACACGAGAGAAACTGTACTTAGAAAAAG
>NW_006921602.1:21369002-21386166 GCF_000298275.1 Orycteropus afer afer
AAAAAAAAAAAAAAAAAAAAATGTTTCTGTAGTCAAAATTGAGAATCTTTAGATTAAACATAATTAGAAAAGTTTAAGATAGAACTAGGAGCCTTGGTGGTGCAGTGTTTATGGCTTGGCTGCTAACCGAAAGGTTGGCACTCACCAGCCGCTCTGTGGGAAAAAGATGTGGCAGTCTGCTTCTATAAAGATTACAGTATTGGAAACCCTAGGGGGAAGTTCTACTCTGTCCTATAGGGTTGCAGTTGAGTCAGAATCTACTCAATGTCAATGGTTTTGGTATTCATAGGAAAAAAAAAAGATAGGACTCATTGCTCTAAAGTACCTTGTTATTGCTGTTGTTGTTAGGTGCCATCGAGTTGGACCCAAATCATAGTGACCCCTCCTTGGGTTGCTGAGGCAGTATCACTACGGAAGTAGATTGCCCAACCTTCCTTCCGAGGAGTGGCTATTGTTAGGTGTCATCAAGTCAATTTTCGACTTATAGTGACCCCATATGAAAGAGTAGATCTGCTCCCATAAGATTTCCTAGGCTAAGGAGCTCTGGTGGCACAGTGCCTAAGGCATTTGACTGCTAACCAGAAGATGGATGGTTCAAATCCACCAGCCGCTCCACAGAAGGAAGATGGGAAAATCTACTTTCATAAAGATTTACCACCTTGGAGACACAACGGGGGTTGCTATGAGTCAGAATCGACTCGATGGCAGTTGAGTTTGGTTTTCTTTGGTTAATCTTTATAGGAGCATGTCGCCAGGTCTTTTCTTCTGCAAAGCCATTGAATGGGTTTGAACCATCAGCCTTTCAGTTAGTGGAGCACTTAACCATTGTGCCACTAGGTCTCCTATTAAGCATCTTCAAAGATTAATAACTATGCAGTGTTTCTCTAATTTAACTGACTGCAGGACCCTTCCCCACCCCATGGGATACCTATTAAAATAGAACTTTATAAGAAGGTAAATCTGTTCCCATAGAGTCAATTCCATCTCATAGTGACCCTATAAAACAGACCTCTTTCTCCCATGGGGAAGCTGGTGGGTTTGAACCTCTAAGCTTTCAATTAGCAGCCAGACACTTAACTACTGCTTCACCAAGGATCCTTCTATAGGAAGCTGGCAAAACACAAAACCCAGCTTGGAAGATCCTGCTGTAAAGGCCGCTTTTCAGGAATGTGCCTCATCTGGAAAGAAAGTTCACACAGAGTCTGAATTTGTGGGTAAATAATTGCCAAGCTCTACAAAGTGGCAGATAGAGGGGCAAAGTCTTAGTTTTAGACATAATGGCCCAAACTGAGCATTGTAGTGTCCTACAGAGTGATGGATCAGGAGTCCCCCAGCTATGAGAGGTTAAAGTACCAGCTAAGGACTATTGTTCATCATAACAAATGGTCCAACTGAAGGTTGAATTACCTGATAACCTTTTACCCAGAGAAGGGGCAGGCCCATGTAATCTAGGGATGTTGCAGGAAAAGCAACTACCCTCATAGCAAGGGCCAGCACTAAACCCTAAACAGGTGTACAGGTAGGCAGAGCTGTGCCCTGATTGTGGTTTCTGTAGCTTCAGCTTTTATCTTGATAGTGGTTGGGAGGAAAGAAGCAGGGTCTGAACTGGTAGGAGACAGGAGAAGTGCAGACGATTCTGGAACAACCATGAGCTTTGATGTGTGTGCCGCCCGCTGGCAAGGTACACTCAATGAGCAGAGTCTTGTACAGAAATGCTGGAGCCCAGAGGGAAGCTGGTGGTGGTCTTCTCCAAAGGTATATCTGCATTCCTATGGACAAGTCATCATGGGACTCCAAAGATAAGAAAGACCATAGAGGGCTTATGTTTACAGTTCTTATTAGGTATGAGGTACAGACATCCATGGAGTAGTGGAAAGACCAATGAATCAGAGACTAGGAAACCTGGGTTCTGATGGTGGCTTTGATACTATTTGTGTTGACTTGAAGTCATTGCTACTCTTGGTGGTTTACTTTTCAAGAGTTAACTGAATGGTTTTGGATACTCTCTAAGATTGCTGTTTAGTTTTAACATTCCAAAAGCATTAACAGAAAAACAAACATTTTGCTTGTTCAGATTACAGACTATCATTTCCTCTAAATCTTAAGCAGTTTTCTTCTTAAAATCAGTCAAGCTACTGAGCAGAGTTGCAGATTAGGTTTTTAAAAACTACATTTATCTTTATTGGGTATTCAGATTGTAGTGAAGGAGAAGCCATCTGGACAGTATATGCTACACACTCTACATCCTATATCCTGGAAATCCTGGACAAGTCTCACTTTCTGGAACATTCCATGTATCTTTAAACCACCATAATTATCTTAGCTCGGGTTACCTGGGAAACAGACTCTGGAGAGATTTTTATGCAAAAGGCTTTTGGAAGAGTGCTCTCAAGACACATGCCTATCCTGGAGTGAGGGAAGTAGGATTGGTAGAAGGAGAAGCTGAACTGTGATGAAATTGCAGTTGGGCCTCAGCCCATTCATGGAGAGCTCTAGAGCTGGGCTGGCCCTTCAGAACTGTCCTCAACTGAAGCAAGTGGGCCAGACCTTTGTACTAGTCTCTTGACTAGTCACTCCCCTTCCCCTGGAGAGGGAAGCCTAGTATTTTTCAAGGCAGCTCCTTCCAGTCCAGGGCGATTCCTGTGAGTCATCCACCAAGTTTTGCAGCTGGGGAATGGGGAGGATGTGGGCGGCACACTGCAGCATCCACCACAGTGCCTTTGCTCATGCTCCTCTCTCCATCATTGGATGACACCTTTACTAAAAATCTTCCTTTGCTTTCCCCAGCCTCTCCTCCCATCACTGATGTCACAGTGCTTCTTGCAGTATTTCATCATTTTTTGTTTAACTAGGAACTCCTCAAGGGTAGAACTCTTATACATATCTGTTACACCAGACAAATAGCAAGAAGGAAATAGAATATACTAAAAAAAAGTGGGTCTCTTCATCAGACTACCTGAATTTAAATCCTAGGACTACCCATCACCAGAGCAGTCCATTTACTTCCCTGAGCCTCAGTTTCTCAGTCTGTAAAATAAGGAAAATGATCATTATCACTGCCTTAACATTGTTAAGATTATATCATTTATAGCACTGTTAGGATTTTATCATTCTTACATTACTTAATAATATACATCTTTATGTCATTAAATGGAGCTCTGGTGGTATAGTGGTAAAGCATTTAGGTGCTAACCAGAAGGTGGCTGGTTCAAACCCACCAGTCACTACATGGGAAGAAGATGAGGCAATCTACTTCTGTAGAAATTTGCACCCTTGGAAACTCAATGGGCGTCACTGAGTCAGAATCGACTCAATGGCAGTGAGTTTGAGTTTTGGTTTTGTTATCATTTAATAATATAACAAAGCCACCTGCCATTTAATATACACTTAAGAAGAGAAAGGAGCAGAGAAGGCTGTCTCCTATAGCCTTTTCTCACTGATGTATTAGGAAAGATCTGATTATTCCATTTCAGGCAGGTTTGAGTGAGAAAGAGTCAGGGGAAAGAAGCTGTGGATAGCTGTGACATGAGTGAGCCTCCTGGGGGAGCCATGGGCCCTTGGTAGTATATGGGCATAAGGGAGAAATGAGGCCAGAGGCTCAGACAATGGTGGCCAGACAATGGGCAACTGGGAAGATCCTGAAATGGGAGGGAGGGAAAGATGCAGGGGCAAGTCATCCCTGGCTATGAGAACTGAGGCCCGTTAAAGAATGTCATCAGTGTCTTAGCCCTTCACCAGGACATAATCTTCATGGAGATCTCTGGAAACACCATATTCACCATGCTTTTTATCTTCCCCAAACAATATTCTCAGTGAATAAGCAGACAGATATATCATAAACGCCAGGCGTTTCCTCCCTTTCCAGTTTAGATTTTAAGACAATGTATTTATCACTCTTTCATAACATGGGCTATCACATATACTTCTGGAAAAAGGAAACAGCCTGCATTAGAGAGAGCTGGAGAACCTGGCTCGCCTGCATCCTGTCTCCCACAGGCCAGCCAGGCCGGATACCCTGCTGGAAGCCTCTTCCCTTCTTCATCCCCTGCCTGGACAAAACTATCCGTGAGAGAAACATTTTTCTGTCCTGTTGGAGGGAGACCTTTGTCCTACCTATATGAGGGTGAAAGGGGAAAGCATATCATGTCTGAATACTTTTAACTGTCCAGCCTTCTTTGCAAATTTCAATCCATGCTGCCTTAACATGATGGTTTTACATGTTTATATTTGGATTGTGGGATATTTTATGGTGTGTTGTGTTATGCTTTCTGTTATGTCATGTTGTTATGTTATTTCTTTCCCAACTTCATTTTGTTTAAAAACCTACAGAGTACAAACAGATCCAAACATGCTGGGAATTAAAATTTCTTCCAAAAAGCTTGTTGCCTATGAGTTGATTCTGATTCATGATGACCTCATGTATTAGAGTTATTGTTGGGTGCCATCGAATTGGTTCCAACTCACAGTGACTCCATGTACAAGAGATGAAACACTGCCTGGTCTTGCAACATCCTCCCAATTGTTGCTGTTTGAGCCCATTGTTGCAGCCACTGTGTCAATCCATCTCATTATTACAGAGTAGAACTTCTACATAAGATTTTCTTGGCTATAATCTTTACAGGAGCTCTGATGGTATAGTGCCTAAGGCATTTGACTACTAACCAGAAGCCTAGTGGTTCAAACCCACCACCCACTCCTCAGAAGGAAGACTGGGCAATCTACTTCCATAGAGATACTGCCTCAGAAACCCAACGAGGGGTCTCTATGGGTCAGATTTGACTCAATGGCAGTGAGTTTGGTTTTGGTTTTTTATAATCTTTACAGAAGCAGATCATCAGGCCTTTCTTCTGTGATGCCACTGGATGGGTTTGAACCACCAACCTTTAGGTTAATAGTTGAGTGCCAATACTTGACCAGATGTACAAAACATACCCTCATCTACTGTGAGACCAGAAGAACTAGATGGTGGCTGGCTATCATTACTGACCATTCTGATTAAGGCCACAACAGATCCTGATAGAACAGAGTGTGAAACAGAACTAACATTCTTTAAAAGTTCAAACTTACTGGACTAGTTGAGACTAGAGAATGCCTTGAGACTATTTCTCTGAGGTACTCTAAACCTTAAACCAAAATTATCCCTTGAGGTCATCTTTTAGCTAAATAACAGAATGGTTCATAAAATAAAGAATATCAGCCATGAGTACTGTGTGCTTTTAAAAAATAATGTACATGAGGTCAAATGGTCAAAAATTACTCTAAAGCAAAGATGAGAAGCTAAGGAGCAGGGAAACTAGAGTGCTGGAAATGATACAACCAGAATGGGATAAATGAGAATGATGATACATTGGGAAAAATGTAACCAATATCACCAAATAATGTGTGTGTTGTTGTTATTGTTATGTGCCGTCAAGTCGGACATGACTCAAAGTGACCCCTCCTTGGGTTTCTGAGGCAGTATCACTATGGAAGTAGGTTGCCCCATCTTCCTTCCAAGGACCTTCTGGTTAGCAATCAAGTGCTTTAGGCACTATGCTACCAGATTTGTATTGTTGTTGTTGTTGTTGTTATGTGCCGTCGAGTCGGACTCGGCTCATAGCGACCCCTCCTTGGGTTTCCGAGGCTGTATCACTACAGAAGTAGATTGCCCCATCTTCCTTCCAAGGAGTGGCTGGTGGGTTTGAACCGCCAACCTTCTGGTTAGCAGTCAAGTGCCTTAGGCACTACGTTACCAGAGCTCCCAACTTAAACCTTAAACACAATAAAATATTATTTCTCTATGGGAAAATGTTGCTCTTTGGATATTGCACAGTTGATTGTTCTAATGAGTGCATGTTATTTTTCACCTTAGAGGTCTGTCTATCCTTTGGCTAAAAACTGAGCCATGGAAGTGAGTTCAGTTCAGCACTGAAGGGTAATAATGGTCATAGTCTGAGGGGCTCCATCATTCTCTGTCAGACCAGTAAGCCTGGTTTTTCTTATGTTTTGAGTTTTGCTCTACATTTTTCTCCTATTGTGGACCTCCTATCTAGGACTTCCTATTGTGATACCTTTCAGCAGTGATAGCTGGGCACCATTTGGTTCTCTGGTCTCAGGGTCATGGAAGCAAGGGTTCACGTGGTCCATTATTCCTTTGGATTAATTGCTTCCTTGCATCTTTGATTTTCTTCACTCCTCTTTGCTCTGGATGGTGAGAGACCAATAGTTTCCCCTTAGATGGCAGTTCACAAGCTTTTAAGACCCTAGTTGATGTAGAACATTGTCTTTGTGGACTATGTTAGGCCAAAAACTCTGAAGACAGTAAGGAATAGGAAAGAAGGACAGAGGGAAATGATTGATACAGGGAGGAAGAGGGAAGAGGACTGTTACATTATGTAGGTTGCAAAGAATGTATATAAATGGTTGAATGGAAAACCAATTTGCTCTGTAAACTTTCACTCAAATCACAATCAAAAAATAAATTTGTAAAAAAATTTATTTAAAAAAAACTTGACTAAAACAAAACTTCTCCAGTTCAGTTGACTTAGCACACCATTGATTTGTTTAAAAAAGGGATAAGAATAGAGCCCAATTTTGGCTGACTAAACACTAAAATAAATTGCACTATGTGTCAGAACCACATACTTTCTTTCATTCATTTATTTAGTCATTTACTAAATCAATGGACCCCCATTTATTGAATACTTTCAATGTACCAAGTGTTGTCCTACAATTGTAGGAAATGCAAGGGTAAGTAAAAATCACCCCCCTGCCTTGGAGAAGGTTATAGTCTGGAGGAGGCAATGGGGAAGCAGGGTAGGGCTATGTGAAAGAATGTTATTCATTTGGAGACCTAAGATGGTAGCAGAAGGTATGAGGTAGGGAGTGCAGCAGGGAGGGTGACCGTACAAGTCTGCCACTCAGAGACCAAATCATGTATACACAGGGTTTGGTTGCCATGAGTTTTACCCTGATATTTTGCCTTTTAATTTTATCCTGAAGGCAATTGGACACCACTGATGTGTCTTAAGCAGAGAAGGCCCACTAAAACATGTTGCTGCCAGACTGTAAGCTCCACCACTAAAACTATAAGCTAGATGAAGGCAAAGAGCATGGCTTATTCAGTGTGTATCCATAGCCATTAATGTGCACATATGAGTCTCAATAAATATTTGTTGAAGAATGAATGCATGTATGAAAACTGTTCAAAAAAGCAGAGGAGACGGGATCTCTGGAGACTGAGAGGATGAGAAGAATTTGGACCTTATGAAGTTTGGACAAAGTTTAGAATACCTTCAATGGGAATCCAAGAGCTAATAAGCAAGGGATGGTAAAATGATTGCCAGACTGCTTCACATCATTAGCTGCTAGGGAAATGCAAAGCAAAACCACAATGAGATAGTATGTCACACACACAAGAAGGTCTATAATAAAAAAGAGAGATAATAACAAATGTTGGTGAAGATATGGAGAAATCAGAATTCTAAAACACTCTGGTGAGACTGAAAAAGGGTGCAGCCTCTTTGGAAAACAGCCTGGCATTTCCACAAAAGGTTAAACTTAGAGTTATATGACACAGCCATTCCACTACTACTTCCATTAACCAAAACCAAACCAAACCAAACTCACTGCTGTCGTGTCGTTCTGACTCATAGCAACCCCTCCTTGGGTTTCCTAGGTAGTATCTCTATGGAAGTAAATTGCCTAATCTTCCTTCTGAGGAGTGGCTGGTGGGTTTGAACCGCCAGCCTTCTGGTTAGCAGTCACATGCCTTAAGCAGGTATATTAAAGCCAAGAAAATAATGAAGACCTATGTGCACACAAAAACTTGTACGTGAACATTCATAGCAACGTTATTCATATTTGACAAAAAGTGGAAACCGCCACGATGCCCACCAACTGACAAATGGATAAAGTGTGATACAGCCATTCAATGGAATATTATTCAACAGTAAATAGTAATAAGTACTGATGTTGTTGTTGTTGTTGTTGTTATGTGCCCTCGAGTCAGACCCGACTCATAGCGACCCCTCCTTGGGTTTCCAAGGCAGTATCACTACGGAAGTAGGATTGCCCAACCTTCCTTCCGAGATAAGTACTGATACATGCCACAAAATGGATAAACCTTGAAAATATAGTAAGTGAAAGAAGGCATTTACAAAATGCCTTGTATTGTATGATTCCTTTTGTGTGAAATGTCCAGAAGAGACAAATATATAGAGACATAAAGTAGATTAGTAGTTGCCTGGAGCTCTGGTAGCATAGTGGCTAAGACACTTGCCTGCTAACCAGATGGCTGGTGGTTCAAACCTCGGAAGGAAGGTTGGGCAATCCTACTTCCGTAGTGATAACTGCCTCGAAACCCAAGGAGGGGTCGCTATGAGTCGGGGCTGACTCGATGGCACATAACAACAACAACAAGGTTGGGAGGGGGAGCTCTGGTGGTGTAGTGCCTAAGGCATTTGACTGCTAACCAGAAGGCTGGTGGTTCAAACCCACCAGCAACTCCTTGGAAGGAAGGTTGGACAATCTACTTCCGTAGCAATACTGCTTCAGAAACCCAAGGAGGGGTCACCATGATTTGGATCCGACTCGATGGCAGTGGGTTTGGTTTTATTTTTTTGATTTCAGGTTGGGAGGACCTGGGGGGAAATGGGGAATAAATGCTAATGGGTATAGAATTTCTTTTTGGAGTAATGAAAATATTCTAAAGTGGACTGTGGTAATTGTTACACAACTCTGAAGATACTAAAAAACAAAGAATTGTACACTTTAAGTGGATGAATTTTATGGTATGCAAATTTTTTCTCAATAAAGTTACTACTACCCCCCCCAAAAAAAAAGATACTGTGACACTTATATTTATGAAGGAAACTTTAACACACACACACTACAATTGCCAAGCCAAGGAGAGATCCAATGGAGAGTAAATGACTTTGAAGCAAAGTTAACCAGTCTGATTCTCTGTCTTTCTCTGAGCAACCCCAAAGGCAGAGTGAAGAAAGCAGGTAAAACAAAAACAAAACAGAGCCCATATTAACTAACAATAAACAATGAAACCAGTTGCCATCAAGTTGATTCCGATTCATGGTGACCTCATGTGTCAGAGCTGATTTTTCTGAAGTAGCTCTCCAGGCTATTTTTCTGAGGTGCCTCTGGGTGGATGTGAACCACCAACTTTTCAGTCAGCCTCCAAACACATTAACTGTTTGCATCATCCAGGGACTCCATATACTCAATACATATAACAATACTCAACAGTTATTGAGAGCTTCTACAGACCAACCAAAAACCAAACTCGCTGCCATCAAGTCAGATCTGACTCATAGCGACCCCTCCTTGGGTTTCCAAGGTGGTATCATTGTGGAAGTAGATTGCCCAACCTTCCTTCCGAGGAGTGGCTGGTGGGTTTGAACCACCAGCCTTCTGGTTAGCAGTCAAATGCCTTAGGCACCACATGACCAGAGCTCCTTTCTACAGACCAAGCACTTAAAATCTTTATATACATTATCTCATTATGTATTATAACATCCTCACAGCATCCCAATGATGTAGGTACTCTCATAAACCTCAGTTTACAGATGAGGAAGTTGAGTGCCAGAAACATTAAAGTAACTTGCCCACAGTCTAAGAACCAGTACAACCAGTAAGGAAGGTATGGGGATACAAACCCAAGCAGTCTGACTCCTGAGCTCCTGGTCAACGCTGCCTTCCCTATGGGTGGAGGCTTTTGCCAGAGGTGGAGGTGGAGGTCAAGGAGAAGTGAGATGTTAGTGTACTGGGTAGGGCCCAGGCACCTGTGGTCTCAATGAGGGTAAAGAACTGGTTCTGTGGCTGTCATACAGAGTGGCACTGGATGTTGTTGTTGTTGTTAGGTGTAATCACATCAGTTTTGCCTCATAATGACACTGTGTACAGCAGATTGAAACACTGCCTGGTCCTGCACCATCCTTACAGTCATTTGAGTCCATTGTTGAAGCCACCATGTCAATCCACTTTATCGAAGGCCTTCCTCTTTTTAATGGATCCTCTACTTTACCAGGCATGGTGCCCTTCTCCAGGGACTAGTCTTTCCTGATAACCTGTCCTAAGTATGTAAGATGAAGTCTCACTATCCTTGCTTCTAAGGAGCATTCTGACTATACTTTTTCCAAGACAGATTTGTTCATTCTTCTGGCAGTCTATAGTATAGTCAATGCTCTTCATCAACACTGTAATTCAAATTGGTCTTCCTTATTTATTGTCTAGCTCTCTTATGCATATAAGGCAATTGAAAACACCATGGCTTGGGTCAGATTCACCTTAGTCCTCCAAGTGGCATCTTTGCTTTTTAACACTTTAAAGAAATCTTTTGCAGTAGATTTGCCTAATGAGCTAAGACATTATTTGATTTCTTGACTGCTGCTTCCATAGGCATTGATCATAGATCCAAGTAACATGAAATCCCTGACAACCTCAGTCTTTTCTCAGTTTCTTGTGATATTGTTTGTTGGTCCTGTTAGGAGGATTTTTGTTTTCTTTATGTTGAGGTGTAACCCATACTGAAGGCTATAGTCTTTGATATTTCATCAGTAAGTGTTTCAAGTCCTCTTCACTTTCAGCAAGCAGGGTTGCGTCACCTGCATATCACAGGCTGTTAAGTGGCCCTGGATAGCTACAGCATAAGCTGAGGAATTTGTGGTTACGCTGAGTTCTTGGAAATGGGGCAGTTTGAAACAGCATTGCAGGAAAAGGGACAAGAAGAAGAGCATGTGTTGGTCATGGAACTTTGACAGTGGATAACAGGTTGGTCATCATCCTAGGTGGTAAAATGACTGAGCCCTTCCAACTCTTGCAAGTGTATGAATTTCTGAGAGATGTACATTCCAAAGGCGTATTCCTGGGAGAAAGCTAAAGGAGACTCTGTCATCAACCAAACACGGGGACAGAAAACGTAAGAACCAGGACCTTGAAGAATACAATTGCTTCTGTCAGTGATTCTCAAACTTTCCATAATGAGGGAATCTTTCAATAATACTACCTAAGAATTTGGAACAGTATCGGCCTGTCAAATTACATTTCTATTGAGTAATTGATTTATTTTTACCATTTTCATTAACCAACAAGATTTACAATTGTCAGTTACAACTTTTGAGCAGCTGAGACCACTAGCCTTGCCTGACAGGGTTGCTATAAGCCCCAGGCCAAGCAACAAATGTTTCAATGGCCAAGGCAGCTGTACAATCTCTTCCTGTGAAGCTTTCCAGAATAATGGGATGCTGTGCTTGTCCCCATGAGAACATCTCCAGACCCTCGATCATTGTGCTCATTTGTCTCTGTTATTAGGGTTGGTTTTTTAGCAGGCAGTGCAGAAGGTGGGACAACTGTGGATTAGGCCAGGATTTGGGTCCCTGGAGGACAAAGTGCTACTTAATTAATGCTAAATGGGGCGGGGGGTACTCACTGCCATCGAGTTGGATCCAACTCATAGTAACCCCTCCTTGCATTTCCAAGGCAATATCACTATGGAAGTAGATTGCCCAATCTTCCTTCCTTCTGTTAATTTTAATGATATTAATACTATTAAAATAATGAGATTTTACATTGTTTTTCCTACTAAATGTTCAAATTCCATGTGTAGTCTACATTCACAGCACATCTCAATTTGGACTAACCACATTTCAAGGGCTCTGTAGAAGTCCTCTGGAGCTCTGGTGGTATAGTGCCTAAGGCATTTGACTGCTAACCAGAAGGTTGGCAGTTCAAACCCACCAGCCACTCTGAGGAAGGAAAATGGGGTAATCTATTTCCATAAAGATTTACCACCTCAGAAACCCAAAAGGGGGTAACTATGAGTCAGAATCAACTCAATGGCAGTGAGTTTGGTTTGGTGTGGTTTGGTTTGGTTTGGTTTGTCCTGGCAGCACAAGAGTTAAGCACACAAGTGCTAACCAAATACTTGGCAGTTTGAGTCCATCCAGCTACTTCATGGGAGAAAGATGACACAGTCTGCTTTGGAAAGATTACAGCCTTGGAAACCCGGTGAGGCAGTTGTACTGTGTCCTATAGGGTCACTATTAGTTGGACTCGACAGCAACAAGTTTGGTTTGGGTTATAACCAGTTGGGCTAGTGGCTACAAATCTAACAAACGGAGGAGCCAGAATTGGGAGCCCCTTCCTCAGACCTCCAGGGAACTTTGGTGATATAGTGGTTAAGGCATTGGGCTGCTAACCAAAAGTTTGCTGGTTTGAACCCATCAGCCGCTTCATGGAAGAAAGATGGGGTGGTCTGCTTCCATAAAGATTTACAGCTTTAAAAACACAATGGGGGTCAGAATCAACTCGATGGCAGTGAGTTTGGGGTTTTTTTTTTTTGTTTTTTTTTTTTTTGGTATTCAGATTCCAAGTCAGGGCTGTCCATGCTGCTACACAAAGCTTCTTTTTGTACCAATACAAATCAATGATTTCTATGAGGATATCTTTAAAGATACTCCACCCCAGCCACCCACCCCAGGCATGGCGGCCTCTTGATGAAGACTGGGGGTCTTCAGGGATATCACAGCAAGAGGCAATCCCTTCAAAGAAGCCAGGAACCTGACCGAAGAACCCTAAACCCTATTCATTTAGAGGACCCTGTTCTAGCTCCATAAAGAACATGTTTTTCCTGATGGAACCTGCCACATGCTTATGTGTTGGACCTGCCATGTTTAACCAATATCCTATGTCATCTTGGTGATTGAGTTCATATCTCTAGTCCTCTTCTTCTTCATCTGAAAAGGCTGCCGATAATACATACCTCACGGAGATGTTTTCAGAATAAAATCAACTAATGTTTGTAAAGCACTATGTATGGTTTCTGGTACACAGTAAGTACTCTGTAGATAATGGCTACTATTTTTAGTTACCATGTCCATTCTGAAAAAATGGCACGCAACACAGCAAAAATACTCAGGTTAGAATCAAGTTCATCTTCCTAAGTACATAAAAATTAAATACTGAGAGTTACTGTTTGTTGAGCCTGTCATCTTTCCACGTCCATAAAATTTAAATAAGAGGGATAGTAACAGCCTGGGTTACTTTAGACACAGCCATAGGCCTTCCTGGAAGCAAGGACTAGGTGAAATGATCTCTGAAATTACAAAGAATTGATTCATGTCTGGCAAATAAATATCAGAGGGGTATAGGGCAAGTATAATATGACAGCTCATTGTTTCTGGGTATCTGAATTGCTTCATTTTTCAGGGTAGTAGCTTATTGGAATATTGCAAGAACACACAGAATGATAAAATACTAGGGTAAGAAACATGCAGTTAGATTGCACTAGTAAGGATGTAGTATAGTATTGGAAATGTATTTGCATTAGAGTATTTGCATTTGAGCTGGAAAATAAATTTGAATTTAAACAAGGAACACTCGGCCATTAGTTTGACCACAGGGCCTTCATGAACCAGTATTCTAGACTGCTTGCGCTTGAGAGGCATGCAGGAGTTGAGTTGTTTGTTTTTATTTTATGATTATGAAATATATAGAGTTTGCCATTTTAATCATTTTTCAATGTTCAATTCTGAGACATTAATTACATTCACTGTGTTGTGCTACCATCACTACTGTCCATTTCCAAAAGTTTTACATCACCCCAAATGCAGTCCCCCTTCAGCAATAACTCCCATTAAGCCCTGGTAACCACTAATGACATTTTGTCTCTATGCATTTGCCTATTCTAGATGTTTCATGTAAGTGGGATCATACAACATATGTCCTTTTGTGTCTGATTTATTTCACTCAGCATAATGTTTTCAGGGTTCATCCATGTGTATCATTTCTCTTTATGGCTGAGTTGTATTCCACTGTATGGATATAGCACATTTTGTTTATTCAATCACTTGTTGATGGACACTTGGGTTGCTTCCACCTTTTGGCTATTGTGAATAATATTGCAATGAATATTGGTGTTCAGTTTAAGGGGGTCCATCCCACAGCTCTGGTATCTTCTTTACCCAGGGTAGCTTGATACAATTAAGTTAACACAGTGAATGGATGTTGTTGTTGTTAGGTGCCATTGAGTTGGTTCTGACCCATATTGATCCCATGTACAACAGAACAAAACACTGCCCAGTCCTGCACCATCTTCACAATCATTGCTACATTTGAGGCCATTGTTGCAGCCACTGTGTCAATCCATCATTGCATGGTAATATATAAACTTTTGGGGAGTAAGAGGGAAGAACAGGACTATGGCTTCTTTAAAGAGTAATCATGCCTGACCAATTTCAGAAGAAATAAACATAAACGTTGATATTAATTTTAGGGAAAAACGTTATTAGTTGCCATTGAGTCAATTCCAACTCATGATAACCTCATGTATGTAGAGTAGAACTGCTCCACAGGGTTTTTAAGGCTGTGTGACCTTTTAGAAGCACATCACCAGGCTTGTCTTCTGAGGTGTCTCAGGATGGGTTTGAACTGCCTTTTCACTAGTACTTAAGCACTTAACAATTTGCATCATCCAATAGTATGTTAGGCTGGGTTCTCTAGAGAAGCAAAACCAGTAAAGCTTATATATACATATAGAGAAAGGGAAATGTCTTAGGAAATGTTTCACACACTTATAGAAGCTGGCAAATCCCAAGTTCTTGGATCAAATGTCAAGCTGAAGGCTTCTCCTGACTCATGCAGCTGCAGGGGCTGACGAGCTCAAGGTTGGCAGGCAATATACTGGCTGTTGACTCCAACGAATGATGAATCCAAGATCTGCAGGCCAAATTGTGGATTGTTTACTCATGGACAGTTGTAGGCAGCACAACAGGATCCCGATCCACAGAAGAGTGTCTCTTTTCCCAGGATGTCCATAAATATATTGGAAGCAAGCCACACACCTAGGGAAACTCCCTTTCAACAGATTGGCTACTCAAAACATATACATCCAATCCCATCATGGGAATAACCCACATCATAATTGCTTAAACCACACAGAATTGTGGTCCAGCCAAGTTGACACACAGCTCCAACTATAACAGTCCATCCCTTGTCAACTTGGCAGTTGTACACATCTTCTTAACCATATATAATCTCTGAATAAGGACAATTATAAAGTCATATTTGTGCCTAACATGGTACACTAACACATGTACAACCAAAACACATTAACCTTGTTTACATTTCAAAGTTCATAACAGAAGGAAACAAAAATATTTGATGCACATATACAATGAAGAAATATAACAATCACAGTCCTCGTTTCTGTAACTGGTCACATGGTCATAGCTGATATTCAGAACCACCTTCTTCTACCACCCATTCTGTATTTCCCTTACCCCCAGCAAGCACCTCAGCTGGTCATGGTTCTTTGCCTGGTGGAGTGACCCAAACCTTCATGCCTGATGGGTCTGGGCCATTAGCAGTCATATCAGAATTGGGTTGCTGTAATTTTCCATTGACTTTAATCACAGGGCACGGTAGTACTAAGAGATGTCCTAAAGAATCCTCTGTATTCCAGACATATTCTTCTTTACCTCCATTATGTAATGTCAATCCAATTTCCCCTTGGTAATCAAGATCTATCACACCAGATAGTACAGTAACACCCTTCTTTGTCTGTTGATCCAGAGGCATGAGGAAGCCAAAATGGCCGGGTGGCATTCAGTATTATGTCTCAGACTGTGTCCTTAGGTGGGAGTGTTCCTCCCTTTGGGACTAAAATCCCCAGACCCTCAGAGCATAGGGTAGCAGGGACAGAAAGCAAAATTTTTTTGAGTGAGTCACTAGGGGTAATTGTGAGTGGTACCACTTCCATTTCTATCCCTTGGTTCCTGGACCCATGAATCCTGGCTATTGGAGAAACAGCACCATATATTGGATGCTGGTTTAGAGCATATACAGCCTCCTGGAGAACGTGGTCCCAACACTTCAAGGTATTGCCACCTAGCTGGTGCTGTAATTGTGTTTTTAGTGGGCTATTCCATCATTCTATCAAGCCAGCTGCTTCAGGATGATGGGGAACATGACAAGACCAGTGAATTCCATAAGCATAGGCCCATTGACATACTTCATTTGCTGTGAAGTGAGTCCCTTGATCTGAGGCAATGCTGTGTGGGACACCAGGATGGTAGATAAGACGTTCTGTAAGTCCATGGATGGTAGTTTTGGCAGAGCTTTGTGTGCAGGGAAGGTGAATCCATATCCAGAATAAGTATCTATTCCAGTAAGAACAAAACACTGTCCTTTCCATGGTGGAAGTAGTCCAGTGTAATCAACCTGCCACCACATTGCTGGCTGATCTCCCCAAGGAATGGTTCCATATCACAGACTCAGTGTTGATCTCTGCTGGTGGCAGATTGGGCACTCAGCAGTGGCAGTAGCCAAATCAGCCTTGGTAAGTGGAAGTCCATGTTGCTGAGCCCATGCATAACCTCCATCCCTGCCACCATGGCCACTTTGTTCATGAGCCCACTGAGCAATGACAGTAGTAGTTGGGGAAAAAGGATGGCTGGTTTCCAATGAACGTGTCATTCTATCCACCTGATTGTTAAAGTCCTCCTCTGCCAAGGTCACCTTTTGGTGGGCGTTCACGAGACTCAAATATCTTTACTCCTTTAGCCCATTCAGAGAGATCTGTCCACATAACTCTTCCCCACATACCCTTGTCACCAATTTTCCAATTGCTCCTTCCAAATCCCAGACCATCCAGTCAAGCCATTAGCCACAGACCAAGAATCCATATACAGTCATACATCTGGCCATTTCTTGTTCCATGCAAAGTGAACAGCCATATGCATGACTCGATGTTCTGCCCATTGGGAGGATTTCCCTTCACCACTCTCCTTCAAGGAAGTCCCAGAAAGGTGCTGCAGTGCTGCTGCTGTCCACTTTTGAGAGGTGCCTGCATATCATGCAGAACCATCTGTAAAGCAGGCACGAGTTTTCTCTTCCTCAGTCAATTGATCATAAGGAACTCCCCATGAGGTCATAGATGCAGACTGGGAGAGGGAAGGTAATATGACTGGGCCATAGGCATTTGGGCCACTTCCTCATGCAACTTACTTGTGCCTTCAGGTCCTGCTCAAGCCCAATCTCTGATATACCACTTCCATTTAATGATGGAATGCTGCTGTGCATGTCCAACTTTATGACTGTGGGTCAGACAACACCCAGTTCATGATGGGCAGCCCAGGCCTCATGGTCACTTGGTGGCCCATGGTTAGGTGTT
>NW_006921602.1:21387026-21399519 GCF_000298275.1 Orycteropus afer afer
GGGTTTGAACCGCCAGCCTTCTGGTTAGCAGTCAAGTGCCTTAGGCACCATGCTACCAGAGCTCCTAATGCCTGACATGTAAGAAGTAGAAAATAAGGAAATACATTTTTACACATGGAAAACATTCATTATAATTTGTAAAGTATTATCAATGTATAATGCAAAGTGTAAACAATGTATAATAGTGTAATAATTATTTCTAGATAGTGAAGCCAAAGGTGATTTTCTTTTTCTTTTCTTTTTTTATCTTTTTGCTTATCTGTACATTTTAAAACAAAGAACATAAATTGCTTGTGTAAGTGAAAAAACTTACTACAAATTTTTTTAATGAAAAAAAATTATGGCCTTTGACACAATAATTCCAATTTGGTGTACTATATAAAAAATAATAATCCCAGATGCAAAAGAATGCCTATACAAATCATGTAGTATGTTTTCTGTACATAATAAAATAATATATAGTAATATTCTGTACATAATAAAATAATATACAGTGATATTAAAAGATATTCATTAAAACATTAGATATTTTTAAACATTAGTACAATATTCAAAAACATTAGAAAATCCATATTGGTATTAAATGAATTAAATTGTATAAAAACAACTGATGTGATCTTGGGAATATAAACAAAAGAGAATAAACATTGTGAACAAAATAGACTAAAGTGAATAAGAGCAAAATAGTGTTACCAGGAAAAGAAAGAGTCATTACCAGGGGCATGTTTACTCTTTGGCCTCTCTTGATTAAAGTTAACTACACTTGGCACCTTTTGACAAGAACAGGATAGATTCTTTCTCAATGATTCACAAATTAACTAGAAACCCCTACATTTATTATAACTTCAGTTTTCCCAGAGGTGGAGGGTTGCCCTATGATGTAAGACTAAAATCATTAAGTCTGGTTAGTCTGGAAATGAGAGACCCAGAGGAAATAGAGTTTCGGTTTATGAAAACATAAAGTTTAGATAAATATAGACTTATTCACTTCTAAAAATGTGAGATGAACACAAGTTATTTCAATTCTATCAACATTTATCAGGTACCTCCTACAAACAAAGACAAATACTGAGAAGTGGTCTTTACTCTGGAGGAGTGTAAAAATGGCGTGGCTGGGATGTCACCAGATGAGGAGAATCATCAGCATCAACAGTTCAAGACTGATACCTATGAAGTGGAGGTCAAACATGCTTTTACCCTCCAAACTTTTTTTTTTTTTTTTTTTACCAACTCTGACAGCAGTCATCACTCCCACAGCACTCTCTATTTCTCTGCTGGGTGTGATAATATGTTGCAGTAGCCACATAGAACACAGAGACCATACTCACATTTATGGGGTTTGTTAGGGTGATAACAGGTTACAATTCAAGATCAGGAGCAACTCAGGACACAGTTCTTGAGTTGAGACAGCTTCTTGCTGTGCTCACAGGCAGGCCTCTCTCTCTGGCCCTAAGGCCTTTAAGCTCTCAGCTCTTCAGCTTCCTGGGCCTCTTTGGCCAGCCTTGCATTTGACCTCCTTGAGACAAAGCTCTTTAGCTCCACTATTAAGTGCCCAGAGGCACCCCACTCTACCAGTAAACCTCAGCTTGAAGGCACTCAGCTCTCTCACCCTGTGGACCAGTGACAAGTTCCTGGAGGTACCCTATTCTACCAGGAAGCCTCCTGGCCAAAGTCAGTCAGCATTCTCACTCCCTGGGTTGGCTCACCCACTTTAGCTGCCTTGATCCATGTGCCAGGAAGCCCATCACACCATCTCACACCAGTCTCCTCGTTCTGCTGCCACCATTTTTCTGCCATGGCTCTTCAACATCTCATGCCATCTGCAATGTTACAACATTCTCTCTCTCTCTCTCTCTCTCTCTCCTAGGTCTAAGAGTTTCTCAGTGTAAGGACCCTCAGTTCAAAAGATAGGTTCTGCTTCTGTCTCTTCTTCTTTGTGGTAGTGAGGTCACCACTTGCAGCCTTTGGGATCACTCAATTTAAGCCTACTTGAAGACTAAGGTATGCCTGCCCTAAACCTTAGTATTTTCAATAGCCTTATATACATGTGAGTTTTGTTTTGTTTTTAATGCATGTGAAAGCTGGACAATGAATAAGGAAGACCAAAGAATCAATGCATTTGAATTGTGGTGTTGGTGAAGAATACTGAAAATACCATGGACTGCCAGAAGAATGAACTTCCTGGAAGAAGTGCAGCCAGAATGCTCCTTAGAAACAAGAATGGCCAGACTTTGTCTCATCTACTTTGGTCATTTTGTTAGAAGGGACCAGTCACAGTAGAAGGATTTCATGCTTGGTAAAATAGAGGGTCAGTGAAAAAGGAGGAAACCATCAATGAGATGAATTGACACAGCAACAGGCTCAAGCATAGCAAAGATTGTGAGGATGGTGCAGGACCAGGCAGTGTTTCATTCTGTTGTACATAGGGTCACTATGAGTCAGAACCAACTCCACATCACCTAGCAACAACAACAGGATGGCAAAACTGACCAATCACCTCATTAGTGTCATATATACCTTATTTGTGTATTTGTATTTCTATCCCATAGTTTGTGGGAGTTACAAGACCATGGTGAGAAAGGGCATATAAAAACAATCCATTGCCCCACAAGGAGCTCACTGCCTAATGATGTAGCTCACGTTCGATTCTGAAATTCCACAATAATCTTCAAAAGTATGTACAGGATAAATCCACAGGTAGGCCCAAGAAAGGTGGGGATGAATTTAGAAAGGCAGGAGAGAAAGGACTGAACTAGAACTTAGAAGCAAGTGTTCTTAATTGTTCCTTTCACAGCTGAGTTATTAAGGGAAGCAGGACATCAGGGCTGACTTCTGAGCTCTCCCTCAAGTGGAGAGTTGCTGACAAGGACAACCATGGATAGTGGAGGAGGCGCTGCAGAGGGGCATGGCAGAAGGCTGTCTTATGCAGGATGGTACGGTATTAGTTTCCAAATCAAGTCTTAGCCAGAGCTGGTCCCACTTCCAGTGGGCAATGTGTTGTAAAATCTGGCATGAAGACACCAGGAAGACCCCAAAGCCACAGCCTGACTCATTCCTTCTGGATCCTGGGGTTCCCTGTACATGTTCTACTGTGTTACTCAGGGTTTTGACTGACACTCAGACAGAAACATTAATGGAAGTGGCTTTGAAAGTTATCAAATGTCTGCTCCTTGTTGGGAAAGTTCTGGGAAACTGGCAGAGGTTGTGATGGGATTGGGAGTGGGGACATCCTGAAAAAGGAGCAAATTATCAATCACTCCTTTCTACAATACATCCTGGCGCTTTGAATAGCTTGATTTTGCTCTTGGATTGAGTTCTCATTTGGTAGCAAAGAAGTCTTACACTGAAGACTTACAGGAACAGCCTCCGCAGCTGGCCTGAGGCGGCAAGGTTTGGTGGCAGTGTGGTGACTGGGGTGTTCTCTGCTGCCACCTAGAGGATCCACTGAGAAAGCTCAGGTGAGAAATTTAATCTAGAGGTACTCATTGTGGTCCCCGGACTAGCAGCCTCAGTGCCAAGTTATCAGCTGTCCCAGAAATTACGGAAGTGGGGGCAGTCAACTGTGTTTAACAATCCCTCCAGGTAATTCTGATGGACATTCAAGCTGTAGAAGCATTTTCTTAGACTAAGTAATGATTCATGTCCAGGGATGTATGAAATGGATAATTAGAGATTTCTCAATTGGGAGAAGCTGTCTCCTTACTGATGATCAAAGATCATATACTTTTTAAAGAACTAAATGTTACTAGTTATTTTTTAAAAAAATTATTCTTCTGTATCCCAGAAAGGACAAGAAGACATAACACTAACTTCTCTGCTTTTTACCCAGAATCTCCTGCTTCTAATCATCCACTGTTTCGCTGTCTATGAGTCACATACCTGTTTTCATCTCACTTCCTATCATTCCTCCATTTCATTTATCCTAGACCAATGCCATTGGCTGATTATCTGAATTCAGCCTTCGTCACCTTATTCACCCTATTTCTTCCACCAACGGCACATTTTGGATTAAAATTCAAAATAAAAAGTTCTAAAATATTGCACTCATTTTTAAGGCTCTTTTGATCACCATTTCCTCCATGAAGCCTTCCCTGGTTTCCCCAGCCAATACTGATCTTCCCTATCATGAACCACCATCACACTTCATTTATACCTCCCTATTATTGCTCTCCATAGGAGCTCTGGTAGCATAGTGGCTAAAGCACTTGACTGCTAACCAGAAGGCTGGCGGTTCAAACCCACCAGCCACTCCTCGGAAGGCAGGTTGGGCAATCCTACTTCCATAGTGATACTGCCTCGGAAACCCAAGGAGGGGTCGCTATGAGTCAGGGTCGACTCGACGGCACATAACAACAACAACAACAACATTATTGCTCTCCACCACTCGTCTGTCAGTTTGTTGTACTCTGATGGCTTGCATGTTGCTGTGAGACTAGAGGCTCATGGTTTAAAATCAAGAAGGGAGTGCTTCGGGGTTGTATCCTTTCACCATACTTGTTCAATCTGTATGCTGAACAAATAATCCAAGAAGCTGGACTATATGAAGAAGAATGCGGCATTCGGATCAGAGGAAGACTCATTAACAACCTGCGATATGCAGATGACACAACTTTGCTTGCTGAAAGTGAAGATGACTTGAAGCACTTATTGATAAAGATTAAAGACTACAGTCTGCAGTATGGATTACACCTTAACATAAAGAAAACGAAAATCCTTACAACTGGACCAATAAGGAGAATCACAATAAATGGTGAAAAGATTGAAATTGTCAAAGATTTCATATTACTTGGTTCCACAATCAACATCAATGGAAGCAGCAGTCAAGAAATCAGGTGACATACTTCACTGGGCAAATCTGCTGCAAAAGACCTTTTTAAAGTGCTGAAGAGCAAAGATGTCTCTTTGAAGACTAAGGTGTACCAAACTCAAGCCATTGAGGTGTTTTCAATTGCCTCAAATGCATGGGAAAGCTGGACAGTGAATAAAGAAGACTGAAGAAGAGTTGAGTTGTAGTGTTGGCACAGAATAGTGAAAGTACCATGGACTGTCAGAAGAACTAACAGATCCGTCCTGAAAGAAGCACAACCAGAATGCTTCTCAGAAGCAAGAACGGCCAGACTTCATCTTATGTACTTTGGTCATTTTGTCAGAAGGGACCATTTCCTGGAGAAGGATATCATGCTTGGTCAAGTGGAGGGTCAGTGAAAAAGGGGAAGACCCTCAACAAGATGGATTGACATAGTGGCTGCAACAATGGGCTCAGATGTAGAAGGATTGTGAGGCTGGGGCAGGACCAGGCAGTGTTTCATTATGTTGTACATAGGGTCGCTATGAGTCAAAGCCAAAGTGATGGGACCTAAAAACAACATTAGTACTCTGCTGGCATGGTGAATAAGGCATTTGGCTGCTAACCAGAAGATCAGAAGTTAAAACCACCAGCCACTCCATGGAAGGTAAAGATTTATAGCTTTGGAAACCCAATGAAGGTTGCTATGAGTTGGAATTGACTTGATGACAGTAAGGCTTTCCTTGTTTTTATTTTTAATTCAGGACTCAGTTATAGCAAGGATTGTGAGGATGGCGAACTACCAGGCAGTGTTTCATTCTGTTGTACATGGGGTCGCTATGAGTCAGAGCCAACTCTACGGCACCTAACAACAACAGTGCTTCAGATGCCACCTCTTGTTTTTTAGTTATTAGTTGACATTTCTTATCCTTTTGTGGCCAGTGACTGGGTCCTATTCATATCAGTGTCGTCCAGTGCAAAGTAGGGACATGCAAATGCTCTCTGAAAGGGGTAAATGAATGAGTGGGTCTCTCACAAAATAGCAGCTCATCACTGCTGTTGGAATTAAAATCAGTGTGATGCAGATATTGCAGCAGAAAATTGACATAAGGGTCATATAGGAGCACCAGACCGGTAAAGCTGGAAGACAAACCTTGGTATAGTCCAAAGTCTCTTGGGGCGGGCCCTAGATCCATCAGGACCAGAGAGGCCACCAACTCCCCCTGCTGGCCACTGTAGCTGTTAGGCTCCCACTCCTAGGTAGTCCCTGTGAGGCCTTCAATTCCATCAACACCCTTAGTCCTTTAAGAAATGCACCTGAAAACCCAGGAGCTCTCAAAATGCTCCACCCTTGCAACTGCTAATACCTGGCTGGGAACGTTGCCTCCTGTAGACCCTGAGCCTCTGGTCCAAATTTCCTGTTGCCACTCAGGAAGATGGGTCAACTCTGATATTTCTCCTCTCCCAGGTTTGGTCCCATCCTCACTGTCCTCTCCAATAAATGGCTGCATGTTTATAGTTCTGACTGTTGTGGACCTCCTGAGAAAGAGAGAGAAAGGCCTGACACTGGAGCTGTGGCCTTTGAAAGAGAACCTGAAAGCTAATGAGAAGTAAGATAGTAAGGAATCTTCCAAAGAAAAATTTATGAGGAGAAGAAGACTATCACCAAAATAAAGAGCAAAAGATATTGAAGCCTAGGGGACAAATGGAAAAGGACAGTCCACCAGGTCGTCAGAGGTGACATAGCAAGGGCTTGGGGCTCAAGCGCAGAGTCTGAAGCATGTCTGGATTTGAGTGTCTGTATCCCTTTGAGGGGAGCTCTTGTTGCGTAGTGCCTAAGAGATTTGACTGCTAACCAGAAGGCTGGTGGTTCAAACCCACCAGGCACTCCTTGGAAGAAAGGTTGGGCAATCTACTTCTGTAGTGATACTGCCTCGGAAACCCAAGGAGGAGTCGCTATGAGTTGGGTCTGACTCGAAGGCACATAAGAACAACAACAACAACATCTCTTTGAAAGGCCTTTAGACAGTCCCTGGCCTCTCAAGTTGAAGTTCTCTCATGTATTTAACACTATAGTCACTGAAATAAAACTTTGTGGGCAGTCTTCCTTCAGGGTCACCTCACTGACCCAGGAGTCCCAGAGTGTGCTCATAATTCTTCTGAGACCCTGAGGTGAGCAGTCCACAGGCAGGTCTCCTTCATGATCATTAAGAAGTAGCAGGGTGCTGTGGGGAAGGTGGGGGAGGCTTGTGAGGAGCTCACAGTGGGGGAAGGAACAGCACAGGAGGGGGGTGTTCCTAGTGCCCACACTTACCTCACCATCTTTTATAAATCCCTTCAAGTTGCTGCTGTTTACTTTTCTATGAATGTGTCCTGTGGGATGCATATATGTTCTGGGTCTGGATGAAACATTAAGAAATTGGCTTGGAAGAAACTAGAAACAGTGATTGCCTCTGAGAAGAGAAACTGGAGAAATTGGTGCTAAGAATGAGGAACTTACTCTTCATTGTTTTACCTTATTGTTCTATTTACATTTTTTATTATATGCTACTTAAAAAAATAATCTTGTCTTTATAGATAAAAATAAAAAGGACAGTAATAGGCAAATCACAAAATCAGAAACCAAACTTCACTAACAATAAAAAGAAAAGATTAATCTAATTAAGGTGAGATTAGTCTATTATTTAGGAAAAAAAAAAGGTATGTTAATAATAAAAGCTGAGGAGTGGGGGAAGTGGAGAAACTGTTACATTTTTACATTGCTAGCTCCACCACTCATTTGTCAGTTTGTCCTGCTAGGGTACCTTGTGTGTTGCTGTGAGATTGGAGGCTATGCCACCAGTATTTCAAATACCAGCACGGTCACCCATAGTGGACAGATTTCGGCGGAGCTTCCAGACTAAGACAGACAGGGAAGAAGGAAGAGGCCATCCCCTTCTCAAAGAATTGGCCGGTGAAAACTCTAGGAATAACAGTGAAACACTGTCTGACATATTACTGGAAAACTTTAGGAATAGCCCTGAAACATTGTCCTGGAAGAAGTGCAGCCAGAATGCTCCTTGGTCAGAAGGGACCATTCCCTGGAGAAATATATCATGCTTGGTAAAGTGGAAGGTCAATGGAAAAGGCCCTCAACAAGATGGATTCACATAGTGGCTACAATGATGGGCTCAAGCATAGCAAGCGGTGTGAGGCTGGTGCCCGCCTGGGCAGTGCTTCATTCTGTGTTGTACATAGGGTCAATGTGAGTCAGAGTCCGCTCAATGGCACCTAACAACAACAGTTGCCTTAGTTACCTTGTGCTGGTATAAAAAGTGCCACAAGTGGATGGCTTTAACAAATAGAAATCCATTTATCTTGAGTTTTAGGAGGCTAGGAGTCTGAATCCAGGGTGCTGGCTCCATGGGAAGATTTTCTCTCTCTGTCAGCTCTCAGAAGGTCTATGTCTCTTAGCACCTCTGCTTCCTGGTTCTTTGGAAATTTTCATGTGTCTATTTTACTCCATCTCTCCTCTGCTCACTTGTTTAATCTCTTTTAATCTCAAAAGAGATTGACTCAAGATACATCCTACACTTATCCAGCCTCATTAACATAACAAAGACAACCCATTCCCAAATAGGATTATAACCATAGGCAGACAGACCAATCACATCAAACTTTTCAAAAGATTTTACAAATTGGCACAGACACTAGTATTATGGATTGAATTACATCCCCCGAAAATAAGTGTTTTAACCATAGGTATAGAAGTTAGGATTTAAAACACATATTTTGGGGGGACATAATTCAATCCATAATACTAGTATCTGTGCAAATTTGTAAAATCTTTTGAAAGGCATTTTGGCAACATTTATAGAAACTAAGAAAAAATTTTTTTTTCACTTGATATCTTAGAAATTCCACTTTTGGTCATCTAAACCACAAAAACACCCATTGCTGGCAAGTCAGATCTGACTCACAGTGACCCTCCTTGGGTTTCTGAGGCAGTTATCACTACGGAAATAGATTGCCCCATCTTCCTTCTGAGGAGCGGCTGGTGGGTTTGAACCACCAGCCTTCTGGTTAGTAGTCAAATGCCTTAAGCACTACACCACCAGAGCTCCCATGCCTTTGGTCATCTAGCCAAACAAAGCAAATCATTTGAAACATGGACAGTGCTACAAACACAAAGCTATTCATTGTAGGAAGGCAGAACTTACATATCCAATAATAAAAGGATGGGTCAGTAATTGATGGGATTCACTCAGTGGGATGTTATGCAGGATTTTAAAAAAGTGACAATCTACTAACAGCAAACATGCTTAATCTATAGTGTAAAGTGACAATAAAAGCATACACAAAATCACATAACATTGTGCTGATTGTTGTTGGGATGTTGTCAAGTCAATTCTGATTCATAATGACCCCTTGTGACAGAGTATAACTGCCCTATAGGATTTTCTTCACTGTATTCTTTATTCAGCCTATCACCAAGTCTTTATGGAGTTTCTGTGTGATTCTGAACTGCCAACCTTTCTGTTAGCAATTGAGTGCTTAACCATTCTGTCACCAGGGCTCCTACTGTTGTGTAACCAAAACCTATTGTTGTTGGGTTGATTCTAACTCATAGCAACTGTATCAGATGGAGTAGAATGGTCCCATAGGACTGTACAGAAGCAGACTGCCACATCTATCTCCTGCAGAGTAGCTAGTAGGTTCTCAAACTGCCAATTGTTTGGTTAGAGTAGAGAGCTTAACTACTTACTGTACCACTAGGGCTCCTGATAATGTAGTGGTAACAGTTTAAAGAACTGTATAGGAAAAAAAGACTGAAAGGAAATGTAGCAAAATGCCAATAGCAATTGCATTCAGCTAGTAGGATTATTTTCCTTTTTTTTTTGTAAAATATATTTACCTTGTTTTGTATGGAAAAAATAAATGTGTAAAGCAAGAAATAAGGTCTGTCTTTCAGGTCTTCTGCCTGCCAAGAAAGAGCGTATGTAAGACCTCTTGGCAAGTTGAGGTGTTATCCTATTTCCAGATACTTGTGGCTATGAAATGCATACTTAAGGAAGAGTAAACACCACAATACATACATCTATTTCCATAGCGTCTGAAAAGCAGCCCCTGGTATGTAAGGATTCCAGCTCCTGTGTTGAAGTTAAGAGGAAATGTACCAAATGTAGTTCATACTCTGGTTATAAAGGGTCTAAATGGAATATGGCAAAATAAAAATGGCAACCCACACCAGCTCACCCTGGGTGACATGCCCAATATCCCTCCTCGCCAGAGGGGTGGGGTTGCAAGCCAAGAAGGAACAAATGTCACTTCCAGGCTAAGGTTGGATGTTTCTGATAATACTAAGGATTATCACCACTATTTGTCCTCCAGGGGAGAGAGCTGGTGAGGCCTTAGTCTTTGTGTACCTAGAACTAGCATCTGAAGTAAGCTGAAAATGCCCCTTCCTAAATGGGCTAATACCTTGGTTGTGGTTGTTGTTGTTATATGCCGTTGAGTCAGACCTGACTCATAGCGACCCCTCTTTGGGTTTCCGAGGCAGTATCACTACGGAAGTAGATTGCCCCATCTTCCTTCCAAGGAGTGGTTGGTGGGTTTGAACCACCAGCCTTCTGGTTAGCAGTCAAGTGCCTTGGCCACTACGCTACCAGAGCTTCCAATACCTTGGTGTTCCATCAAATCAATATTCTTTAGCATTTGTGCACCATCTTTGAGGGACAAAATGAAGCAGTATGCTGGGGTTAGCATGGAGAAAGGAGATCCCTGGTAGCAGCTCTCAGTCTCTCCTCCAGTGTCCAAGCCAATTCAGCTCTGATTTCAAATTTGGACATTCCAACTCAGCCAAACCAATGTCCTAGCCCTACTGAGTTCACACTTCAGAGAAGGCAGTTTAGTCATCATGCAGTTGGTCAAGTTGGTTCTTGGGTGTCTGCAGCACAGGGAATTACTTAACATGGCCCTTCTAGCCATAGTCCTCCATTTTGTAATGTACTGTAAATCCTAGTCTCTATGCCTGTGCTTATAGTCCCATTTTGGAATGTGTTGTCCATTATGTTATTGAGGCAGCATTGGGGTGGGATATATCTTGAGTCATTACCTTACTAGAGGGTGTGACTTGAGTCATCACCCTTAGTTTCCTTGAGGGTCTCGTCTGCATGCAATATATATGAATGCTCTGGCAAAATCCACTCTCTTGCTCTGTATTCTGCATCTGATTCGTCATCATTTGATCCCCAGTTCTTGGGACAGCAGTTAGTCATCTGACCTGCTGATTTAGGTTCATTGGCCCCTGCAACCATGTGAGTGAAAAGAATTTTCCAGACTGATGCCTGACCCACGGATTTGGGACTTGCCAGCCCCCACAACTACATGAGCCATTTCCTTGGCAGTTCATGGGTTCTGTGAGACATTACAGTGAAATACAGAACTCTAGGATGGGAGGGAGAGTACTGAAAAAAGGAGTAGTTGATGTTAGAGATGATGGAATGGTATAGCAGTTTGGGAAAGTTGGACATTCAGGACATTCGGTCCCTCACAGAGATCAGCCTTGAAATTATTCAAGTAGTGTCTCACTACCCTCCAACATAGCTATTAAGATAATTAAGATCGTGATTTCCAATAGAGTATTCTCTTAAACAATTTTCTCCATCTAACGACCTTTCCAATGGTGTCTATTGCCTTGATGGGGTTTAAGCACCTTATAAGATGGCACCCAATGGGACCTTAACTTGGCTCGCTTCATGGTCACTTTGTGAGTCTTCCCAGTATCTACAATTCCCACCATCTGAAATATCTCTATATCAACGTTCAATTTCTAACTGCAAAGGTTGATTTTTTGTTTTTGAAAACTGTTGAATATTCAGTTATACACACACACACAACATGCTCACAATTTTGCAAATCAGCTTTTTCTTTTAAACCCTCCTTTGGTTCTAGGTTTTCAAAGGGCATGTCTGGGATATTTGGCTATTGTTTCACTGTACTCAGGAAACCAATATATCTGGAGGAGTTGGCTCGTCCCTTCTTAGCCAATCTTTCCATAGCTTCTCCATGGTTGAGACTGGTCACTTTCTAGCTTGTCCTTACTTATAAGACATACCCCTTTTAGGATGTCAACTGAAAGCCTGGGATGTCTTATCCCTTCTATGGCAAGTCTTGAATTCTAATTTTTGTCTCTTCACAACCTCTGATTAGATTCCCAGCCTCTTAGTAGCCACTTTCTCCTTGGTTTTTTCACCATCTTGTCCAGCAGAGGAGATAGCAAATGCCTTAAGAGGAAATTGCATGCGGGATACCAAGCATACTTCTCTGTAGTTAACTTCTTTTCCAGATCATAGCCTCTTAAGTCTTGGATGTCTTGGTTGCTTCTCAATGCCTTTAAACAGCTGTTTTTAAAAAAATATATATGCCTGCTTTTATAGTTGTTCTCTGTGGAAGAGTTTAGTCTGACACCAGCTACCACGTCGTGACCAGCTACCAAGTCATGCCTGAACCAGAACTCAAATCCTTTTTGAAAGTTATGACATATAAAGCAATGAGCGTTTTAAAAACTTACCATTAAAAAAAAAAAAAATTGACCAAAAAGAAAAAAACAGAAAAAGGAATTAACTAAAGCTATATACATCAATATAGGAGCTCTGGTAGCATAGTGCCTAAGGCACTTGACTGCTAATCAGAAGGCTGGCGGTTCAAACCCACCAGCCACTCCTC
>NW_006921602.1:21399619-21418295 GCF_000298275.1 Orycteropus afer afer
AAGACTGGGCAATCTACTTCCGTAGTGATACTGCCTTGGCAACCCAAGGAGGGGTCGCTATGAGTCAGGGCTGACTCAATGGCACATAACAACAACAACAACAATATACATCAATATAGACAGGTCTCAAAAACATGAAAAAAAAAGTACAGAATAATGTGTAAAGATGCTAAGATGTACCAAAAATTAAAAACCCTTAAAACAATATTATATATTATTCAGCATGCATATATGTAGAAATATTAAAAATTGAGTCGAACAATACATACCATATTTTCTGGTGGCATAGTTGGTTAGGCATTTGGTTGCTAACCAGAATGTCAACAGTTCAAACCCACCAACTGCTCTGCATTCCACTTCTGTAAATATTTACAGCCTTAGAAACACAATGGGGTCACTAGGAGTTGCAGTTGACTCAAAGACAGTGTTTGTTTTTTTTTTTTTTGCTTTATATATATGAACACAAATAAGTGTCAAAAACATGATTCTATGTGAAAAAAGTTACAGGATAATACGTACAAAATGCTAACATGTATCCAAAACCATAAAACAATATTATATAGCATTCAGAACATTCCCAGGATGCTATATAATGTAGAATTATTAAAATGTGAGAGGAAGAATACATATCAGATTCCAAATAGTGGCTGACTTTGGGAGGGACAAAAAGGAAGAATGACAGTGAGGGACAAAGGAGGAATCTTCAACTTTATCAGTAATGTCTTACTTCTTTTCTTTAAAAATGTAAAGCAGATATGACCAAATGTTTGACACACTGCCACTGAGTTGGATCCTACTAATGGTGACCCCTCCTTGGGTTTCTGAGGCTACGGAATTAGATTGCCCAACCTTCCTTCTGAGGAGTGGCTGGTGGGTTTGAACCACCAGCCTTCTGGTTAGCAGTCAAATGCCTTAGGCACTACACTACCAGAGCTCCTGACCAAATGTTAAGCATTGTTAATTCTTGGTCAACAAAAGAAACCAAGAAAATCCTCAGTTTAAAATTCTCAGAGATCAGATGTTATGCTCTCTTACCTACCTATTTCTGTCTTCCCTATATTTGCTTGGTAGGGGAAGGCCAGGAAGCAGTGGCAGATGCCTTTTGGAGGGCAAGAATAGGTAGGGAAAGCTGAGAAGTGGGAGTTGAGCAGTTTGGAACAACTAAGGGAGACAAACTCGTCTGTCAGTTTGTTGTCGTGTGGTGGCTTATGTATTGCTGTGAGACTGGAGGCTATGCCACTGGTGTTTCAAGTGCCAACAGGGTTACCCATGGTGAACAAGTTTCAGCGGAGCTTCCAGACTAAGACAGACTTGGAAGGAGAAAGAGGCCATCCACTTCTCAAATAATTGGCCAGTGAAAATCTTATGAATAGCAGTGAAACACTGTCTGATATATTACTGAAAAATAGCCCTAAAACGATATCTGATATAGTTCCAGAAGATGAGCCCCTCAGATCAGAAGGCATTCAAAATATGACTAGGAAAGAGCTGCCTCCTCAGAATAGTTGTTGTTGTTGTTGTTGTTATGTGCCATCGAGTCAAACCCGACTCATAGCGACCCCTCCTTGGGTTTCAGAGGCAGTATCACTACGGAAGTAGGATTGCCCAACCTTCCTTCCGAGGAGGGGCTGGTGGGTTTGAACTGCCAGCCATTTGGTGAGCAGGCAAGTGTCTTAGCCACTATGCTACCAGAGCTCCCTCAGAATAGAGCCAACCTTAATGATGTGGATGGAGTAAATCTTTCAGGTCCTCCTTTTGCTGATGTGGTATGACTCAAGATAAGAAGCAGCAGCTTCAAACATCCATTAATAATCAGAACATGGAATGCATGAAGAAGTATGAATCTAGGAAAATTGGAAGTTGTGAGAAATGAAATGGAACACATAAAGATTGATATTCTAGGCATTAGTGAGCTGAAATGGACAGGTTTTGACCATTTTGAATCACACAACTATATGAGCTACTATGGCAGGAATGAGAAATTGAACAGAAATGGCATGGCAGTCATCATCACAAAGGGTATTTCAAGATCTATCCTGAATGTTGTCAGTGACAGAATAATATCCATAAGCCTACAAGGAAGACCAGTTAATACTACTATTATTCAATTTACGCACCAACCACCAAAGCCAAAGACGAAGAAATTGAAGATTTTTACCAGCTTCTACAGTCTGAAATTGACCAAACATGCAGTCAAGATGTGTTGATTATTATTGGTGATTGGAATGAAAAATTTGGAATCAAAGAAGAATCCAGTAGTTGGATAATATGGCCTTGGTGGTAGAAATGATGCAGCAGATCACACGATAGAATTTTACAAGACCAACAACTTATTCATTGCAAATACCTTTTTCAACAACATAAACAGTGTCTATACACAGGGAGTTCACCAGATGGAATACACAAGAATCAGATCAACTAAATCTATGGAAAGAGGTGATGGAGGAGCTTGATATCTTCAGCCAAAACAAGGCCAGGAAGGGACTGTGAAACAGGCCATCAACTACTCATATGCAAGTTCACCTTGAAGCTGAAGACAATTAAAAGAAGTCCATGAGAGCAAAAATATGACCTTGATTATATCCCTCCTGAATTTAGAGACCATCTAAAGAATAGATTTGATGCACTGAACACCGATGATTGAAAACCAGAATTGTGGGATGACATCAAGAACATCATCCATGAAGAAAGCAAAAGATCATTAAAAAGACAGCAAAGGAAGAAAAGACCAAAGTGGATGTCAGAGGAGACTCTGAAACTTGCCCTTGAAAGGAGAGTAACTACAGCAAATGGGAGAATGAACAGGATAAAAGAGCTGAACAAAAGATTTCAAAGAGCAGCTTGAGAAGACAAAATCAATTATTATAATGAAATGTGCCAAGAGTTGGAGTTAGAAAACCAAAAGGGAAGAACATATTTGGCATTACTCAAGCTGAAATAACTGAGGAAAAATTTTAGCCTCAAATTGCAGTATTGAAAGATTCCATGGGCAATATGTTGAATGATTCAGGAAACATCAAAAGAAGATGGATGGAATACACAGAGTCACTATACCAAAAAGAATTGGTAGATGATCACCCATTTCAGGAGGTGGCATGTGATCAAGAACCAATGGTATTGAAGGAAGAAGTCAAACTTGCACTAAAGGAATTGGCAAAAAACAGGGCTCCGGGAATTGATGGAATAACCATTGAGATGTTTCAACAAACAGATGCTGCACTGGAGGCACTCATTCAGTTATGCCAAGATTTGGAAGACAGCTACCTGGCCAACTAACTGGAAAAGATCCATATTTGTACCTATTCCAAAGAAAGGTGATCCCATAGAATGTGGAAATTATTGAACAATTATCATTCATATCACATGCAAGTAAAATTTTACTAAAGATAATTCAAAAACAGTTGCAGGAGTACATTGACAGAGAACTTCCAGAAATGCAAGCTGGATTCAGAAGGGGATGTGGAGTGAGGGACATCATAGCTGATGTCAGATAGATCTTGGCTCAAAGCAAAGACTACCAGAAAGATGTTTACTTGTGTTTTATTGACTATGCAAAGGCATTCAATTGTGTGGATCATAGCAAATTGTGGATAACATTGAGAAGAATGGGAATTCCAGAACACTTAATTGTACTCACAAGGAATCTGTACACAGACCAGGAGGCTGTCATTCAAACACAACAAGGGGATACTTCGTGGTTAAAATCAGGAAGGGAGTGGATCAGGGTTGTATCGTTTCACCATACTTATTCAATCTGTATGCTGAGCAAATAATCTAAGTAGCTGGACTATATGAAGAAGAATGTGGCATCAGGATTGGAGGAAGGCTTATTAACAACCTGAGATATGCAGATGACACAGCTCTGCTTCCTAAAAGTGAGGATAACATAGAGCACTTACAGATGAAGATTAAAGACTACAGTCTGCAGTATGGATTACACCTCATATAAAGCAAAAATCTTCACAACCGGACCAATAAGCAGCGTTACAATAGATGGAGAAAAGATTGAAGTTGTCAAAGACTTCATATTACTTGGTTCTACAATCAACACCAATGGAAGAAGCAGTCAAGACATCAAAAGATGTATTGCATTGGGCGAATTTGTTGCAAAAGGCCTCTTTCAAGTGCTGAAGAGCAGAGATATCTCCTTGAAAACTAAGAGGTGCCTAACCCAAGTCATGGTATTTTCAATCACCTCATATGCATCGGAGAGCTGGACAATGAATAAGGAAGATCAAAGAAGAGTTGATGCTTTTGAGTTGTGGTGTTGGTGAAGAATGCTGAAAGTACTGTGGACTGCTGGAAGATCTAACAAATCCACTCTGGAAGAAGTGAATCCGTAATGCTCCTTGAAAGTGAGGATGGCTGGCCTTCATCTCACTGACTTTGTCATGTCAGAAGTGACCATTTTCTAGAGAAGGCTGTCATGCTTCGTAAAGTGGAGGGTCAACTAAGGAGGGGAAGGCCCTCAACAAGATGGATTGACATGGAGGCTGCGATGATGGGTTCAGGTATAGTAGGTATTGTGAGGCCGGCACAGGACCAGGCAGTGTTTTGTTCTGTTGTGCATAATGTCACTATGAGTGTGAGACAACTCAACGGCGCATAACAGCAACAACTGTATCTGTTGCTCCTTAAATGTCTATATTGGGCTCAAACATATCAAAGATCATGAAGATTGTTTAAGATCAGCCAACATTTCATTCTGTTATATACATATATTAAAAAAAAAAAAACATTGCTATTGAGTTGTTTCTGACTCGTAGTGACCCCTCCTTGGGTTTCTGAGGTGGTATCTCTATGGAAGTAGATTGCCCAATCTTCCTTCTGAGGAGTGGCTGGTGGGTTTGAACCACCAGCCTTCTGGTTAGCAGTCAAATACCTTAGGCACATACTCAATGGCAACTAATAACAACACAAATAATGTCTATGTTGCTAAAAATGAAGTCACTACTCCTCAGTTGGCCTCATAACATCTAGGGAGCAAGCTCTAAATATACACTGGCACTCTTCAGAACACTCTCCTTGTGTAACAATAAGCCTGGGAGTGTTATGTTTCCAGCCTTCATGCCTCTGATTATCACAGGGTTGACCACTTGGTTAACTTGGGCAAACCTTTTCATGAGGTTTGTGAAGACCATCCAATTTACTAACTATGAAGTCCAAAAGCATTTTGCACCATGATTTTAGAATCCAGCAGCAATGAAATACACAGATTAAAACAAAAGAATTTGCCATGGAGGGAAGGGTTTGGTATAATGAGTTATTCATTTATCCTAAGGCCTAATTTCAGAAAATTAACCTGGTTTGGAAGCCATGTGTGAATCAGGAACAACTGCCTCTTACGAGGGCCAGCACTTTGGATTCTCCCTAGGCCAGAGGAGGTGGCTGGAGTTCTATTCTCTAGTGTCATTATCCAGATGCCAGGAATAGTCTCCCCTGGTGACAGACTGGGCCTCAGATGTCTCCTTCTCAGGGAGCCAGGAACTTAAGAGGAAGCTTAGGTATCAGCCTTTTTCAGATCCTGTTTCCCTTGCCTAACCCTGCAGGGAGCTCTCTGCCTCTCTCCAAAGAGGCCAAGTATTTGTGCCCAGGGATAGGCTAGGAACCACTGGAACTAGATAAAAAGCAAGGTAGCCCCAGCTACAGAGATAGAACCAGGCAAAGCCAGGAGCTGGACTGGTAGGCTTATCACCCAGCCCTTTGAAAGGCAAGAGGGCATTTAACTGGAGCCACCTGGTTTATCGTCATTCCCAACCCTTTTCCTGGAAAAAACCCTGCCCTAGAAAGGCCATGTGATAGTTGGAGCTGTGTGTCAACTTGGCTGGACCACAATTCTGTGTGGTTTGAGCTGTTGTGGTGTGATTTTTCCCATGATGGGATCAGATAACTATGTTTTGAGTGGCCAATCTGTTGAAAGGGAGTTTCCCTAGGGGTGTGGTCTGCTTCCAGTATATCTGTGGACATCCTGGGAGAGGAGACATTCTTCTGTGGATCGGGATTCTGTTGTGCTGCCTACAACTGTCCGTGAGTGAACAATCCACCATTCAGCCTGGAGATCTTGGATTCGTCATTCGTTGGAGTCAGCAGCCGGTGTACTACCTGCCAGCCTTTAGCTCCTCAGCCCCTGCGGCTGCAAGAGTCAGGAAAAGCCTCCAGCTTGACCTTTGACCCAGGAACTTTGAACTTGCCATCTTCTATAAGTGTGTGAGCCATTTTCCTAAATCTCTCTCTCTCTCTATATATATATATAAGCTTTACTGGTTTTGTTTCTCTAGAGAACACAGTCTAACATGGGCCAGAAGACCTAGAGGTAGCTGGAAGGCAGTATGGCAGGTTGGCAGCAAGCAGCTGAAGAGAGAAGGGTTTGCAGGAGGAGAGAGCAGGCTGTCTACTTGCCCTTCATACAGGTCTCATTCTCCAATTGCAGGCTGGAATCCAGGGTTAGGGAAGCTGTTATCTCAGACAAGCAACAAGCCTTTGTGCTTTGTGTCCTCAGCTGGGGAAATCAGCCATGGCTATATTAGAGTGGCAGGCGAGTGAGAATGGCTGGGGTATAGGGAAAACTCATGGGTTGGTAAGAGCAACAGAACAAGGACTTTAGCCCTGCTCCACTTTTGCCTAGTTGGCGGACTTTGGAAGGTTGTTTATCTTTCTGAACATGGTCCCTAACACGTGAAAGAGGATAACACCATTTACTACATTGTGTACAGATTGAATCAGGAAAGGTATGAATGTGCCTGGCCCATAAAAGCTTGCCCAATGTGGCTTCTACCCTGCCAAGGCTTGTCATTAATAAAGAATCATTCCCACTGCCCCAAAATACCACTGGGTCCTTTCACAGGGCCAAGTTGATTAGTCTTTGTAGAGTCCCTGGGTGGAGTTCAGAAAGGATGCTTTCTTTCAGTTGTGAGGATGATGGGTGGTTGCTTATTACAGTGACCCATGCACACACAACACACAACCCCAGCCCAGCCCAATGCACATGACATTAAGCCAGGGGGATTCCATCTCCCACTGCTGGAGCCCTGCTACTCCTGGGAGTCACTGGGAGGGGAAGTAGCATCCTGCTCCTTCACAATGAGCTTCCATACACAACCTTAAGCTGCAAAGCCCTGAAGCTCACTGGGCCCAGCAGACTTTCTCCCTCCTTGAGCACACTGCCAGAGATCCAGAGACCATTTCCACTGTGATCCTTCTTCCCAGTTTAGCTCTTTTTTCAACTGAAGCATAGAAACTATGCTGCCACCTCCAGGGAGGCAGTCCACTCCTATCCAGCCCAGGGTTCCAGACTTCAGTCCCACTACACAGGACCCTTCAGTGAGCTTTTGCTGCCATCCAGTCATTTTCAATTTATAGGTTAAACAGTTTTATTAGTGACCTCAGTCAGTAGTGTTCAGCTGTAGACAATCTGCAGATTGCAGATTTCTGGTTGCAAGTACAGTTTTGAATGTAAAACTAACATGAAATACACATTATACAATGAGCACTATTGTTAGACATTGTTATAGAAGAACGTTTTATGCAAAGCAGTCTGGGAGTTAGGAGGGCAAACATTTCCCAAGAACCATCTCTGGTGCAGTGAATTACTTAATATGGCCATTCTAGCCATGGTCTTTGTGACTCCCACCAGATAACTGGGTAAGACTATGCAAATGTGAGGTGACTGTGGCCCACCAAGGAATTGGATAGCTTATTAATAATGTAAATAAGGTGCATGGCTCCCTTGTGGTAAGACCATGCAAATAAGGTGTATGGGACACTAACATACGGATTGGTCAGTTTTGCCATCTCGCTAGGCTTAAAATGAGCCATTCCAGAGGCATCAAGAAAGAAGAGCAGGAGTGGAGCACATCCTTTGGACCTGAGATCCCTGTACTGAACATCCTCGATACAGGAGACAGAAACAGTGGCAGCAGACGCAGCAGAACCAAGAAACCAGCGTGAGACAGAGCTGTGGGCTTCCTGACCCATGGAGTGAGAAAGTTGAATGTCTTTGGGTAGGAGCTTTGCTGGTGGAGTGGGGTGCCTCTCTGGGTACCCATCTGTAGACCTAAAAGAACTTTGTAACACTTGTCCAAGCAGGGCAGAGGCCAAAGGGCAGCAGGGCTGAGAGGTTGAGAGCCAAAGAGAAACTTGCCTTTGGGCACGTCTGAAAGGAGGCTGCCCTGATCAAAGAACTGTATCCTGAGCATTCCTGATCCTAAATTGTAACCTGCTACGTCCCTAATAAACCCCACAATCATGAATATTGTCTGTGAATTCTGTGTGGTCATTGCAACGGATTATCAAAGGGAGGGATGGTTGGTGTCAGAATTGGTAAAAAAAAAAAAGAGTTGGAGAGTGACAGCATGTCTGACCTCCACCTCATAAGAATCAACCTTGGGATGTTAATGTTGATCATGATCCTTCTCCCACCCTGTGAAGTTAGAAAATTTCAGATGCCTTCCCATGCCATATTTATACTGCTCAGACTCAGGCACTGTGGTTAAAGTATGGGCCTGCTAATCAAAAGGCTGGCAGTTTGAAACAACTAGCCACTCAGTGGGAGAAAGATGAGGCAGCCTGCTTCCATAAAGATTTACTGCCTTGGAAACCCTATGGGGCAGTCTACTTTGTCCTATAGGGTCGCTATGAGTCAGAATCCACTCGATAGCATTACTACTGATAATAAACTCAGGCATTTACTGGTGCTACCCAAAGACTACCTTCCACACAGTGAAATGGTGGTGAGGTCTGGTGAATACCAGAGCAACCTCCATTGGGATCAGACTCAAAGATGTCCAGTTAGCATGGGCAGTAGTGGAGTGTGCAAGGTAACTAAAGCCCAAGATCACAGCCCAAATGGCACCAATGACAGCTAGGTTAGACAGCAGCTGAACTCTGTGCACAGCCAAGTCCACAAAGTCTGTGGCTTCAAAGATTAACCCTGGTTTTCATCTGCCTTTGTTTGCAGTGCTCAGAGTGGATGCAAGCAGCAGGCAAGAGTGGCAGAGAAACCTGCAACTGAAGGAGAGATCTGAAAGACAGCAACTAGAAGGCTTCAGGGGTCTCTAATATAAGAGATCAAAATAAGACCATTGTCCTCGAAGGCACATTAGTGTTGGTGAGAGGAACAAAGCTTCGTGGTGCACAGTGTGAACTTGAGAAACAGATTCAGACCCAAACCCCAGTTCTACTTCCTCCCCACACCTCCCTCCTGCCACGGTTGCCTTACCTGTAAAGTACAGGTGACAAGAAACCTGATTAGGATATTGTTGTGCCCTAAGATCAAGAGGATCAATACATATAAAAGTTTAGAATGATGCCTGATACATGGCATTGTACATGTAAACAATAAAAAAAAAAAAAAAAAAAAAAAAAAACCAAACTCATTACTATGAAGTTGATTCCGACTCATAGTGACCCCCTTTGAGTTTTCAAAGTGGTAAATCTTTACGAAAGTAGATTGCCCAGTCTTCCCTCCACGGTGTGGCTGGTGGGTTTGAACTGCTAACCTTTTGGTTAGCAGTCAAATTCCTTAGGCACTATGCCACCAGTGCTACTTACATATAAAGGACATAGAAAAATGCCTGGTGAATTGCATATAAGCTCTCAACACACATTAGCTATTAAACTGTACATGGTCGCAGGGAAAACTGTCTTTACCATTAATAAAGAGCAATCAAAGCACAAGGAAAAATATACAAATTTGGTGTGGCACATATATATGACCTTCTTCATATTTATACCTAACTTCATTTAGTTCAATGATTACTACTTTTTATTGTGGTGAAAAAATATATAAAGCATACACCAACTTATCAATTTCTAATGTACAATTCAGTGGCATTGATTACATTCTTCAAGCTGTACAACCATTTTCTTTATCCTTTTCCATATCATTACATTAACATAAACTCAATGCTCTCTAAGGAAAAATTCTCGCTTTCCCTGACCCTCCCACCCCTGGTAACCACTAATAATCTTTGGTTCCTATATATACACCTATTTTATAAGTGAGATGGTATAGTAGTTGTCCTTTTGCAACTGAGTTATTTCACTTAGCATGTTATTTTCAAGGTGGCATGCAACAGAACTTGATTTCTCTTCATGGTTGAGTAGAATTCCATTGTATGTATGTACTGCATTTTGTTTATCCAATCATCCGTTAAGGGACATTTTGGGTGTTACCATCAATGGTCACCATTTTTGTAACTATACTGTATATTCTGATAGTTCTAAATTGTGCCTTAAACCTTGCACCTCCTGTAGCATCTAGCCTACATTGCCAGGTTCTAGTCATGGACTAGGAGCTCTGCTAGCATAGTGGCTAAAGCACTTGACTGCTAACCAGAAGGCTGGCGGTTCAAACCCTCCAGCCACTCCTCGGAAGGAAGGTTGGGCAATCCTACTTCCACAGTGATACTGCCTCGGAAACCCAACGAGGGGTCGCTATGAGTTGGGGCCGACTCGATGGCACATAACAACAACAACAGTCACGGACTGGCTACTTTCTCCATATTTGACCTACGCAAAATGCTCAATGCACTCAGACTCAAATTCTTTATTGACAAAGTTTTTTTTCTTATAAAATTAACATTTTATCACTAAACCTGGAGTCATGCCCCATGTCCTCAAGAGGTTGTTAACAATTTGTTGTGAGACCAAGTGAGATTCTGCTTAGTCCCCCCAACACCGCCCCCACCCAATAAGTTTTATTGCTGGATGTCCTTCTGAGCTGCCTGGCAAGTTTTCTAAACCCAGCATGGCTAACATACTCAAATTCTTTGCTGATGGAGGCCTAGACTGGGCCTCAGGCATGTGTGAGTGTCATTGGTGATCTTTAGCACCCTGTCCTCAGCAGGCCTGAGGCATGCTGATCCCTGGGCAAAGTCTGGAATTTGTGGCTTTTTAGCAGTTAAGCCTCTGATAGAAACTTGCTGTTGCATCCTTTGTTCTTGTCATTTGAAAATTCAGAACAGAAAAATTTCTGGCTAATTACAGTCTTCCAACAAAGACAAGATTACTATAACTATCCATAAGTTCAAAGAAGGAATGCCAAGAATGCAGAGGAAATCAGCTGCAGGCCTGGAAGGACTTTCCCTTTGGCTCTGCACCTCCTGAGTCACATTTCTCCCACAGGCCTGAGAGAAGGGAAGCAACCTCTCTTGGATCTCATTTGTACCCTTAGGATGCTAGTGGAGAGGCCAGATAATGGGGCTCAAATAGTTTCAAAAGCAAATGATACCAAACAGGGTGGCTTTTACTATATGTCAACTATACATCAATGAACTTACTTAAAAAAAGGCAAATAGGATTTATGCAAAGCCTTTGAGAACTGATTAACATTAGAAAATCTCATTTAATTTGTGATGCTCATTTTAGTTAAAAGAAGGGGATTAAGCATGGCTCCAGGGTCGTTGGGAGAACAGGTGTTGATGTTAACTGGGGCACAGTGAGGAGAGCAGTGGCAGTGGCTCAGGAATTGGGAGTCCAGAGACCCGTGCTCAAGGCTTCTTTGTGCCCCGCCTCAGTCAAGGTCCCTGCAGAACAGCATCCAACGCTGATGGCTCAAAGGGCCTAGTGCTTAGGGCTGCTCTAGAGGGCAAGCAGCATTGAGGAAACCCAAGGCTGTTGAGGCACCCAGAGAGAACAGCAGCAGGAAGCCATTACCACTTTTAAAATGAGACAAGAGAGAAGAGGGAAGGCCAGCCATGTCTCACGAGAGCTGGGGCCACAGAGGTACTGGCTGCTCCCACCTTCTGAACCCAACAAAGGGAGCAGGGGGTCTGTCTGTTGGGATCACCTTCCAGAGGCTCTGAGCAGAGAATGGATCTGAGGGCAACCAGAATGATCAACATATGCCCCGTCAGTGGAGATGTAGCTTTGGTTTCCTGTAAAATGAAGATGATGGTAACTGCCGTTGACCTGCTGTGAGATCAAGAAAGAATATGTGTGAACTGTAGTTATGGGAGAATCTATTTTATTGTAGGAATAGACAGTGGATATCTATTTACTCTTAGTTAATAATATTCAACACACTTCCTCTTTTGCTATTTTCTGGAAATGTGCAGTTTGGATTCCTCAGAACATCACAAACCTCCATTAATGCCTCCAATGTTCACAGTTAAGCCTCTTCACCTCCAACTTTCTATTTCAGAAACCAGACCCTGAGGCTGGAATTCCACCAAATGCCACTTCCTTCAGTAACTTCCAGCCATTAACCATGGCAGTTTCTTGGAGGATAAAGAACCAAACTCTGGAGTAAGCAAGGGAGTCAAAATGATGGAGTCGAGATTCCAGTTAGGTGACACTGTTTATTGAAAGGCAATCTTGCTTTATACAGGAGCTCACTTACATGGAGGTAGCTGCAATAAGAATGCTTCTCCCCACGACAAACCAAAGCAACTAACCCATACTGGGGAAAAAAGAAAAAAACCAACAACCCAACAGAATGAGCCTATTGGTATTATAGAAGGACACTCAGAAGCAAGGAAAAAAAAAAAAAAAACATAAAAGATATATGATTGTCTCCTCAGCATTGCATTTGGCCAGGTATATGTTTATTTAAATAAAATAATTTTCTTTTTGAACTAGCTAATGGCAAACACTTGAGCAGGGTTAGTTCTTAAGGCAATAAACAGGGAGGAAATACATATCTATATAATAAAATCAAAGAATGGTAGCCAGAAAGGACCTTTGGCTCAAATCATGGTTTTGTCCCTAGAATCTGAGAGTGAGTGCTCTACCAATGTCAGCAGGGTAAGGAGACAAATAGGAACTTGAAAACATCTCCCACTCCACTGTTCTTCCCAACCCCACTAGAACGTATACATTCAATTCACTGCTGACTCTATTTCAGTTTGCTATAAAGTAAAATAGCAAACTGAAAGTAGCACATCCATTCAGGTGAACCAGGTTTGATTCCTGGCCAATGCACCTCACGTGCAACTACCACCCATCTCTCAATGGAGGCTCACATGTTGCTATGATGCTGAATCGATTTCAGTGGAGCTTCCAGCCTAAGGTGGACTAGGAAGAAAGACCTGGTGATCTACTTCCAAGAATCAGCCAAATGAGAACCTTACGGGTCACAATGGTGTAATCTGCAACCAATCACGAGGATGGTGCAGGACCGTTGTGCAGGAGATCGCTATGAATTGGGACGACTTGATGGCAGCTAACAACATTCTTAAGGTTATGATGCAACTATTCTGAATGGTGACTGCTGTTCTCTTCTCATGAGCAGTTTTGCTTCTTATAGACTCACAGCCACCAGAAAGAGTTGGCCAATGACCAAAAAACAATAACCAAACTCACGGCCATTGAGTCGCTTCTGACTCATAGCAACCCCCACTGAGTTCCCAAGGCTGTAAATCTTTACAGAAGTAGATCGCCCTGTCTTCCTTCCATGGAGCAGCTGGCAGGTTTGAACCACTGACCTTCTGGTTAGCAGTCAAGTACTTTATCCACTAGGCCACCTGAGCTCCTCTTGGCCAAAATGAGGGGTAGCTATTTTCTCACTAACAAAACAGATGCTCACTCGTTCTCAAAGTTCTTGGGCCTGCAGGCCTTTCTCATCTCAGTTCTCTAGTTATGAGTGGGCTAAGGCATGTCTACACAAGCTTATTGGCAAATAGCTAATGATGGCAGAAGCAGCAGGGAAATAAAGGACATATAAGGAGTGGAAAAACCCTTATGAGTTCCAGTGAGCCAGTCAAAAAACCACAGCTTTTTTGTGTTCCCAGGAGGGCAGAGGGGCTCCAGGGCCAGGTATGGGAATGCACAGCTTTTGTATCAGTTGATATCTATCACATCCCTCTTCCCCTGGCCAACCTCCAGGGTGGGAAGCATTGTCAGCTCTTTTATACACTGCAGTACTCTCAGTGCAAGGGACTGTGCCTCACACATAGTAGGTGCTCAATAAATCTTTGCTAAGTGAATGAATAGCTAAAGGGAGAAATCTTTGCATATCCAAAGTAAGTGGAGGGAAGCAGAAACCATCCCCCAGATGTGATAGGGATGACAGGGACCCCAGCAGAGGTAGAGGAAGGCTTGACTCTCCTGCTCAAGGGATTTATTTGGGGGGGCAAAGACATATGCCCTGAAACTGCGCTGATCACTCAATTCTGTTGGATGAGCTCTGTGCTCTAGGGTAGGTGAGGCACTGAGAATCCCTGTTCCTGATGGTAATTGTCATGGAGCTCTCTGGTCCATCACCTCCCATCGATCAGGATGCTTGGGAACACTGCTGAAGCAGCTGAACACTGTCACCTCTGTCCAGATACATGCATACAACACATGAGGTTCTGCCCTGGCCATGGTCCCTGCTGAGCTGCCTGCCCCATGCCCTGCCCTGGGAAGACCAGCTGTGATTGCACTGCTGAGTAGGCATGTCTAAGAACTGTTAAGGCTCAAGATGAGACCAGGAAGGCCATAGGAAAGGTCTGTAGTTCTCAGCATCCTCCCAATGCTGCACAGTCCCTGTAATTCTGCCTTAGTCTTGCAGCTTTGCCCCTAGACTCCCCCCATTACTGGTCACCTTGTACCTGATGCTGGCTGATGTTCTTTTGTCCAAGGAAGTTGGAAGGAGTCTTTCAGTTTACCCAGATCTACCTCTTCCTGACCTTTCTTTCCTCCCTCCCTTGATGCAAACCTGAGATCCTGCTCAATTCACCTCTTGTCCAGACATCTGCCCAGCTTTGAAGACCTTCTCTTTCTTCCTTCACACACCCAACCCCACACCCCCACCCACCTGCTTATCTCCTCTCCTCTCTCCTTTTTCCCAGGACTGGATATTTCCCACCTCTTCCTCATATCTAGTAAGCCTGTGAACCTTGTCCCCCATACTCTCCTACTCACCACCGTCTCAGTCACAACCACCTCCCTCAGGACCAACAGAGTAGAGTTTAGAGGCCTGGTGTGGGAAGAGGGAGAAAAGGACCTATAAGAAATGACAATAGGGCTCCATCCTTCTAGAAAACACATCATTTGTTTAAACCCTTACTTATAAGTCCCTCATCCTACCTGCATAAAAGAAAATGCCAACTAGTGATTAAGAATTAATCTCAGCATGGTTCAGAAATTATAGCCAAGTTCTAGACAATGGAAGCAACCAAGGCCACAGACACAGCCCACAGATAAAAGTAACCTCTGACTTTCTCTCCCTCTGTCAGTAAGATGTTTACAAAGACTACTTGCATTTCTCTCCTTGGCATTGATTGTCCATCATCACAAAGACGATTTGTTCCCTTCCAACTCTGAGTTCCAAAGTGGCTTTATTCTACCTTCTCTCCCTCTCTCGCCTCTGCTCCTGAACACTTAAAATCTAGTAGATTCATATTTAAAAAAATAATAGTATAGATGTGTGAACTTTACAAATAAACCATCCTACAAAGCCTTGGTAGCATTCCAAAATGGAATAGCAGCAGTCCAAGAAAAGGTCTGGCTTAAAATATTTACAACTTATACATCACTTTCCCTGCACAATGGCTATTCAATAATAGCTAGCATTATGGACCCTTTTTTCTTGGCAGGGGGTGAAAAAAAGAGAGACAGGAGCAGGTAACAGCAGACAGCTGTACAGAATGGAGGCACCATCCTAACAAATTATATTTTTCCAAACATACCAATGGGTAGTGGCTCCTACTTCTCAACATTTTAAAATTCATTAACAACCTAAGATACAGGAGCTGTCCTAACACTTAGAACTCCTAAGAAGGAATACACATTAAGGAATTGGCACATTATGTGAAGAAGAGGTGATGGGTCTTGACTCCAGATGGACACTCCCTTCCCTGCCTCCTGCTTGGTGTGGTGGCAGAGTTTCTGTTAAGAAGGATGGGCCATTTCAACAGCTCTGGAGGTGGACTCAGATCTGGCTGGTGGTGGTGCTGTCCTTGGGGAAGGTGTAGCTCAGGGGTGCCTCATAGAGGCTCCCCCCGTCTGTGCTGAGGTCATCGTCATCATCCATGTCATCCAGCACTTTACTCGGGAACTTCTTAAGTCTGCTGAAACAACAGAGGACATGATTCCTAGCCCTGGACTGGCTGCTTACTGCTGATGTGGAGATGGAGCCTGGGTCTCAGGTTCCTGCCCCTCTGCCCAATGAGTGGGATATAAGCATAGGTGCTTAACTAGTCTTTCCCTGACTTTAGCAACAGGAAGCAGATTTTTGCACCCTTCGGCATGTGTTTATAAAGTTGACCAGACAGGGTTGGAACAGATTCAGTATCACTGATTTTTCCTTTGGTCTCAGGTTCCAATATGGCTTAGTTCAGGGTTGTTACTGATGCTGTTTTTATTTTAAAATTTGATATTTTGTTCATCACAGTTTGTTTGCAATCATTTTAATTTTTACACTATTATAATAAAATATTATCTTGATGACTGAGGCTCTGGCATCCCCTTATATTTTGTGCCCAAGGCCGAGAGTCTCATTCATTTTATCCTAGAGCCATCCCTGGGGTCAGGTTTCCCATAGAGAGACTCTGTTTTCCAAGATTCTCAATTGGCTGAAGTCTTGCATAAATTTATAAGAAAACTACCTAAGCAGTCTGCTGAAGGCAGGAAGGTCAGCACAGTGCCCCAGATCACAGCCAGCCTATAAGAAAGACTTAGCTGTATGGATGAGCATGAACTTAATCTCATCCCTTCACCTCAACACCCAGACAATGACCTGAGGGCAGAGAAAGCAAGCTACTCAACCCCTCACCACCACCCCCATCTCCCTATCCTTAGGACCGTGGCAGGGGAACTACAGAGAGCAGCTCTCTCCCAAAACCAGGCTTGGGCTAACCTAGTCCACATGAGGAGATTAATCAAAACTTAACCTTATTTCTACCTAAGTCAGACAAAAGTAGGTGTGGTAAGTGCTAGTCCAGGGAGTGCCCCTCTGTGATGGTGTGAGCTAGTCTTACTTGCTCAGAGCCCCAATTTCTTCTTATGTACAGCAAAGATAATGCCTTCCCTGCTGACATGGGGGCATCGGTATGAGGATGGAATAAGTGAGACCCTACTGAATACATGAGGCCATAGCCACTCTCATCTCTAAAACAGCATCACTCCAAAAGGCAATAAGGAGGAATTGGCTCAAGACCACAAGAAGTGAGAGTGCTCTGAAAAGCATCACTCTCTTTGGATGTCAGGGGGATGGTCAGTCCGTATGAGGTCACAGCATTGGCCCACCTTAAGTCCTTCTTCATGGAATTGAGCTGTCCCTGCAGCTGCTCATTCACATCCATCTGTTCCTCCAGCTCCCTCTGCAGCTTCTTTTTAGAACTTTCCAGTCTGTCGATTTCCTCCTCAGCCTCCTCCACCTGTCGCTTCATTGCTTTCAAGCGCAAGCTCAGCTGCAATGGGAGAGAGGGCGGGATGAGTGCTGGGTGATGGTCCAGCTCAGTTGAGACAGAGTACAGTCCTATCATGGAGATCACAGTCCAGCCACCTTCTCTCTAGGCAACCAAAATACAGGCAAAGGGGGCAACCAGCTTCATGGGAAAAATGGAGATAGGATTCTGACAGACAAATCTATTGTTAAAAGCCAAATTCTGGGTTTGAAGTTTGCTCAAATCCCCTACTAAAGTAGGCTAGAAAGCCTCCTCCCCTTCCCATTCTCTGATGTTAACTGGGTGGAGTAGAAAGAGATGTGTCAGCCCACCATAACTCCAGTACTTGCCAGATGAGGCCTTTCTTCCCTTTTGTGTCCCCAGCCTGAGACAAAGTCTCAGCTGAGAGTGAACTTGCAGAGGGCCCCTCACCTGGTCCTTCTGATCAGTCAGTGACAGGTGTTCATCATCCACCTGCATCACCAGCTCTTTCACTTTCCGCTCCAGCCTCCGGTTGTTGAGCTGGAGGCTGGCCCGGTCCCTGAAAGGGTAGAGAAAGCAGAACCAAGGACCCTCTCATTCCCAGCCCACAGGAGGACCAGGCCAGGCTGGGGAGGAGGTGAAGTCCTAGTCAGGGGTGCCCAGCAGACTCAGCCTTAGGGCCAGGGAAACACACAAGTATGCAAGAGGAAAAGGCTGCTCATTAGACACATGACACAACAAGGGCTCTGAGAAGGGGACTGACTTGCCCAAGGCCACCAAGCTGGCAAGGGGCTGAGCTGGCACTGGCACTGGCACTGCCCTGAGTCCTTCCAGTCCTGAGCCGTACTTTGTAAGGCAGAGGGTTACAGACTACCAGACTATGAACATTTTGAGTCAACTCTAGTCTGCTCTGACCCAGACCCCTAAAAGTTCTACTATAAAAAGATAATGTAAAATGTTACTATACAAAACGTTGTTCGACCTCCTACTTTGGTGAGTAATGACTGGGATCTTAAAAGCTAGCAAGCTGACAGCTAGATGCAACAATGGGTCTCTCCTCGTCAAGAGCAAAGAAGAAAGAAGAAAACCAAAATTAATGGAAACAATCGGTCCTAGTGACTGGTACACCAGCCGATCTGCTTCCTATACAACTATGAGACCAGAAGAACTAGATGGTGCCCGGCTACCACTGTCATCCACTTGGAAGGGATATAGAAGATCCTGGATAGAGAGGGAGAACAATGTGGAACAAAACTCAAAATCATTTGAAGGGGAAAAAAAAAAAAAGACAGTTGGGACCAGGTTTGCTGGTCCAATAGTGCCTGGTGGAACCACTGAGACTATGGCCCCTAGCTGCCCTTCAGGTCTGGAATTGAACCCACACC
>NW_006921602.1:21419259-21489244 GCF_000298275.1 Orycteropus afer afer
TAATGTAAAATGTTAAAGGCACACACATACACCTTCTAGGTGAGGGGCCCGGTAAGAACTGAGGCTGGTCAAGTTCCACCTAGTGCTGGCCCTCAGGCTGTGACTTGAGAGCTCACTGCAGAGAATCAGAGGAGCCCCAGTGGCACAGTGGTTAAAGTGGTCGGCTGCTAACTGAAAGGTTCGAACCCACCAGCCTCTCTGAGGGAGAAAAATGTGGCAGTCTGCTTCTGTAAAGACTTCAGCCTTGAAAACCCTTTTGGGTAGCTCTACTCTGTATCACTATGATCTACCCAACAGCAACAGAGTTGGTGTTTTTCTGTTTGTTTATTTTTGTTTTGCAGAGAATTGAGGGGTTGGAAAGGAACGTGGTCATCTGATCCCACATCCCTTCCACACACTATGGTGGACCTGCCCCATGTCTAACAATTGCTACTTGGCCTCTGTCTATATACCCATGACCACAAAGAAAGTCAGCCCCCTCATCTCTAAAGCAAGATGTCATCAGAGGAAAATAAGTCAGCTCAAATTCAGTGGCCTATGAGGCAGCCTGTACTATTTAGGAGAGGAGCAAGGACAGTGGAAAAACTGTGGACTTAGGAGTGGGAGGTCTAGTTAAATCAATATTCAGCCAGGCTACCTTGCTCAAGTCACTTGCTTTGATGAGCCTCAGTTTTCTCATCTGTACAATGGAAACAGTAACAGCAAGGTTGTGCTTAGTCTTCCCTTCCTCAAAGGCTTATGCACATTGGGAGATACTAAACTGAAAACACTCTGTAATGTGATTAGGTCCCCAGTTGGTACAAACTGTTACCATTGCCTGCAGGGCCTCTGCCACACAGGTGGGTGGGCTCACCTCTCCTCACTTTCCAGGCGGTCCTCCAGCTCTGCGATCCTGGCTTCCATCTGCACCACCAGCCCCTCTTTGCTGGACCTGTAGGAACCTTCCAGGTGGATAATCCGGCTCTTTAAGTCCTTGTTCTAGAATCAGACAGGGAGACTGTGAAGAGCTATGTCTCTGTCATGCTCTCTGTGCAGAGCAGGGCAGAATAAAGGGTGGAGTCAAGTGTTTAACTGGCACTTCAACAGGCTGCTTTCCACACCCAGATGCACTGTACCTAGGGATGTTTCTATGGATAGGCCTTGAGCTCAGGTCTTAGCTGGCTGAAGAAGACATTGGATTATGCTCCCCTATAGACACTAAATATACTCACTGGGTGTTAGACAATCAGGCTTGGGGTGTCCTTTTATAAACCTGCTGGGGGGAGGGGACAGAGAAATAGGTTCCTTCACCAATCTTATTCAGTGAAGAATTTACATGAATAGAATATAAAAGAAATGATTCAATTATGTTTTCTTAGCAACTCAGGTGTTTGATATCATGACACTGGTTTCCTTTTCATTCCCTTTACATTAGAATTTATCTGATTCAGGAGCTAGAAAATAACATCTACAATTCTTCAGCTCCTCAGATGCTAAACATCTAAGCAGATTTGCTATTAGTGGGAAAATGTCTAGAAAGACATAGAAACACCTCTACCTTTCAGGTGAGTTACACCTAGAGTTCTTGGGGCTTATTAAAGGCAGCATCACCAAAGAATTCCCATCCAAAGTCACTAGACTGGCTGCCCTCACCTGTCTCTCCAGGGAAATCTTGTCACATTCCAAGTCTTGCCTCATGGCTTTCTCCTGAAGTAATTCGTTCCTCATTTGCTCAATCTACAACACAAGCAGAGCAAAAAGCTTAAAGGTCATATGTCCTTTGTGCTGAAATGAATTCCAATACCTCTTCAAGAAAGGGGCCAACCTACAGGGACTCTCATATCATCTCCTCTTGAATGTCGCACTGTTTCTTAGACATTTTTGGAGTAGGTAGTATTGCTTTTTCTGAGGACATTGAGGCTCAGAAAAGTTAATCAACTGTAGAGTGATCACCATGCGACTTTGCCCAGGTCTGAGAATGTCCATTCTCAGGACATGGTATTTTCAATGCCAACACTGAGAAAGTTTCAGGAAAACCAGGATAAGTTAGTTAGTCAATATACCCAAGATCTATACAACTAGTAATAAAGGGAACTAGTATTCACTTGAGCTTCCAGCTGCTACATTATAAATTCATACTTCAGGAAGGGCCTCCATAGTCTGCATATCTCACATAGTGCTAGATTTTTCCTTCTGTAAGTTGGAAACAGAAGTCAGTAAAGTAACCAGGAAGCTCCAAGAAACCTACACATTACTGAAGGTTAGCAGTCACTGGGTGGCGCAAATGATTAACGCACTCAGTTGCTATTTGAAAATTTGGAAATTCAAGTCCCACCCAAAGGCATCTGAGAAGAAAGTCTTGGCAATCTGCTTCTGAGAAATCAGCCACTGAAAACCCAATGGAGCACATTTCTATTCTGACACACATGGAGTCACAAAGAGTTGGAACTGAGTTGATGGCAACTGGACTGTATTCTTCTATGTCAATAAAAAGTGAGCCTAGCTGAGTAGTATCAGGAAAGACATCCCACCACCTGCCTGTCAGCATGTCCTCTGGTAGCATAGTGCCTAAGGCACTTGACTGCTAACCAGAAGGCTGGCGGTTCAAACCCACCAGCCACTCCTCAGAAGGAAGGTTGAGCAATCTACTTCCAATCTACCTCGGAAACCCAAGGAGGGGTCACTATGAACCGGGTCCAACTCGATGGCACATAACACCACGACCAAATGAGTTATCAGAAGCAGAGGCCCCAGTCCCTGCTCCCAGAACAGATTTCTGCTGCGGTCCAGCAGAGGGCATCCTGAAGAAGCCAAGAGAACAAAGAGTGTAAGCTATTAAAATAAAATCACCCTTTCCTTCTTAAGGATGAGATTAATACAAATTCTGGGGTCCAATGTAAGTAAGAGATTCAACACAAAGTCATGCATCAAATTGTGTCCCTCAAAAAGATATGCTGAAGTCCTATCCCCCAGTACCTGTGAGTGTGACCTAGTTTGGAAATGCGGCCTTTGAAGATGTTATTAGTTAACATGAGATCATATTGGAATATGGTGGTCCCCAATCCAATATGACTGTTGTCCTTATGAAAAGAGAAGAGACACAGACACACAGGAGAGATGGTCATGTGAAGACAGTGTTAGAGATTAGAATGATGCTGTTACAAGCCAAGGAAACCTGGGGCTACCAGAAAGTGTGAGAGTTATGAAAGGCTCTTCCCCTAGAGCATGACCCTGCTGACACCCTAAATACAGACTTCTGGCTTCCAGAACTGTGAGAGAATAAATTTCTGTTATTTTAGCCACATAGTTTGTGGCCATTTATTAGGGCAGTCCTAGGAAAGGAATACATAGGACCCGGGGAGCATTTGCAAGTCTCAACCCTCATTTGAATTTTTACCACTGTACCAGCACCCTAGTTATAAAAAGGAAAGTTCATGCATTCCTTACCATCCCTTCGAATGCATGAACAGGAGTCCCAGGAATAAAAGGAACACCACTACACTGTCAACACCACTACACTGTAAAGGCCCAGTGTCTCCCATACACCTGATCATGGTATGTCCTGGAATGAACATGACTGACCCAAAGTGAATGGTTAAACAAAAAAAAAAAAAAAAAAAACCCACAAAAACCTCACTTCCATTGAGTTGATTCTGACTCGTAGTGACCCCTCCCTAGGTTTCTGAGGCAGTATCTCTATGGAAGTAGATTGCCCAGTCTTTCTTCTGAGGAGTGGCTGGTGAGTTTGAACTGGGAGCCTTCTGGTTAGCAGTCAAATGCCTTAGGCACTATGCTACCAGAGTGGGCGGCAGGGAGTGGTAAAGAAGAAGCTGGAGGGATGGGAACAGTTAGGACATGGGGGCCTCTGATACCACAGGAGAAAGCTGGGCCTCTGTTCATGGTGTGAGGGTCCCTGTGTGGCCAAAGAAAATGCTCCTGAATCTTTAACTGGCTGGCTTCTGAATCATGTAAGTTCAGAATTTTACAGCAGATAACACTAAGGCCAGAGCTTAATAAGTAATTAAAAGGACTCAGGCTGAGCCCTATTCACTGTCTACTGTTCTATCTGCTTCTTTTTCTGGGCCAACTAAGTGAAAAGGCTTCCCACAGATGTGGGTTCAAATACAGCTATAAGGTCAAAGCAAGACCTGGGGACCAGTCTCCTAAGGACATGCTTGTGTCTCACAGGGAAAAAATGCCAGTAATGCACAGGATCAGCAGGCAGAGCACATAAAACGCTGCCTGTGGCCACCACTCCCATCACTTGGCATGGCCTCAAACTCCTCATTAATCACATGTCACAAAGAGGGCATCAGAACAATTCCTATAACTACTACATGAACATAAAGTCTACACGTAATGAATGCAGGCTCACAGCCTTACTCCATACGTGGTTTCTGAGCTAGCAGATACCATCCCACGTGTGGAGGTCATCAGAATGCTGGGCCATAGGACCAGCAAACATGCCTTCTGGGGAAAATTGTTCTGTTCAAACCCCAAGGGCAGAGGTCAGGGACTGCACTTGGGACATGGTTAAACTTTTACTCAAGAAGAGAAGCAGTTAAACAGACAAGCAGCAGTGGCCTGGGTTCTTTTTCTGGCTCTGCTATTAACTTGCATGTGTCCCTGGCCATCTCGCTTCTGGGGTGCAGACTCTTCATTTCTAAAATAAAGAACATGAATGAGACAGCCTCTACGGGCCCTTGGAGCTAACCTATGAAAATGTGAAAGCATATTTTAGTGTCTCTTCTACATTTTGGGGTGCAGTGTGGGACTCCATCTGAGGAGGCCAGAGCCCTTACCTCAGTCCTTAGGTAGACACTTTCTCTCTCCAGACCTATACAAACATCCTTGCAAAATGACCCACTTTATCAAAGTGAAATTGAGTGTGTGTTTGTGTATGCTGGAGTATGGTGCTCTTGGCAGGATAGGGTGGCTTTGTTCATTCACATGATATTATCAACTCCTTGCCAGGCATTGAGACAAAAAGACTGACTCAGTCTCCACCCTCATTACAGCCTAGTGGAGGCAAGGAAACAAGCACTGTATATGTTGTCAGTGTTACTACAGTGAGGAGGGATGGTATGCTGGGGCAAGGCCCATGGGAGTGGTTATAGTCCAGATGGAAGGGTCAGTGAAGGCCTCCAGAAAGTCCTTTCTAAACAACAGGTCAGGTTTGCTAGGAACAGGGTAGGGTAGGAAATGCACCATTCCAAATGGAGAAGCCACCAAGAACAAAGATGGGGGCCATCACCAGAGGACTGGAGAGGTCATCAAAGGGGTATGAAAGGCAGAGCCACTGAACCTATTAATAAGCTAAGGATAAGAAGCCACAGAGGAAGCAAAAGTTACAGATGATGGACAGTACTTGAACAATTTCCTTTAGAAAGATCAGTATGAGGCTGGTCCCCGTGAGGCAGAGGTTAAAGATGTCCCAAATGTCCAAACTATTGTATCACACCATTATTTCAGACATTATTTCCTCCTCCTCCTCTCAGTAATCTCCCTTCTGTCTTAGGGTTCTGTATTTCACTGTAACATCTCACAGAACTCACAGACACCCAAGGGATTATCTCATGTAGTGGTGGTGGAAGCTGGCAGGCTGGCAAGTCCCAGGTCTGTAAGTAGGTCTGGATGATCCTCCCAATTCTCAGGGTTTTATAAACCTCAATCAGCAGATCAGATGATGGCTGCTCTCTCAAATCCAGGGGTGAGATGATGATATATAGTTGTGAGTTATGAGGTTGAAAATATCATAAGATAAATAAAAGGCCAGCAGAGCAGCAGCAAGGGTCTTGCTGTATCTGCAGAACCAGAGCAAGAGGGAGAGTGAACCTTCTCAGAAGATTCCTATACATACCCTCAAGGAAGCTAAGGGTGGTGATTTGAGTTACCCTCTCCAGCAAGGCGGGACTCAAGATATATCCCACCTGTTTTGGTTACTTCATGCTGTTCCAACAGAAATACCCCACGTGGATGACTTTAACAATCAGGAATTTAAAAGCAGCTACTCAGTTGCTCATAGGAGCTCTGGTAGTGTAGTGCCTAAGGCACCTGACTGCTAACCAGAAGTCTGGCGGTTCAAACCCACCAGCCACTTCTCAGAAGGAAGGATGGGAAATCTACTTCTGTAGTGATACCACCTTGGAAACCCAAGGAGGGGTTGCTATGAGTCGGATCCAACTCAACAGCACATAACAACAACAACTCAGTTGCTCAAGGCAAATTACACCACAGAGTTAATTCCCAGTCATTATAGGGAATAACTACTATCAGCTGCCCAGCCAACTGAACACAGGACCTTAACTACCACAGCACCCTAAACAGGCATGGATAATAGGATTTACAATACATCACAAAATGGAGGACAATGGCTAGAAGGGCCACATCAAGCAATTCACCGCAAACAGTAAGAAGGAAGTATGACAGACCAGCCCCTTAGCAGAGGGGAGGGATGGTACCTGGGGCCTGGCACTGGGGTCAGCATGAGAGTAGGGGAGAAAGCCTCTTTCTTTGAGCATGGGAGAGAGAGAATACCCAAGAACTTAGTGGCAGCCAGGCTTCTATAACTCAGAGAAAGGGAGAGAGAGAGAAGAAAGGGAAGCAGGGAAATAGAGGAGATGATTTTCCCAAAAGTGAGAGGATAACAAAGAACTGGAGTCTCCAAGAGAAAGAAATTTAGAAATATAGTTGTGAGTTATAAGGTTGAAAAATATCATAAGATAAATAAAAGGTCAGCAGAGCAGCAGCAAGGGTCTTGCTGTATCTGCCTTTAGTGGCTCAGTTGGTGACTTGTGTAGCTACATTCCAGGGCTGAGGAATGAAAAGGGAAATATGGGGAAACAAGAGCTCCCTCACACCAGACACTGGAGCAACTGTGAATGTCAATGCCTGACACTACTAATTCTAAGGTAAATGTTATCACTCTGATTTTTCCAATTGAAAGGAAATGTGCTTCAAGTTAGAGTTAGTTGGAAGCAGCTTTGGGGTTCTGGCTGAAAATCACACTCTTTCCTTCTTCCTCCTCACTATCTCTCCACCAAGCCTATAGGACCTGATTGTCTTGATGAAGGAAATATTCTTCTAGGAGGGAGATGTTCTGGCAGGGACTTAGGAGCCCAAAAGAAAGACATGTCTATATGGAATGAGGCACTGCAAGCACTATGGATGGAGTCAAGGATTACCAAGTGGTTGCATGGCACTGAGCTCAAGTTCAGCACCAACCCTATGTGATAGTTGGAGTTGTGTGTCAACTTGGCTGGACCACAATTCTGAGTGATTTAAGCAGTTGTGATGTGGGTTATTCCCATGATGATATCAGATGGATATGTTTTAAGCAGCCAATCCATTGAAAGGGAGTTTCCCTAGGGGTGTGGCCTGCTTCCAATATATTTCTGGACATCCTGGGAAAAAGAGACACTCTTTTGTGGATCAGGATCCTTTTGTGCTACCTACAACTGTCTATGAATGAACAATCCACTATTTGACTTGGAGATCTTGGATTCGTCATTTGTTGCAGTCAACAGCCAGTATACTGCCTGCCAACCTTGAGCTCCTCAGCCCCTGCAGCTGCATGAGTCGGGAAAAGCCTTCAGCTTGACATTTGAGCCAAGAACTAGGGCCTTGCTAGCTCCTATAAGTGTGTGAGCCATTTTCCTAAGACAAATTTCTCTCTTTCTCTCTCTCTAGGGAGCTATGGTAGCATAGTGCCTAAGGCATTTGACTGCTAACCAGAAGGCTGGTGGTTCAAACCCACCAGCCACTCCTCGGAAGGAAGATTGGGCAATCAACCATAGTGATATTGCCTCAGAAACCCACGGAGGGTTTGCTATGAGTAGGATCCGACTCAACAGCAGTGAGTTTGGGCTTTTTTTGGTGTATATATATGTATATACACACAAGCTTTTATTTAAGTTTTGCTTCTCTAGAGAACCCAGCCTAACACACCCTGCAACTTAAAGCAGCAGCCACTAGTCAGACTCTTGCTCCCTTGGTGCCACTGGTAGAAAGCCTAGACACCAAGGACTGGGGATCCCTGTGCAGAGGGGTACTCAGGAAGGCTGCATCCCTGAGCATCTCTACTGGTTCCAGTGCTCTAAGAGTCCAAGGAAAAAGGTGACTCTCAAAAGAAAAACCATCAGTAATTACTTGTACCATACCACACCCTCTCAAAAGACATCTATTAAAATAGAAATGAACAATACAACAGATCAACAGGAAGGAGGCACTACAGAACCATAAGGCTTAACAGCACTGTGACCAGGCAGCAAATTTTCCTAAAGCCTTTTAGAAACCAAAACAAATGCCAAACAACATGGACTTCCTACTTCTCATTATGTAATAAATATTAAAAGCCTTGTTGTTGTTATGTGCCATCAAGTCGTCTCTGACTCAGAGCGACCTTACGTACAACAGAACGAAACACTGCCCACTCCTGTGCCAGCCTCATTATCCCTACTGTATCTGAGCCCATCAATGCAGCTACCATATCAATCCATCTCATTGAGGCCTTTCCTCTCTTTCATTGACCCTCCACTTTACCAAGCACGACATCCTTCTCCAGAGCATGGTCCCCTCTCACAACATGACCAAAGTAGGCGAGAGGTAGGCAGTGGTTGACAGGCAGTATATTTGCTTCCAAGGGGCATTCCAGCTGCACTTCTTCCAGGACAGATTTGTTAATCCTTTCAGCAGTCCACGGTACTTTTAGCATTCTTTGCCAACACCACAATTCAAAAGCATCAACTCTTCTTTGATCTTCCTTATTCATTGTCCAACTCTGACATGCATATGAGGTGACTGAAAATACCATGGCTTGGATTAGGCGCATCCTAGTTTTCAAGTAGATATCTTTACTCTTCAGCGCTTGAAGAGCACTACTTTTGCAGCAGATTTGCCCAATACAATACATTTTTTTATGTCTTGACTGCTGCTTCCATTGGCATTGATTGTGGAACCAAGTAATATGAAGTCTTTGACAACTTCAAACTTTTCTCCATCTATAGTGATGCTGCTTAGTGGTCCAGTTGTGAGGATTTTTGTTTTCTTTATGTTAAGGTGTAATCCATACTGTAGACAGTAGTCTTTAATTTTCATTGGTAAGTGCTCTAAGTCATCCTCAAGCAACACTGTGTTGTCTGCATATTGCAGGTTGTTAATAAGCCTTCCTCCAATCCTGATGCCACATTCTTCTTCATATAGTCCAGCTTCTCAGATTATTTGCTCAGAATACAAGTTGAATAAGTATGGTGTCTCAGATTATTTGCTCAGAATACAAGTTGAATAAGTATGGTGACAGGATACAACCCTGATGCACTCCCTTCCTGATTTTAAACCATGCAGTATCCCCTTGTTCTATTTGAACAACAGCCTCTGGTCAATGTACAGGCTCCTCACGAGTACAATTAAGTGTTCTGGAATTCTCATTCTTCTCAAAGCTATCCATAATTTGTTATGATCCGCACAACTGAATGTTTTATTGAAGTCAATAAAACACAAGTAACCACCTTTCTTGTATTCTTTGGTTTTAGCCAAGATCCATCTGACATCAGCTATGATATCCCTCGCTCCACATCCCCTTCTGAATCCAGCTTGCATTTCTGGAAGTTCTCTGTCAACATACTGCTGCAACCATTTTTGAATTATCTTCTGTAAGATTTTACTTGCGTGTGATATCAGTGATACTATTTAATAATTTCCACGTTCTGTGGGATCACCTTTCTTTGGAATGGGTACAAATATTGATATCTTCCAGTCAGTTGGCCAGGTAGCTGTCTTCCAAATCTCTCAGCATAGCCGAGTGAGTGCCTCCAATGGGATATCCATTTGTTGAAACATCTCAATGGGTATTTTGTCAATCCCCAGAACCTTGGTTTTCACCAAAGAACTCTTAGTTAAAAGTCTCAGTTCTTCCAAAAAGAAAAAAAGGACAGTCTTTAACCAACACTAAGCTCTAAAATAAATCCACCTAGTAGAACTTTAGACAGGAAGCATTATGTGGCCCATGGACATGCTTCCGAGCAGGATGGCTAACAGGAACTTTCATCCATTACCGGTGGAAATGTGAAGTGAAAAATCGTTCAGTGGTTCCTCAAAAAGTTGAACATAGAACTACCACATGACCCAGCAATCCCAATCTTAAGTATATAGCCAGAAGAAGTGAAGGCAGGAATGCAAACAAAAACCTGTACAACAATGTTCATTGCAGCACTTTCACAACAGCAAAAAGGTAGAAACTGAAATGTCCATCAACAGATGGCTAGATAAACGAAATGTGGTACATACATATGGTGGAATATTAATTAGCCATAAAGGGAAATGAAGTCCTGATGCATGCCACAACATGAATGAATCTTGAAAACATCATGCTGAGTGAAATAAGTCAATTGCAAAAGGACAAATACTGTATAATCTTACCTATATGAAATAAGCAAATATATTGTGGTTGCTGTTAAGTGCATTGAGTTGGTTCTGACTCATAGTGACCCTATGTACCAAAGAATGCAACTCTGACAGGACCTGGGCCATCCTCACAAGCGTTGCTGTTTTTTGTGTCCACTGTGTCAATCCAGGGAGCACTGGTGGCATAGTGCCTAAGGCATTTGACTGCTAACCAGAAGGTTGGTGGTTCAAACCCACCAGCCACTCCTCAGAAGGAAGGTTGGGCAATCTACTTCCATAGTGATACCGCCTCGGAAACCCAAGGAGGGGATGCTATGAGTCAGGTTCGACTCGACGGCAGTATGTTTGGTTTAGTTTGGTGTCAATCCAACTCGTTGAGGGTCTTGCACTTTTTCGCTGACCCTCTACTTTACCAAACATGATATCCTTCTTCAGGGCCTGGTCCCTCCTGATAACATGTCTGAAGTTTATAAGACAAAGTCTTGTCATTCTCCTTTCTATGGAGCATTCCAGCTGTACTTCTTCTTAGATTTGTTCATTCTTCTGGCAGCCCATGGTATATTCACTATTCTTCACCAACCCCGTAATTCAAACACATCAAATATATAGAAATCAAAAATTAACAGGGTTTTCAAGGGATGGGAGGGAAGGGGGAATTTCTGCTTTGGGGTCAGCAAGTTTATATTCATTATCGTGGAATGATCTGGAAAAGGATAGTGAGAATGGTTACTCAACTTGAAGAATGTAATCAGTGTTGCTGAATTATGCCTGTAGAATTGGTGTCTGTTTTGCTGTGCATATTTTGGAAGACTGATAACTTTTATTTATTTATTTTTTTTATAAAAAGAAATATGGCTTCACTATAAACCCAGACATATTCTCTGTGTAGCTGTTCTTAGCTTGTGCTCCTCAGTACGCTGATCCCTAGGATGGGGCCCAATGACCTAGAGATATGCCTGCTCAGATTCTTCTTACCCAGAATCCACAGTAGCAAAGAAAAAAAAAAGTGTCTGGCATGACTCGGCCAGCCTTCTTCATTTCACTAAAGATGTAAACCTTAGTCTGGGAAACATTTCTTTATATAAGAGTAGTGCTTTACATGCTGTTTACCCTCCAACTACATTTAATAGGCTGAACAAAAACTTTCCAGTCAAATTAAAAACAGAACAGAAGCTGAAGGCAACATTTTCTCACAGCTGGATTTAAAGAATGCTAAATCCTAAGCATTTTGATTGGAAATAACAGTATCAGATTCCAGGGGGGTTTATGTCAGAGGCACCCATGGCCTGGGCCAGCATTCAGGATCAGCAGCAGCTGCCACTGGGTTAATGAAAAGGCAGAGATATTTATGATTGCGGATAACAATATTTAACCCCATCACCTGTGTTTACCATTGGTTTGTAAAGGGGTTGGTGAGCTTACACTGCTGACTGGAATTAAAAATGATTCTCAATCACAAGAAAGGAAAATAATTCTTAACCAAATGTACACATTGGGTTTTCTGAGTGGCTGATACAATAAGAGGCAGTTTTGAACCTAGGATTATTTTAGTTAAGAGAGAAAGAAGAAAACTCACTTTGATACTTCTCTCACTGACTGCAAAGGAGACTTATTTCCAGTCTCATTGACAGGTTGCACTCACTGGTGCTAATTAAGGAGCAAATGTGAGTTGGCCACTGGGGAGAAGTTCCCAGAATGTGGCTGCAGGAACCAGCAACTTTATCCATTGGGATTATTCCTACAGTTGCCAAGGCAACAAGGCAGCCTTGCTCAGCCTCTGAAAAAACCGTGAAGCCACACAAAGCTCTCAAACTGGTAGTTTTCCTCCTGTCTGCCAGCTGCCTGGGCTGAACGAATCATCTTTCCACTGGGTTTGGCCACTCTTGGCCTCCATGGCCAAGAGAATGCCTTGCTTCCTAAGCCTAGCTCTACTGTTCACTGTTTGCCCTGAGCCACCAGCAACAGGGCAATGCCCAATGAGTCCAAATACTAGCCTGCTCATCACATTTAAAACTCATCAAGCTGGGCCTTTCTTTCACTATTTGACTCTTGTACTCCGGAGGAGTCAGATGAGAACTAGTTGGCCTTAAATCATCATGAATATTAAGAGATATCATATTATTTTCAGCTTAGAATGAGAGGCCCAAATACATCTTGGGAGTTTTTAAGTCCTTTCTATAGTCTAATGCAGGGACAATGGAGATGGGGTAGGGGAGAGAAAGCCTGGAGTCAAATTAAGGTTCCACCTCTTTTAAGCTGTGTGACCCGGCAATCACTTAACCTCTCTGATCTACATCAGAAGTCTGGGGTGAAAACAATGAGAAGATGCATTCCAGGCTGTGGCACAGTGCCTGGCACTCAGGGAGGCCTCAGTAAGGATGGTAACTGTAGCAAGGGAAACAATTTTCAGAGGAAGGGGTGGAAAAAGGATATCCCTGGATTTAAACAGACCAAAAGGCAGTAAAATATCCACTATTTAATGGAATTTTCCTTCCTTTCATAAGTCAAAGCTTTCTGTATAAGGTGAAATCTCTATTTGGATAAGAAAAAAAAATATTGCTCAACTCTTGTTTATCAATGAAGATAGCATGTTATCAAATCCAAGTCCATCTCTTCTCCCTTGTATTAGCCACAGCTGAAAACAAAATTCAAGCATCCAAAAGGCTTGCAAAATTTGCCTCTCAGTTAGGATTCCCTGAATTCATCAGTCTGAACAATGATATCCTAGGCACGAATGGAAAGGAAAAGTCTGAAAAGTTGAGAGCTTAGAAATAATATGGCTGGCATTTATTGAGGGTCCAATGTAAGTATGAGAAAGAGAAAGAAAAACCTGGGGCATGGAAAGGATGAAATATTTGATCTCAGCAAGTGCCTTTCCTGTCCTCCAGTCCTTACCTCCTTCTAATCCTTATTATCCTCCTGCCACATCAATCTATCACTGTGCATACTTCACTGCTCTGCTCAATAATCTCTGATGGCTCCACAGCTGCCTTTAGGATACCATCCAGTCAAAACCCTCAACCTATCTCTCCAAACTTATCTCCCATTATTCCCTTATGGAAACCAGAAACCTGATCAAGCCATACTAGTCCTTCATTTCTCCTCAAAATGCTGTACATATTCATACCTCCCAAACCTTGCTCCCACCATTTTTTCTGTTTGGAATTCCATTCCCACTCTTCATTTTTCTAACTCTCACTCTTTCTTCACAGATGGCTCCAGGTCCACCCTTCTCATCAGCCTTGTGATGACAGTCTTTTCTTCATGTGCTGCCTGAGTCTTTCACTTGCCATTTAGTATGACTACGTCCTGCTTTTTATTGTTGGTTATCCATTGATTTTTAGGCACGACCTATCTCCTCTAACAAACATAGCATCTCACAGAGACCATTTTGGTGTGCACATGGTAGGCATTCATTATGTTTTACAAGCATCAGTAGATGAAACATTGTCTTGAGATTCAAGACATGTAAGACAAGCTCTGCAACTAATTGGCCATGTGACTTTGACCAAATCACCAGTGGCTCCAGGCCCCATATTTCTCTGTTACATAAGAAGTCTGGGGAGATGAACCCTGAGGTCCTTTCCAGATCTCAGAGTCTATGAGAAGGATTTGTCTGTCATTCACTAATATTTCTGGAAAACCCTTTGCTTGTTTGTTTGTTTTCCTGACTTTCTCAGTGAAGCTCTATCACTAAGACTAGAAAAAAGAATGGGAGATGCTTGGGTGAAGCAAAGATTCAGAGGAGGATCTATTTGTGAGGATTCAGAGTTTAGGTAGAGAGCTATAAATACGTCTTTTTTTTTTTTTTTTTTTTCACTTTAAAAGAGAAAAATCCAAAAAATGCAATTTCTTACACCTTCTCTTTTTAGTACCTAGCAACAGCTGACGAGAGGAGTATAGGGCCAATGCTGTGAGTTGTGTTAAAGATGACACGCATTATTTCCTGTTCTTCAGGAGATGTCCCTCCTTAAGGAGGTGTTGCAAGGTTAGCATTTAATAGGGGAGAGGAGAAGAGGGTCTCAGATTTGGAAGTTTCCCATTTCTTGCTCTGATCCTGGCAGGAAAGCACCAAGCACATGACCCTAGAGGTTAACACAACTAGACTGAAACAGTTTCAGAAGCAAGGCCCATCTTTTTATACCCAGGGACTTCTCCTTAATGCAGGGGGCTGCCTTCATTATAAAAGGCAAAAAATAAGTCTCATATTAACATCAAATTTGAATGAGAATCAAATGTCCTTCTGTGAGGCAGGTGTCTGATAAACCTATTTTTCTACCCTCCCTCACAAATCAGGAGGCAGCAAATGCAAGAAGAAAGGCCCTAAAGATTCAACCAGGAGACATCATTTAATCTCAAGGCTTTTTTTTGTTTTATTGTTGCTGTTGTTTTTACCAATTCCCATATCAATCTGAACATGATGCTCAATTTTTCCACTTATAACAAACACCAGGCTCTACCCTCCCTGCCTACCTCAGAAAATACAATGAAAAGACAGTAAGAATAGAAGAAAGAAATGGAGCTAATAGGTGGAAAGAGGATATCAACATTAGTGGAGTTCATCTTTTTGTGCATATAATTCAGATACAGGGAGAAAATGGAGAAACTAAAATGGTAAATCAGATGTTTCTGGTTTTATAAAAAGTTCTCATAGTATAATTTAGAAATCTCCTCAGTCAATATTGTCATGCTTATAGATTTAGAGGCTGAACTCAAGACATTGTGACTTTTCTGGAGCTACCAGGAGTTGAAGTAGGAGCCAAGACCAGGACTCGCAAGCCAGTGCTCTTTCCAGGAGAACAAGTCAGTTACCTTAACTTCCTTCCTGGGCTTACTTCAAGTGCTTGCTTGACTCAGTGGAAATATTTTCAACCTTGACCATATCACAGCCACCCCACAGAATGGAGAGCAGTTCTACTCTTCATGATCAAAGGCTTTAGTTGAGAAGAAAGAGAAGAGGTCCCAGGGCCATCCTGGGACCATATGTAAATGACCAGTTCTCTTAGTGCCAAGAAGGCAACCACATTCTCCCACATTTTGTTTTTGGTTTAAAACATGGGACTGGAAGTCTATTTTTACTGCCTGGTTACTGACAGGATAACGTATTTTGCCACCATTGCTCCTTGCCTAATTCACAAGAAGCATCAGCAAAACTAAGTCATGGTCACCTTTTCTGTTATCATGAATGTTAGCAGATCCTGAAATGTCCTTTCTTAATTTGCCTACTTAGCCAAACTAGCTGGAACTCCTAACAAAATAGATGTGTATCTGCGAATGAAGTTAGAAAAGATAAATCGCAATGAGAACCAATTAGGGTTCAAATGTAAAGGTTAGGATATTTATCCTAACTTTTGACTTTCATGAAGGTCCTTCTTCTAAACTTCAAGCTGCAGTCCCTCCAGAGGAATGCTTTTAGTACATCCCTGGAACAGACAAGTGGTGAAGAAAGATGGAACCAAGAGTTAGATTTCCTTCACTCTCAGGACCAAAATATATTATTTATTATACCTCCTACCCATTGGTTTATTAAGGTGAAGACTACTCAATTGTTCATCATTTTCCAAATGGCATGAACTATCTCCCTCCTCTGGCTGAATCCTCAGGTTTAACCTTTCACACTTCCTTTTTCATTAAGCACAACCCATTCATCATTCAACTATAGTACAGTACCTGTTCCCTGCTCCGAGAGATCCTCTCAGACAGCAAATCTGAGTTGTTCCTTTCTTCTTCCAATTCCATTTCTAATTGAGACATCTTGTCCTAAGAAAGAAGTCACAAACAAAGCCCACATAACTTTCAATGACCCAGATTAGGAGCAAGGACTGATGTGTGCAAAGAAAACTCCAAGAGAGCTTAGTATTAGCAGGATTTGGCAAAAGTATGTGCCTATTTTGTACACTACCTAACGCAGACCTTTTAAATAAAATTATGTATTTTATCCCTTTTTGACACTGTACAATATAATAGTACATATTACAGAAAATTTATAAACTATATGAAAGAAAAAACATTACCCTAAACACTAACGTAAACACTAAAGATATTTTCGCATTTTTCCTTCAAGCTTTTTTCCCTTCTATGAATCTAGAAGCGTAAACAGATCTACCTAAGCCAGCTACCTGTTCAAAGACAATGCAGGGGCTGAGATATCATCCAAGTCACATTTCTCTAAATGCTTCATGTCCAGGAAAATGTTTGACCTCGCTCCTGCTTGGGTTTCCAAGAATCTTGTAAGAGTAAAATTTGTAAGTCTATTGCACTTGCCTCTTTCTTCTAAGGAACCCTATACACTCTGTACTGCACTAAACCTGCATCATATTAACATAGTGATACTGTCATTGCTGTGTGCCATCACAGCAACCCTCTATGACAGAGTAGAACTGCCCCTTAGGGTTTCCTAGGTCGTAATCTTTGGCTGCTAACCAAAAAGTTGTGGTCTGAACCCACCAGCCATTCTGCTTCCATAAAGATTTACAGCCTTGGAAACCCAACGGGGGTTGCTATGAGTTGGTACTTGACGGCAGTGAGTTTGGTTTTGTTTCTAATCTTTGTGGGAGCACATCACCAGATCTTTTCTCCCATGAAGCAGTTGGTAGGTTGGAGCCACCAACTTTCAGTTAGCAGCCAAAAGCTTAACCATTGCACCACCAAGGCCCCTTTAACATAGTAATAGTTCTGGACAATGCTGCTAAATCAATCAACGCAGAAGAATTATAATGTGCATCTTCCTTTCTCCTAACTCAACATCACTGAGTGTTAAGGAATACATATTTCAAAGTAGCTTTGTGCATGAAGGAAGAGACTTCTAACACAAACCACTCTGCCCGGAACTACTAGGTTATAGGGCTTGTGCATGTGGTACTCCTCTGTAGTCAACAATCCATTTGTCCCAAGTTTAGGGTTAACTCAGAGCTATAGGTTCTAGACAGCAATTGGCATTGTGAATTATTAAACGTCTGTGGCATGTGCATTTAAATATTGTTTTTGCAGCGGCCGCTGCTGACTGACAGGCTACGGATGCCTCTGTAAGAACCAAAAATAAAACTCACAGAACTCACGTGAATGACTAAATGTCTGTGAATGGTCTTCCCCATTAGAGCTAGAAAACTATAGGGAAGCTGCATTGCTCTCTCCCAGGAGCAGAGAGTCCCAAAGACCAAGTGAGAACATGGGTCTGGACCCTGCACAGAAGCTACCTGTTTTTTAGTGGTTCCCGATTCCTCCAAGGCTGGCTTCACTACAGTCAAACATCACTAAGGCTCTACACATGTTGTATATATGTACAGTAGCCACTGGAGTTTTTGAGTTTACAGAAAATGTCCATCTGAAATTAAGTGCTAACAAAGGAAGAGGCAAGACACAGTTATATCACAGCAGTCCTGCCAGCTGTTGCATACTGTCCCCTTAGGAGTGGGGCCGCATTGCCATGGAGTCAATTCTACCTCACAGCTACCCTATAGAACAGAGTAGAACTGCCCCATTGGGTTTCCAAAGCTGTAATCTTTACAGAAGCAGACTGCCTCATCTTTCTCCTGAGGAGTGGCTGGGGGGTTTGAACCACTTCTCTTTCAGTCAACAGCCAAGTACTTTAACCACTGTGCCACCAGAGTTCCCTCTTAGAGGGGGAAATAACCCTCAAGTGCTTTTCACAGGGGTGAGCCTTGAGAGCTATTCATTTTTAGAATTAATGGAGAAATACCTAAAATATTGGATAGGGGCAAATAAAGCTTAGCCATGCCACTGCTTTTAGACCTTAAGTCAGCAAAAGGAAATGCTCTTTTTATTCAGAGTGTTCTAGAAAGCGATGAGCTAACAACCCAGTCTTCAGATAGTAGCACCTCTTCACAGGGCTCTCCTGTGTAAAATTCATACATTCAGAATCTAGCAGGAGTGTTCAGGGGTGTTCCAGGACAGAGGTTTTACCCCAGGGCTTCTTAACTCACTTTTAACCAGATGGTGTGAGCCCTAGAATAATCCAGTTTCTAGACTATGATTGACCTTAACTTGCCTTAAAATGATCTCCCCTAAAGAGATCAGAAGCAATTACAAAATGTGTAGCAATCCTACAAAAGAATAAGAAAACTGTAACCCAGTTATTCTAGTCTTTAAAAGGGGTCTGTCTAATAAAATCTTTAATGGTTGAAACATCACTCCCTAGATATAAACTGCAACTAAGTCCCCTGGAGGTTTTTAAAAGTTATTGCTATTTATTTGCAAAGCTGAATCAGGAATTCCTTTGACTTTACATTCAAGCCATCTCTCACTGGCCTTGAGCGCTGTCTGTCTTTTATCAAAACCTTGACAATTTTCACTTCTCCAGTATGTGTAAGACTTATTTTTTAGGTCCTTCCCTCTCAAAATCCTGTTTGTGTGTGTGAGGGGTTGGGAGGGAGTGTGGTGTGTTTGTAGATGTTTCAGGTGCTGAGTTGGTTTATTTCTTGAGGACTACTCTAAGTGCAGGTGAACTGACTTTAAGGTTCTTCCTGTCACTACCAGTAGACTGTTCATATTTAGATTCCATTCCTTCATTAACGTTTTTCTAATGTGTTCTGTTTTCATTTTGCAATAGGTCACTCCTATCTAGTGACTCCACTGAGTCTTTATGAAATACTGTCTTGGGCTGTGTACTCTGCATACAAAAATAAATTAAGCCAGAGTTTCCCATCAGCTTTGAGGGAAAAAAAGGTGGGGGCCTCAGAAATAGGAAACAAGAATGGAGTATATGGTGGGCAAATGAGCACTGACTGTGCCTAGGATTTAGGCAGTTTGGGCTACTCTCTACCATGCAGCAAGGAAGTGGTGGTTCAGTGGTAGAATCTGCGCCTTCCATGAGGGAGATCCAGGTTCAATTCCCAGCCAGTACACCTTACGTGCAACACCCACCTGTCAATGGAGGGTTGTGTGTTGCTATGATGCTTACTAGGTTTCAGAGGAGCTTCCAGACTAAGACTAGAAAGAAAGGCCTGGCAATCTACCTCTGAGAAGCAGCCAATGAAAACCTTAGGGATCACATGGTGCAATACACAACCAATCATGGGGATGGTGCAGGACTGGGCAGCCTCTTTTTTCACTGTGCATGGGATCACCACGAGAATGGGTTGACTCGATGGCAGTTAACAACAGATATGCAGCAGTTTTGTCTCCTTTATGGTTGGAAGCGCTTCCAAAGCAACAAGCAGAACACATGCTGTCTATGTGCTCTTACAGAGAATCTTCTATCCTCTTTGGGACTCAGTTTTGCTTCCTTCTCAATACAAGGAAGACATTGGACTAAATTATTTCCACCACTCCTTTTGGCTCTAATGTCCAGTGAGTCTATAATCTACCAGTTTCTTCCCAAATCAAGAAATGATATTACTAACATCTGCCTGTTCAAAAAAATAAAAACTGAAGATTTCCAAAGACAGGTATAAGCAGAGAGGCTGCCCACTCATGTCCCACACTCGTTTTCCAAAGGCTCACCCAGCTCTCACTTATTTGGCCCACAAACCTCCATCTGCTTGACAAGTCTGCTGCGGTCATCTTTGAGGTGACTCTTGGCCTCCAGTTCATACTCCAGGTCCTTCAGTGTCTGCTCCAGAAGCTGCCTTTTCGTGACAGCTTCATCCTGAGATCTCTGGTAGTCTCGTAATTCTTCCTCCATCAGGCGCATCTGGAATGAGAAGGAGTTGGGGTGGTTTTCTCAGATAAGATCCTAACAGACAGTATACAGACTGACCCTTAAGGAGAGAAGATCCCCTGCTCCATACTGGAGATCAGAAGACCTTGAGCAAATCCCACCTCCCTCTGGACCTCAGTTTCCTTCTCTATAAAAAGAAGGGGTTGGATGAGATCAGCATTTTCCAATTGCAAGTAGCAACCTATTGGGTTTTAAATTCTGTTTAGCAGATATTGACCAGAATTTTTATAATTAAATAGAACAGAGGGAAAAAAAATGAAGAAGAAGAATATAAGCAAATATTACTTTGTGACATTTTTAATATATATTTTATGGATTTATATATTATTGGGTCACAATGTAGTATGTATTTCTTACTATGGGTGATGGTTAAGAAACACTTGAAAGCCAATGAACTAGATAAGGGCTTCCCATAGTGTGATTTATTGTCCATCTGTATCAGCATCACCTAAAGAAAGGTGTAAAATTCAGGGGAAAGAAAAAGTAAATTAATGACTCCAAAGCAACCCACAGGCACAAAACTAAACAATGTACAAATGCATTTTAGGTGAAAAGCACTGCTCTGTAGAAGAAAATGATGTAACTGCTGTCATAATTTACAGTGTTTTTTCTTCCACAAGGTGGCAGTGAACTAATAGTTTTAAATAAAGTATCTCAGACAAAAGAGCTTTGATCCAATTCCCTAGAATCTGCCTGAGAAGCCCAGCCAACTCAGGCACATGATGGGTATTCCTTAAACATCTGTGAGAATGGATTCGGTGAAGCCCAAGGCTGTCTGCTTTGTTCTGTCTTCCTACAGTCCTGGAGATGATAAAAGGTAATGGATGAAACTACATTTTTAGGAATACCGGGGATTATTCCCTTTAAGCAGTATATGAAAGTGGCAAAATCCATTTAGTTATCACCTTTATGGGGTGATTTTCACATAAAAGTTGAGGAAGCCTCAGAAATAGTGCTTCTTTGGAGATCCAATAGGTTAGGCTAGTTTAGGCAGACGAGTGAGAAAAGTTTAACGTATCTGTTTATTTCAAATCAAAATAATACTACAGGGTTTAAGTTGGAACCCTTAAAGATTTTTTTTTTTTTAACTGAGCTCTAACTCAGCTCAACCCATACATGGGGTTGTGAACAGAGTTGAATTTGAGTTTTTCAAGGATCCAGAATGACCTTGGCTTGTTAATTCACTGCTGTTGTAAACAACTTCATGATTTCAGTAGTTTGATCAAGGGATATGTCTGACCAGTTTCCCTTCAGTGATGAGGTATCTATTTCTGCCAAAGAAAAACAGTTTCTTACAGGGCTATGCCACTAAGAAAATCTAGGAAAAGCCATCTTTGTTTTCATTGTGAAGAAACCTTTTTCGAATTATTGCTCTTTTATTAGCTCTGGTGGTGTAGTGTCTAAGGCACTTGACTGCTAACCAGAAGGCAGACGGATCAAACCCCCTAGCCACTCCTTGGAAGGAGGTTAGGCAATCTACTTCCGTAGTGATACCGCCTAGGAAACCCATGGAGGGGTCGCTATGAGTCAGGTCAACTCCATGGCACATAACAACAACACAACAACATTAACAAATTTGGTCTTTACTAATCTCGCTGGCCCTCAACTAATTTCTCTGGCCCTCAGTACTTATCTAACTAGAGGATCTCTAAGGTTCCTCGCAACCCAAAGATTCTAGGATGACAGTGTTATACAAAAAGCAGTGGGAAGCACTTTGCAGGGGTCACTGTGACATTGATTTTTTTTTTTAATCAGAACAGAACACCAAGTGCTTATTGGTGTTCTGGCAAATTTCTGAATCTCTCCACGCCTTTGCTATAGAAATAAAAATGATTTATTATTTTTGTAATGCCAAAAAGAATTGTGATGTGAATGTGCTAATTCCAATTACTACTTTGAATCCTGTACCCTGTAACCTGAGTCAGGGGATCTGTTATCAGGGTTCCTTCAGAAGTGTTCCAGAAGTCTGTAATAAATATCCATTGTTCTCTTAGACAGTTTTAGTACTGACTCATGGGTGACTTTTCTTTGATCATCAAAGACATAAAAAGTTTGTTTTGTAAAGAAGTTGTTTTCCTGTGGAATCTTAGTGGTCTTGACACTGTTTAAAATTTAGAAAAAATAAAAACACTTTTTTTAAAAAAATGCTTCAGAACTGAAGAAGGAAAAACAGAAAAATGAAACCCATTGCCATCAAGTTGATTCTAACTCATAGCAACCCTACAGAACAGAGTAGAAATTGCCCCATAGGGTTTCCAAGGCTGTAAATCTTTACAAAAGCAGACTGCCTCATATTTCTCCTGTGGAGTCACTGGTTGGTTAGAACCACTGACCTTTTGGTTAGCAATCAAATGCTATAATAATCACTATGCCACCAGAAGAAGAGAAGTTAACCTTAATTAAGTGTTCAAGATATAAAGACCTTCTGCTACATAGTCTTAGTCTCACATGTTATCTCATTTATTAAATCATTTTGTATACTTTTAAAGAAGTAGAAATGGATGCTCAGATAACTGGAGTAAACTGTTCTAAGGTCCCCTAGCTAGTAAGAGTCATAAATCAAAACCAAACCAAACTCACTGACATTGAGTTGATTCCAATTCATCATGACCACCACTGGGTTTCTGACGCTGTAAATCTTTACAGAAGTAGATCGCCCCACCTTCCTTCCATGAAGCAACTGGTGGGTTTGAATCACTGACCTTCTGGGGCAAAATGCCTTATCTACTATGCCACCAGAGCTCCTAGTAAGAGGCATAGCTGAAGAAATCAGTGTATGCTGTACCTACATTCTAGAGCCTTCAGTTTTTCATTAAAAGCATCAAAAATGTTCCCTTTATTTTTCTTAGCTTTTTAGGGAGTTAAGATTTAAGGATCCTAAGATTTGGGTTGTCCCTGGGTGGTGCAGTGAACAAGGCTCAGCTACTAACCAAATGCTTGGAGGTTTCAATCAACCCATTGGCATTGCAGAAGAACGGCTTGGCAATCTGCTTGTGAAAAACTCCACCACTGAAAACCCTGTGGAGCACATTTCTACGCAGACACACATGGGTTCGCCATGAGTCAGAACCAACTCCATGGCAACTGTTGTTGTTTTTGTTGTTAAACATTTGGATACTTTGCCCCATTGTTCTTAAATGTAAAACCAAGAATACACTTAAAAAACTTAAGTATTCATAAATTCTTGAGGATTTCTTTTGGTTATAAAACTATTGTTATAAAATCCTTGACCATCACTCACCACTCCAATAAAAATCTCTCTTATAAAAAATGAATGGCAAAAAACAGTCAGTTACCACACTCCCTGTTCTAAGATTAAATTAAAATATTAATGCCTATAAATCTTTTGGACAGGTGGGCACACAACTGATGCTCTATAAATGGTAGCTAAACTTTTTTTAAAAAAACATTTTCTTGTGCTTTAGATGGGAGCATACATAGTTAAGTTTTCCAATCAATAATTCATACACAATTGTTCCATAACATTGGCTGCAATCCCTCCAATGTGTCAGTACTCTCCCCTTTTTCCTCCCTGGGTTCCCCATTTCCAGTCATCACATTTCCCTGTCCCTTCCTGCTTTCTCATCTTTGGTTTTGAGCAAATGTTGCCCTTTTGGGTTACTAAATACGTTAAGCAGAAATTTTGGACTAATCAAGAAAATGTAAATGTAAAGGTATATCAATTTCACCTCAGTGTTCAATGGTTCTCTATGTCTTAGAATGCCATCTCCCCATATAACCATCCAGAGTGTTAACAGTGAAGAATTTAGCACAGAACCTATTTTGAGAATCTACTCCCAAACCCTTCACAGAAGAGTTTCAAAGCAATCTCAAAGGATTCTTTGAATAAGCAGTAGACCCAGGCACTTAGGTAGCCAGGCATTACCTCATCCTGAATTTTCATGGCTGTCAGACGGGACTTTTCTGCCTCCAGGGTTTTCTCCTTCAACTGCCTTTGCATTTCTGCCAGCTCCCTGCGATTCTTCTCCTTGTACTCATCCAGCTGGTTCTGGAGCTCCAGCGTTGACGTGCGGGATGCTTCAACAATATCGGCCATCTAGAAGAAGTGGCACAGGTGTGAGCCCACCTAAGATGCTCTATCTGGGAGAGGTTTGGGATCCATTTAAGTACAGAATGCATCTCTTTCTCTCCCTGTCTTCTATAGCCTTTCCAAAGGCTTCGCAAAGCACCTGGTCATGAGCTACCTATGTCTGAGCACCTGTGAGTTAGAAGCAATATGGAGGAGTGAATGAGCACATCTTTGGAGCTAGATACACAGTCCAGAGTTTATAACCCTGATGTTTTTTTTACTTACCAGCTATGTTGACTGGGGCATGTACTTAATCTTTCTTGGCCTTGGTGATATACTCATTGGAAAGACTAAAACCATAATATCTATCTTGTAGGGCTGTTGTCAGAATAATAACAATCTACAGATACAGACAGAATTCTACGTAGATACAAAATAGCTAGTAAAGTGACTGGCACACAGTATAGGTGTCAAAAATTGGCAGTCACTATTGTCAGCTCCTAGAATGCATGGAGCACATCAGCTTTGTGCTTTTTCCCTTCTGGGTATCTGAGGGTGGACCAGAGCAGAGAAGCAGCAACTACTGGGCTATGAATCTGTCCTTTACACACTGGACAAGAAAGATAGATACCAACTCTTAAGCCATGAATACTTAGACTCTGACTTGAGGAACATTTGTTAAGTCTACACTTATATGCCAGATAACTTCAACTAGTTTTTAAAGAAACTGAGCCAGAATCCTGAGGGTGTTAGCATTTATTTCTTCTAGGCTGGATTCTCTGTATCTGGGAATCTCAAAAAGTTCAAAGAGCTGTTTCAGGGGATCAGCAAATCCCTGACACATATACCTAGTATTGCATTTAGACATAACTGCATGCTTCCTAAGCTTTCATCAAACCCTCAAAGGGGGTTGGGTCCTAGCAAAAAGGCTATGCCCTCCACCTACCCCTTATTCACTTCCCCTACCTCCTTCTGAAGTTTCTCGATGGTCTTGTCGAGGTGCCATCGTTCATTCTCCATTTCATTCTTCAGCCTCCTCAATTGCTCCTTCTGTTCAGTCTCATCTTTTAGTTTCTCAGACAACTGCTTCTGCTCCTGAGTGGCCCAACTCAGATTTCTCTATATGGAAAGGACAGTGCTGTCACCTACCTATCAGGTCAGCCACAGGAACAGGTGGCAGAGAGAATTTCACAGCCACACCACAAAGCAACCAGAACTGTTACATCAGTGACAGACAGAAAAATCAAAATAAAGCCATCACAGAGACACAAGAACATTGTTGGTTCTGAAATTCAAGGACAGGAAAGGACAGTTGACTTGACCAAAAACATATATAGGAATGAAGGAGAAGACAAAGGGTGTATCACAGAAATACAGACAACAGTCAAGGCTGTTGGTGCTGGCAATTCAGGAGAACCAAAAACCCACTGTCATTGAGTTGATTCCGACCCATAGTGATCCCCATTGGGATTCCAAGGCTGCAAATTTTTATGGAAGTAAAGATCATCTCATCTTCCTACCATAGAGCAGCTGCTGAGTTTGCACCACCAACCTTCTGGTTAGCAGCCAAATGTCTTACCCATTAAATCACCAGGGCAATTCAGGAGAGTGACTGAAATTCTGAATTTTCATGCTCAAAAATTGAGATGGGATCCCTGGGTGGTGCAAATGATTAATGTGCTCAGCTGTAAACCAAAAAATTGGCATTCAAGTTCATTCACAGGTGCCTCAGAAAAAGACCTGACAATCTATTTACAAAAAATTAACCACTGAAAACCTTAAGGAGCATAGTTATACCCTGACACACATGGGATGGCCATGAGTTGGAGTTGACTCCTAAGCAAGTAGTTTAAACTCTCTTGGCAATATATCCTATGCTATATAGCATTGCACTTATAGTCTAGAATTTAATCTGCTCTGCAAATGGTTCTTGAAATAGCTAAAAATGAATCCATATGGGAAGAGAACCATGTCCCACAAGCCAAGAGTCCACTTGTGGGGAAGGAGTTGTAATCAACAGAATCCGTGGGTTGGACTCAGATACAGAGGAAAAGGAACTTGGGAAGCCCCACATATTGATGAATAGAAAACCAAAACCAAACTCATTGCAACTGAGTCAATTCTGCTACATAATGATAGTGGAGGGTAGCACAGAACTGCTCCACTGAGTTTCCAAGGCTGTCATCTTCATAGGAGAACACTACCACATCTTTCTCCCATGGTGTGGCTGGTGGGTTTGAACCACTAACCTTTCTGTTAGCGGCCCAGTGCTTAACTACTGCACCACCAGAGCTCCTTTGACGAATAGAAAATAATGTTAAATGGAAGAAACACTAGTTAGAAAAAGTGTTGTTGTTGTTGTTGTTGTTATGTGCTGTCAAGTCAGCCCCAACTCATAGTGACCCCTTCTTGGGTTTCTGAGGCAGTATCACTATGGAACTAGATTGCCCAACCTTCCTTCCAAGGAGTGGCTGGTGGGTTTGAACCACCAGCCTTCTGGTTAGCAGTCAAGTGCTAGGCACTATGCTACCAGAGCTCCCAGAAAAAGTGCATATGTATGATTATTTGGAGAAGCAGCACAGAATACATACTATAAAATGAAATCATTTTGGGTGAGGTATTTTCCCTGGGCTCCCCTGAATATCTCACCTCACAAAGTTACACAGACAGAAGAAGCCCTTCATATAAACAATATGCAATTCCAAAACAAAATCTTAAAATAGGTTAGGAAGGTAGCTTCTTTAAACAAGTAAATGTTGGGGTTACCAGTGTGAAGGTTATCAAGAAGGAGCATAGCTGAGAGCAGGGGAACATTATCCAAACACAGACTAGATCATCTAGGAAATGTTATCAGAGGCTGAAGTCTGATGTGGGTTAGTACAGTTACTGTGGAGACTCTATTAGATCCTGTCTCCCTATTGAGGCCACATAAAAATAATGATTTCATATTTGTACAGTGCTTAACTGTTTACAAACTGCTGCCACCTGCAATAACGCAGACATTTTGAAAACAGCCCCAAATGACTTTCAGCACTTCTGGTTTGCACAGGAATAGCTCTGCTCCGCCAAACACGTGAGCTTAGGACCAGAAAAAAAAAAAAAAAACTCCTATGGAGGCCTTCCAGCCTCTGTTCTGATCAGTAGACTGTGCTTTGAGAGCCAGCCAACACAGGCGGGCTGCTGAAGTTAGTTGCTGCAGGGAACCAAGGTCAACAAAAGTGGTTGGGGAAAAAAAGGTGGTAAAAGGAAGGTAATCAGAGGTTCAGCGTGGGGGCTATTAGCAGGTGTGTATCCCACCACAGCCACAGCTGGGCACACATCAGTAGAAGGGTTGACCTCCGGGATTTCTGTTGGTGGTTTATTTAGTGGTAGAGGGAGAAAGAAGGGCTCTGCTAGTATTGTGGTTAAGCTCTCAGCTGCTAACCAAAAGGTTGGCAGTTTGGACCCACCAGTCGCTCTGCAGGAGAAAGATGTGGCCGTCTGCTTCCATAAAGATTACAGCCTTAGAAACCCTTGGAGCAGTTCTATTCTTTCCTCTAGGGTCACTATGAGTCAGAATCTACTCCACAGCAATGAGGTTTTTTTGTGGGGGGTGGGTGTAGGGGTGGGAAAAGGGAAACAGGCTAAGGACGAGGAGTTATGTTATTAATGATCTGCTGTATAGGAGAAAACTCTCAGGATCACATAACTCAAAAATGCTTGAAAAACAACAAATATAGAGGACAAACAATAGCTGACTGTGAAACTTTCAGGATGCAACTCAATTCTTTCCCCTATGGATCCTGCCAATCTCTTATCTCTCCTCTTGGATCCCAATCCCAGGCAATCCATGTCAGCACACAAGCCAATCTTCCTTCAACCTCCCTATGGTTTGTGAATTTCTGCCTTACCCTTTGCTCAGGAAGGGCTTCCACCTGGCCCTCTTATGCACTGAGAACACCACAGACTCACTGCTCTGGGCCTGGTGCCTGGCTACTACCACCTTCTCCCTCAACACACACACACACACACACACACACACATTTGCTTTGAAACATAGTTTTGCTAAATTATTTTTTTAATATTTCTTGTATGGTTGCTTCTATGTCAAAGTATTGTTTCTATTTTAAGACTATAAAAGCAAAGGATAGATTTTCTATCTGGGTATGTTGCAAACCCAGGTTCAACACTGGGCATATGATTTAATTAAAAAACAAAAACAAAAACTCAGTGGTTGAAAATTAATACATATCCCCAAAAGTGGTCTGAAAACTTTTGTCAGAATCACCAGGGGCATGTGGACTAGGTAGCCCTTATTTAAAATGTAAATGTAACCCTTTTCCATTTTAATCGCAATTTTCCTTAGAGTGTGGCCCTCAAATTTAGAAGTTATCCAGATAATTCTAATATATTCTAAAGTATGAGAAACAGTGTTTTAGAAAAAAGTTCTGCCCCTACGAATATTCAAGAAATAGGTTTCAGTAAGTCATTGTTGAGAAAACATGCCCCAAACTCACGTAAAGAGGTAAAGTTGGCAATTTGGGCTTTTTTTTTTTTTAACCCTTCATGTGGGCATTGTTAGGAGTGAGATGTTCTGTAGCTACAGCAAATCTATTTCTAAGACAAATGATACAAGTCCATTGATAACAGTACAAAAATTTAGGAGAAGTGTATCATATCAGAAAATTCAAGACACAATGTATGCTGTCCCTGAATTTGGGAACCATTATCTGTCAGTGGATGCAGAATCTTTTATTATATGACCAAGCAAGACCCAGACCAAACCGTATGAATCCAACCAGGTTGCAAACGATTCTAGGGGCTCAAAGGAATGAATGGCTTGATCAGGAGGAGGCTGGTTTTCTCGGAGCCCCGAACACAATAACTGGATTGCAACTGTGGAAACATGGGGCCCTTTTCCTCTGTTGTTTCAATTTACAAAAATCCAATATGGTGGGAGGTGAAGGGATAAAGAATATATACTACTATCAATCATTGAATGAAAGAATCGTGACTTCTCCAGCAAAGGTACCTTCATCTTCTCATCTGCAGAATCTAAAGGGAATCACAGGCATCTTTGCCTTAAATGCATTTCAAGTACTCTCAGATAGTATCCCAATCCTAAACTAAGTGGTAATTGTTATTGTTGTTATGTGCCATCAAGTTGGACCCGACTCATAGCAACCCCTCCTTGAGTTTCCGAGGCGATATCACTATGGAAGTAAATTGCCCAGCCTTCCTTCCGAGGAGTGGATGGTGGGTTTGAACTGCCTGCCTTCTGGTTAGCAGTCAAGTGCCTTACACACTACACCGGCTTCTTTATGGACTGTCTGCCACTTTTTGACCAAATCATGGTAATTAGACATAAATTCACTATGGTCTGCAGTTATATGTAAAGAGATAGTAGATTTATTACACATGAAGATGAATAGAATGCTAAATGTACAAAGATGTTGAATTGTAAAATGATTGTGTGGGGGAAAATAAATAAATACCAATTATGCTTTCTTCCTCATCCAAGGGTTAAGCTCCCTTTTGACTGTCAGCTGTAGGAAGAGAGGCATGCAGAGTTATTGAACGAAAGGATCTGATTATCTGGTTCCTGAATTTCAGAGAAAACAATGTGTTTCTTCTACAATAACTGTGGGCTTTTCATGGCATTAGGATGGTGCAGGACCAGGCAGCATTCCATTCCTTTGTATATGGGGTCGCCAACTCGACAGACAATGCCGCAGCAGCTAATAACAACATCAACAACTTTTGAGAACAGAGAATTCAGATAAAGATGGCAAGATTGTCAGAGCCCATTTCAAATTCTTGCCAAATTGTATTGCCAGTGGTTAGCATGGCCACACACAGCATGACATGTTCTCACCATCTCTACACAGCTGAGAGAACAGGCCTCAACAAAAGTCACACATCAGAGATAATTTCCAAGGCAAGGAAGGAAATCTGAGGGGTGGGTGTAGGTGGGGATTACATTAAGATTTTACGCCTTGAAGCCATCATCTATCTGTTCTATACGCTGAATTAAATATTAGCTGCAGTTTCACAGCTGGTGAACTGCTTCCATAAGTGGGAACCTTTATTGTCTGATCAAAGGATGACAAAGGATGAGAGACTATAATTGCTGCACCCAGTGCTTGATGTGGACATGATGTGAAGATGCAGAATTCTGTCTCTGTGGTACAAATGTTTCTCCTTTCTTTCTGACCCCAAACAGCTCCCAAATTTAAACCTAGCATTTTGACAGCTGGATTGGGTACCAGTAGCTATCACAAGCCTTAAAGTGCAGCACAGTGAAATTGGTGTCTATATAAAATCACCAATCAAGAGTTTGTAAAAAAAAGATCTAGAATTAAAGAAAAAGAAATCCAAAGTTGGAGCAGTCAGACAACAAAGAAGAAAACAAGAGTTTTAAGTGTATACAAAGGTTATTTGTGGTTACCAGGTGGTGGGGGAGGCAGAAATGGGGAGTTATTGCTTAAAGGGTCCTAAGTTTCTCTTTGGGGTGATAGAAAATTTTCGGAAATGGATAGTGGTTATGACAGTACAATGTGGTGAAAGTAATTAATGCCTTTGAATTATATACTTAATAATGGGTGAAGTGGCAAATGCTTTTTAAATTTTTATTTCCTCACAATAAAATTTTTAAAAAATGGTTAAGATGGCAAACTTTTTGTTACGTATTTTTACAACAATAAAATTTATAAGCAAACAAAATAAGTGCTTTATCAAAATCTGGGCAAAAGGGGTATGGCCAGGGAGAAGAAATAGAGGAAATCGTCAGCCTAGGTTATGGCTGACCTGTGTGAATCCTAGTATAAGCATGGGCTTCCTCTCCTGCACACCTAGGAGATGAAGCTGCATATTGAAAAGAAGAGCCCTAATTTAAAAAATCTGAATTCTGACTGCTTCTCAGTTCTTAACACTTTTACTGTTCCTCAACCTTTCTCTCCCTCCCCCACCCACTCACACAAGTGGCTCTCTAATGGAAAACTTTAACAACTTTCCTCTTAGTCCTCAAAAACACTGGCTTTTATGGCCTCAGAAATTCACCTGAGGGACTCAAGGGAGAGGGTCCTTTAAAACCAGAGAGGGCAGGTAGAAAGGACAGACTTGGACCATGCTTAGGGCATTATGCAAGTCAATTTAGAAATTCCATTCAGGGTTGGTTTTTTTTTTTTTTTTTTTTTTTTAAGAATACACTTCAAATAATCTTTCTAACCTTCAAATGTGAAAATCTAATTTTCTAAGAACAAGCTGATTCTTAATAGAGATAGCTATCTAGTTTCAACAAAACTACTTCCTGCCTCTCCTTTTAATAGCCATTTTGAAGGACTCACTCTCTGTAATGTTTTTGCCCAGAGGAGAAGGGAAATTGACTTCTGCCAGAAAGCCAACTCCATGCTGCCTTGGGGACCAATTCTGCTGGCCTCCTCACATAATTCAAATTCTATCTTGGTAAAGTTGTCAATTTCTTAAATGTCTAGAGCAAGGTTTCTCAACCTTGGTGTGATTGACATTTTGGGATGAATAATTCTTTGTTGGGTGGGCTGTCTTGGGCACTGTAGGCTGTGGAGCAGCTCACCTGGCCTTTCCCCCACTAGATGCCACTAGCACCCCTAATCCAGTAGTGATAATCAAAAATATCTCTAGGCATTACTAAATGTCCCCTAAACCAGAACCATTTGCCATCATGTTGATTTAGACTCATGGCAACCCTATGTGTGTCAGTGTAGAACTGTGCTCCGTGGGGTTTTCAATGGCTGATTTTTTGGAAGTAGATCAACAGCACCTTCCTACCAAGATGCCTCTGAGCAGACTTAATGACCAGCTTTTTGGTTAGCAATTCAGTGTGTTAACAGTTTGCATCAGCCAGAGTTTCCAAATGCTTGGAGAGATTGGAAGGGGGGGCACAATTGCCCCCAGTTGAGATCCTATGGTCTAGGATAGTAGTTTGAAGGTTTTGTAGGTGAAAAAGAACTAGTAAGAGGGAAACTTTTTTTTTTTTTTTTTTAAGTTCCTGTGATTTTGCTTCTCTGGGCTTCCTGTACCCATCATCAAGTCAATTCCAATTCATAGTGACTCTATAGGACAGAGTAGAACTGCCCCATAGGGTTTGCAAGGCTATAAATCTTTATGGAAGCAGATTGCCTCATCTTTCTTCCACGGAAGGGCTGTGTTTAAGAGGGAATAAAGGAAGCTGCCTGAGCTGTTTACCTGAGCATCCTCTAGTGCACCCTCCAGGCTCCTTTGAGCTGTCATGGCTTCCTTTCCTTCCTTTCTGGCATGCACAAGGGCCTCTTCTAATTGCTCCTTTTCTCCCTACAATGAAACAGTAGGTCAGCAGGTGCTTAAATGTGTGCTGAGCCTATGAATAAAATGAATACAGGAGACACCTATAGACACAGCAATGGCTGTGATCACAACAGTCTACTCATTGGCCCAAGATGGCACACACCACTTTCCTGGGCATTTGTATCTGTCTGCTGATTCCAGTTCTTAGCCAAGTGGTTGCATCCACATTATTATGTAAATGCTTTTTGAAAATACAAATATCTAGTCTCACTCCTGGAGATTCAGAAATAGTAAGTACTGAATGGGCCCAGGGATATATACAGTTTCATAAAAGGCCTACAGGTGATCTTGAGAGAGGACCACATTTGGAAACTTCTGCTGGAACATGTAGCCCACTTTCATTGTCAGCTGCCATTTCTCACTGCCAATGAGGTGTGCCTCTCACTTCTAGAGGTCTACCAAACCAGACCATTAGTTTGTTAAGAACTATGTGACTTCAAAGACCATCAACTAACTGTATGTTAAAAAAGAACAAATAGTCTTGGGTGACAAAAGTCCTTGTGTGGTGTTAGGTTGTCTTTTCAGGTGCTTGGAGCCTTCTGCTAAGTATCACAAGGTTGTAAGGCCAGAAGTCTGAGGTCTGAGGAAGTGGGGAGTGGGGATTTCTGGGTTTAGTCATATATTTTCCACCCTGACCTTATCAGCCCTGTTCCCAGGCTTTTTTAGAAGCCTATCTCTCACTCACACCAGTCTTTGACAAATGAAAGAAACAGCTTACACAGAAGATGGATTCACAATTGCACTGACCTTTCTTACTAAATTATGATAATAAATCCCTTCCCACTTCTTCAATCACTCATAGAGGAAAGAAAGATCAGCAGCTGCCAAACTCAGGATGCGGGGCCCAGCAAGCCTTACCTCGTACTTCTTAAGCATTTCTTTCATTTTGGCTTCCTCGCCTCCCATGTCATCAATCTGGCTCTGAAGCTGGGTGACACTCCGCTCCAGCTCTTCAATTCTTCCCCTCAGTCTCTCATTCTCCTCCTTCAGAGCCTTCACCCGCACTTCAGCCCCTGCCTGGTTTTGTTCTGAAGTGCTGCTCCGACTGGCTAGGACCTCGACATTCTGTTAAAAACATGGATCGGGAAAACAGGGGCACCCATGTCAAGGGGCAGTCCCCAAGCACAAGGATGGCTGACATTAATGAAAAACCCACTATGTACCAGGCACTATGCTAAGCCAGGAGTCAGCAAAAGACAGCCCCGCAGGCTAAATCCAACCTGCCAGACAAATCCAGCCTGCCACCTGTTTTTTTTTTTTTTTTTTAAATAAAGTGTTATTGGAACACAACATGCCTGCTTGTTTACATATCGTCTACAGTGGCTTTCATGCCACAATAACACAGTTGAGTAGTTGTGACAGAGACCATATGGCTACAAAACCTAAAATAGTTACTATCTAGTCCTTTACTGAAAAAGTTTGCCAACCCTTGTGCTAGGTCCTTTATATACATTTTCAACCTTTTAACAACTTTACACCAAAAAACCAAACTCACTGCCTTTGAGTTGGATCTGACTCATAGAGACCCCTCTCTGGGTTTCCGAGGTGATGATATCACTATGGAAGTAGACTGCCCAATCTTCCTGCCAAGGAGTGGCTGGTGGTTTGAAACACTAGCCTTCTGGTTAGCAGTCAAATGTCTTAGGCACTATGCTACCAGAGCTCCTTTAACAACTCTAGGAGGTGGATCCTACTCTTATCATGTTAAAGATGAGAAAATTGAGGCTTAGGTAGATTAAGTAACTTGTCCAGGATTGCTTAGGAGGTCTGTGTTCCACAGACTGGATCCAGAACCTGTTCTCTTCACCATTGCCTTCAGATGTGTTCACTTCCCTACCCTCTTATCATGCGCAGCCTTTAACAAGCTCTAGATGAAAAGCAGTTTCTCCTTACAGATTTTTTTAAATGTCTGATACAAACCAGAAATTAAAATTCGCTTCAACTATGATAGAGTTCATAGTGCAAGCTCTAGTTCCTATCATTTGAAAGTGAGCTTGTGCTGCGCACAATCCACAACGGGAAGAAATGGCAGCAATTACAGGATGGTTATTGTTAATTCCGAATATCACAAGAGCTTTTCATGTTTTGGCTTAGCAACTTGAAATGATAATAAGTGCCTTTGTCTAAGGTTCCAGCTTTCCAGGGCAGATCTTTTGCCTGTTCTCCATTTCACCACTACTATAAAGATATTGAGGGAGCTCTGGTAGCATAGTGCCTAAGGCACTTGACTGCTAACCAGAAGGCTGGCAGGTTCAAACCCACCAGCCACTCCTCAGAAGAAGGTTGGGCAATCCTACTTCTGTAGTGATACTGCCTCGGAAACCCAAGGAGGGGTTGCTATGAGTCGGGGCCGACTCAAAGGCACATAACAACAACATAAAGATATCGACTTGAGGCAGCAGTGGTTCAATGGTAGAATTCTCATCTTCTCAGCAGGAGACAAGGGCTCGATTCCCAGCCAATACACTTCATGCATGGGGTTACCATGAGTTAGGGGTCAATGTGATGGTAGCTAACAACAAAAATACCAGTACAGGTCACCTACAAGAGAACTCACAGCAAATTTAATGCTCATGAAACAAGGCTTCAGATCCCTAGAAGGCAAAGAAGGCCCAGGGAAGGCAAGGTTTGGCTTCAGCAGCTATGTCATAGTCCGCTTGGGAAGGCTATGAGTACTTGCATGCCCTTTTGAAAAGATCTTTAAATCTTCTAACAGTAGAGTAAGCTGTATCATTCCCAACTTAACAGCTAGAGAATTTTAGAAACCAGAGCACTTTTTCGAAACCCAATATTTAGTTCTATACATCTGAGAAAGCCCATCAGAACAAGGCAACTGAGTTAGCATGAGGTTAGCTGGCATAGCTAGAGGAAAACCAAGGGACCAGGCACCTGGGATTTCTCATGACTACTTGGGTATCATCTTCTACTGAAACCAATGAGAGGATGCATCATAAAGATGAACAAAAGAGTAATAAACTGTGGTTGGAAGCTTGAAAATCTAGAAATTCTAGTCAGACCAGAAAATAAAAAAGTCCAGATTGTCCATTTCTGTCCTGTCCTACCTTGGAAGACTGCAGCAATAAAATAGCCTTTAAAAGACAAGAGATTATAAACTACAGTTATCAATACAATGTGGTACTGACCTAAGGATAAAGATCAGTGGAACAGTAGTAGGAGTCTGGAAATAAACCATTATATTTATGGTCAACTGATTTGCAGCAAGGGTACCATAACAATTCAATGGCAAAAAGAACAGTCTTCAAGAAATGGTGCTGGGACAACCATATATAATAACAATTAACTCGAAATAGACTATAGACCTAAATGTAATACTATAACATAGGAACATAAAAATAAGAAACACAGGTGTAAATTTTCATGACTTTGGGTTAGGTAAAGGGCTTCTTAGATATAATACCAAAAGCACAAGTAATAAAAGAAATAAAAAATTGATAAATTGGATTTCATCAAAATTAAAAATTTTGTGCTGCAAATGATACCATCAAGAAAGTGAAAAGACAGCCCACAGAATGGGAGGAAATATTTGCAAATCATATAGTTGATAAGGGACTTGTATCCAGAATATATAAAGAATTCTTACAATATAGTAAGAAAAAGACAAACCAATTAAAAAGTAGACAAAGGATTTGAACAGACATTTCTCTAAAGAAGATACACAAATGGCCAATAATCACATGAAAAATTTTGAACATCATTAGTCATTAGAGAAATACAAATTAAAACTACAATTAGATATCTACTTCACACCCACTAGAATAAAAAAAGTATTGGCAAGGATATAGAGAAATTGGAATCCTCCTACACTGCTGGTGGGAATGTAAAATGGTGAGGGCACTTTGGAAAATAGTCTGGCAGTTCCTCAGAATGTTAAACATAGAGCTAACGTATTGCCTAGCAATTTTGCCCTTACATATACAACTTATATAACTTACTCTTACATATATAAGAGAAATGAAAACATATATCCACATAAAAACTTACACATGAATGTTCACAGCAGCATTATTCATAAAAGCCAAAAAGTATAAACAGGCCAAATGTGTATCAGCTGATGAACAGATAAACAAAATGTGGTATATTCATATAATGAAATATTATTCAGTCATAAAAAAAGAAATGATGTACTGATATATGACACTACAAGAATGTCATATATCAGTATGACACTACAAGAATGTCACCCTGAAGAATGAACTCTGGATGAAAGAAGCCAGATGTGAAAGGACAAATATTGTAAGATTCCATTTATATACATGTCCAGAAGGGTAGATCCACAGAGATAGAAAGTAGATTAATGCTTTCCTAGGGCTAGTGGGAGCAGGTCTGGTAGCATAGTGTTTAAGGCATTTGACTGCTAACCAGAAGGATGGTGGTTCAAATCCACCAGCCACTTCTCAGAAGGAAGACTGGGCAATATACTTCCATAGTGATACTGACTTGGAAACCTAAGGAAGGGTCGCTATGAGTTGGATCTGACTCCACAGCAGTGAGTGAGAGCTAGTGGGGGTGATGGAAGTACGGGGTAGGGAGTGACTACTAATACGCATAAGGTTTCTTTTCTGGGATAATGAAAATGTCTAAAATTGACAGTGGTGATAGATGTACAACTTTGTGAATATACTAAAAACCACTGAATTCTATACTTTAAATGGATGAGTTGTAATATTATGCAAATTATATCTTAACAAAGCCTATCTTTGAAAAAAGAATAAAGATAAGGTGAGATCAGAGGCAAGAGTAAGGATGGTGGGAAGAAGTGATGGGTCTACCCAAGTGATCTGGGTTTGGTGGCAGAGTGCCGAAGGCATTTGAGTGCTAACCAGAAGGCTGGCGGTTCAAACCCACCAGCCACTCCTCAGAAGGAAGGTTGGGCAATCTCTTTCCATAGTGATGCTGCCTCGGAAACCAAGGAGGGGTCGCTATGATTCGGATCTGATTCCATGGCTGTGAGTTTGGTTGGTTTGGAGAGTGAGAGGAAGAGGAGATTGAAGATATCTGCCTACATTAGATTACTAAAATGGATTTTTGGTGGGTTTTTTTTTTTTGTTGTTGTTGTTTCAAGCTATCATCACTATTTATTTCCAAAACTTTAGAAAGCAAAGAACACTTCTTTCAGTGCTCTTTCGTTTGCCCAGAATTATCAGGAAGAGTTAGGAAAGGGATGAGGGACAGCTGGAGGACTGAAAACTAGATCTGGTTTAACCTGGATTTGGGCCTCCAACACACTAGATAAGGGAACTTGGATTGTATTTTGGTGTTTAGGATTTGGTATTTTCATTACTTGAAAGTTGTGGTGGCACATTTTTTAAGTGCTGGGAGAACTGACCAGGCAAGCTTATCATTCAGCTGGTGGCCATCCAAAACCTGCTCTAATCTTAGCTTAAGAAAGTATTTCCCCTCCGTTGACTGAATCACAAGAGCTCTGGTGGTGCAGTGCCTAAGGCATTTGACTGCTTACCAGAAGGCTGGTGGTTCAAACTCACCAGCCACTCCATGGTAGTAAGACTGGGAAATCTACTTCCGAAAAGATTTATCATCTCAGAAACCCAAAGGAAGTCACTATGAGTCAGAATCAACTCAATGGCAGTTAGTTTGGTTTGTTTTGACTGAACTACATTTAGATAAAATTAAAAGTTTACAAGTTAAACAACAACAAAAAATGCAAGAAAGAGTTGTGATTAAAAGGTACTCCACAGGCTGAGTAGTCCTCCTGGCATGGGGGCGCTTGTATGTGTTGTGATATTTAGTAAGCTCAGGACTATTTGTAAAGTGATGCAAAGTGCTGTTTCTTTTTTTTTTTTTTTCCTATCACACAATATTTACTTTAATTGAAGCCTCTGTTCACAGACCTTTCCAGGATCCCTCCCAGTCCTTGTCCCCACCCAGTTCATTGGTTTATGCACAGCCCACAAGATAACCCTCCCTTTCTTGAAAATCAAATCAAACATGTTGCTGTCAAGTCAATTCCAACTAATAGCAACCTGGAAGGGCAGAGTAGAACTTCCCCATAGAGTTTCCAAGGCTATAATCTTTACAGAAGGTGACTGCTACATCTCTCTCCTGTGGAGGGGCTGGTGGGTTCGAACCACTGACGTCTGGGTTAATGGCTAAGCACTTTAGCCACTGTGCCACCAGAGCTCCTTCTCTTTCTTGAAACCATACTTAATTCCTCTACAGCAGTCCAAGATCTAAAATAAAAATCATATTCCTTTTATCAAAACAAGTACTACATGCAAGTCTCCCCCATGACTTTCCAATGAAGAAAAGAAAATTAGCCCAGAAGACCACCAAAAGAAGCTCTGAAATTCTTTGATCTATGCATCACCTTTTCCAAATGCTTAAGTATGTGTCTCATGAGTGTGATCAAGGCAGCAGAACTTCACTAAGTTCTGGAGAAGATCTTCTCAGATAAGAGGTCATGAGGGACAAATGTTGCTGACCTCACTTTAGAAGTTAGTAGTTACACTGCTGTGATTCTTTGATCTCAAGCCCTGTATGTAATAACAAGATTAAAGAGGATGGAGTGAAAATGGTTGTACAAATTGAAGAATATAATCAATATCCCTGAATTCTATATGTAGAAATTGTTGAATTGGTGTATGATCTGCTGTGCACACTCTCAACAATAACAACAAAAGTAAATCAATAATTATAGAGAATGTTCCAGTAAATAACCAAAACACACAGTTTTTAATGATCTATTTAGCTACATCATACTGACTATATAATGTCTATTTTAAAGGCATTATATGGCTTTTTAAATATATATATATATTAACTATTATTCACTCATAAAGAGATTAGTTAACAAAATTCCAGTTCCAAAATTCCAAACCCTCCAATTTCTTTACCACTCCAAAAAGGCTGGCAACACCACACTAGGTAATTACCATATAGATAAAAGTAGCAGATACGCTATTTTCTATTGTCCCTCAAGACTGGGTCAGCCTTTAAAATTGCTGACTTTTTTTTTTTTTTAAACCAAGCACTTGACTGCTAACCAGAAGGCTGGCGGTTCAAACCCACCAGCCACTCCTCGGAAGGAAGGTTGGGCAATCCTACTTCCGTAGTGATACTGCCTCGGAAACCCAAGGAGGGGTCGCTATGAGTCGGGGCTGACTCGACGGCACATAACAACAACAACAACAAATCAGGTAGCCAGGGTCACAAGGTTTGGTAACATAGTGTGTGGATGGTATACTCAAATACGTGCTGTTAGGGATATAAGTGGGAATGAGCTCCTGGAGGGCAATTTGGTAGTAGTATCTAAGGAGATCTGGTGGTAAAGTAGTTAAAGTATTTGGCTATTAACCAAAAGGTCACAGTTTGAATCCAGCCATTCCAAGAGAGAAAGATGAGACAGTCTGCTTCTATAAAGATTTAGAGCCTTGGAAATCCTATAGGGCAGTTCTACTCTGTCGTATAGGGTTGCTATGAGTCAGACTTGACTCGATGGCAGTGGATTTGGTTTTGGTTTGGTATGAAACCAGAGGGAGCCCTGGTGGCACAATGGTTAAATGTTTGGCTGCTAACCAAAAGATCAACAGTTCAAACCCACCAATGACTCCATTTTCATAAAGATTACAGCCTAGGAAATCCTTTGGGGTCAATTCTACTTTGTTCTATAGAGTCACAATGAGTCAGAATTGACTTGAAGGCACACAACAACAATCACATGAAATCATAACGCAAGGTCCCTAGGTAGTAGCACAGTTAATACCACTCAGTTGTACTATGGAAGAACCAGGCCTGGCGATTGGCTTCCGTAAAGATTACAGCCAACTCAAGTCCATAGCTTATGGAGTTTCTCTCCAAACACACAAACAAATGCCTCAACATTAAATCATAACATACATCCCCTTCGATTCAGCAACTTCTCTTCAAGCACTTTATCCCACATGTGTGCAAAATGACACATGGACAAGAGTATTAACTGCAGAAATGTAATAGCAAAAGATTGTAAACAACAAGATGCCAATTAATTGGGCATGCTTAAGAAAATTACATCAATTCAATGGCATCTTGTGCAGCTGGGGAAGAAAAAAAACAAGAATAAGAAAGAGAAGAAAAAGCAAGGTAAAGAATAGTACACATAGCATATTTGTGTAAAACGGTAAGGAGAGATAAGCATGTATTTACTAGGATATACAAGAAACTAGTAACACTAACCGGCTGTGGGGAAGAGAACTGGGGACTACAAAGCAAGTGGAGGAAAGGTTTTCCATTGCCGATCCTTTTCTAACTGTTGAATTTTGAACCATGGACATTCAATAGATATTAAAATGTTTTAAATAAATAATACATGTTTTAAAAGATTGACCATCAGTGGCCACATGGCTTGGAACCCTCCTGGAACCCCAGAAGCAGCTGTGCAAACAGAGCAGAGCACCAACTCTCCCACACTCACTGGCTCATATAGTTAAGCAATTCCTTTTCACCACACATAGCTGGGAGAGTGGAAAAGACCCAGATGGCCCAGCACTTGCACTTACAAGAGTGCTTCTCCAATTTTTCCACCCAAGCAAACCTAAGGCAGAGAAGACCAGTGTGGGGTGATGAGAGAGACATCTAAAAGGCTGGGAGGGATTGCTTTCAAGGCTTACATTTTTCCCCTTAAAAATGCACATAAAATTTGCCTTTTATACCATAACATTTATTTTTCATTCTACTTCATGTCTCCTTTTACATTAAGATACTAAATTCTTAGTGTTCCAGGAAGATGAGCCACTTTACCCTATGGTTTGCCAACCACTCTTCTCTCTGGCATACCCAGCCCACGCACACATATCCTAGCCCAAGTAACAGAGAAAGAAATCATCTCAGGGATGTTTTAATTCTAAAATTTTAATTCTAAAAATGCATATCTAACTGTATAGAGGAAAGATTATGAGTCCTGCAATCAGATCAGATTCAAATCCAGGCTGTCATTCTTTCTGGGGCCTTCCTCTTGGCCTAACCTCACAGAGACTTCTTGTTGTTGTTGTTGTTGTTATGTGCCGTCGAGTTGGACCCAACTCATAGGGACCCCTCCTTGGGTTTCCGAGGCAGTATCACTACAGAAGTAGATTGCCCCATCTTCCTTCCGAGGAGTGGCTGGTGGGTTTGAACTGCCAGCCTTCTGGTTAGCAGTCAAATGCCTTAGGCACTATGCTACCAGACTTAGGACCCTCATTTTAAAAAGACAAAACCAAAAACATTGCTGTCCAGTTGAGTCCAACTCATAGTGAAGCATATGACCCATAGTTCATGGTGAACTGCCCCCACAGAACTTCCAAGCCTGGAATCTTTAAGGAAGCAAACTACCATATCTTTCTCCTGTGCAATAGCGGGTTTGAACCCTTCAACCTTTTGGGTTAGCACCTGAGCACCTACTACCACCAGGGCTCCTTATTTCAAAAAGAGGGACAAAAATGACTACTTCTTCCACTCAATAATCCATTCAATGTTTACCTATAGTGATCACGGCTACTGAGGTAGCCATTATTGTTGTTATTAGATCAACTTAACCCACATTCGTTTCCCAAAGGGGAAGCATTTTTCACAGCTTACCTTCTGTGGTTCTAAATCATCAAACCTAGCTTCAGGCTGCAATCTGCAAATTTTTACCAGCTAAAAATCAAGCCTATTGTTGTTAGTTACCATCCAGTAGGCCCGACTCAGAGTATGACAGAATGAAATGGTGCCTGGTTCTGTGCCATCTTCATGATCACTGGTAGTCTGCATCCACTTTTGCAGCTAAAAAGAGAACCAAGGTCTTCTAACAATATTTCTGGGTCACCGTGCTGCACAAATATGATGACCCCTTTCTTATTTCAAGGGTAAGTCAGGTTTCTTGGTTGGCTAATTCATTAAAAACTCACCCCATTTCCTATTTGAGGGTGGTCCAGGAAACTGTCAGAAACTTTCAAAATTCTTCCAAAACGAAAACAGCATGTTTCAATGTGCTGAATTGCTAAATTTCTACTACTTCTGAAAGAGCTCACTTTTAACCATATGCTCCAATTATTTATTTAAAGGGGGGAGGGGAAACAAATGCAAGAATACCATGAAAAAGCAGCAAAACCTCACATGCTTTCAGGTAGCACTATTCATTGCAAATAATGACTTTCTCATTAGCTGGCACATTTTCATGAGCTAAAGTCACATTTAGAAATGTTCATACTGTCCCCTCGAGCCAGGGGAAACTTTTATTCAAGATAAGCACAAACTCTCCAGACAGCACGACTAACCGCCATTGGCCATCCGTGAGCATTTTGCCTAGTTCAAAGGTGGGGAAGCACTTTCCTTTCAGAAGCACAGAGTTAACACCTTGGGCAACAGGGAACAAGTAGGACTATGGGCAAGGGCCTCCCGCTTGTCCTAATGTAGACTGAACACATACACATATCAGGTTTTCCTAATTAACAAGGCCTCTGCCACAGCCAGCTTTTGTTTCCTTTCTGTCTCTCTTTTTTGCTGAATGAGTGAAAACAGCTGAGCCGTGGAGGCCCAGGAGTCTAGGGAATGGAATGTTGGTTTGTCAGTTCCACCTCACTGGCTGCCCCCACACTCCAGAGTGTGTTGAGCCTGCAGGATCTAGGCTGATAGGTGCTTAAAGTGTCCCTAGGTCAAGTCATCCACCGGAATGCCCATCACACCCATGGACTCTCATTTCCACAACAATGACCTGGTCAAAATAATGAGTTCCTTCCTCACTCCGAATGTAGTAGAAAACCAAAGCCCCTATATTGTGTCTTCACTTTCCCCCTCACCTGAGCAAGAGTAAACTATTTAGGTACAGAAACACCAAATACTTTGGTCACTTTATTACTTTCCCTAGTTATCTATGAATTTCATTGCCATAGATCCTCTAGGCCAGGGCTTCTCAAGTTGTAATGAGTATACGAGTCAGCTGGGGATCTTGTTAAATGTTCAACAGGCCTGGAGTGGGGCCTGAGACTGCATGCCTACCAAACTTTCCAGGTGATGCCAACAATGCTGATTGTTCTGGTTACCTAGTGCCGCTCTGACAAGAATATACCATAAATGGGATGCTTGAACAAACAGGAGTCTATTCTCTTACAGTTTGGAGGCTTTAAGTCCAAATTCAAGGTGCCAGGCTCTAGAGACTGTGTGAAAGCCCCTTGACCTTGGGCTTCAGCTCTGCCCCTTGCTCCCGGCCCACTGAAGCTAAAGGCATCTCTTCACTCAGGCAGCTACTGGCTGCTCAGGCTAACAAGCCCAAGGTCGACAAATAAAACGGCACAGTCCCAATGTTACCAAACCACATGGCAAGCCATTAATTCAAGTCCATTGTAAGTCCCAAGGTCGGCAAAGCATGGCAGGCTGCTGAACAACAACACAACTACATGCAGGGTCCAAGTGTGCCATAGGCTGGAAACCATTCCCAAAGCTGCTTCATATATATAGGAAGCAGACCACATACCCAAAGCAGCTACTCAGCTGCTCCAATAGATTCCCCCATGGAGTTAATTACCAATCTCACCATGGGGAATAACTACATTCAGCTGCCCAGCCACTCAACCAGGTCTAGCCAAGTTGACACATAAACGTAACCACCACACTGGTCCATCCATACCTCATACTTTGAGCAGAGAGGCTCTAGGCTGATGAGAGGCTGCTCACACCTGCCGGGGCTTCCTGCAGAGGCTTGCAGCTCACTTAAAGAGCACAAGATCTGGTCAAGTCCTTTATGCTTCTTGATATGACTTTAAGGACCTAGATTAGGTGTCTGTGGCTTAAATACTGACGCAGGCTCTGCAGCCAAGTTAACCGGTGAATTATACACATCCTTGACCTCTCTGAGCATGGATTCACATCCTTCAAGCAAGTGTATTTGGCAATACTAGCCCCAAATGAGTCAGAGAATTCAACAAAAAAGAGAGAAAAAAGTTTTTAAATTTGAAATGTTTACATGAACATAAAGTAGTGGATTCCTTCCTTCCTCCTTTTTGATTCTGCCTACCTACCATTTTTGGTCAAGATGGGGTTGAGTCATGAAAAAACAGCATTATTCTTAAATTCCACACTAAGAGCTTCACTAAAATTTCTAAAAATGCCTTCACTGTATTTCTCAACTACCAACACAGTTCCCTCCCAACATATTTGCAGTTTAGAAGTCAACAACTGGTTACAAAGTTATAAGTTTATTTTATTTGTTTGTTTTTGTCAAGAGAAGCAGTGTATGAGAAACAGGAATAAATATGGTGGACAAAATGGCAAAAAAAAAAATAGAGTGCTCATTACCAAATCCCCAAATATTTTCAAGGAAAAGTTGATTCCATAGCCACGAATCACTTACTGCCATCGAGTCAATTCCAACTCATAGTGACCCCTCCTTGAGTTTCTGAGGTGGTATCTCTGCAGAAGTAGATCACCCAATCTTGCTTCCAAGGAGTGGCTGGTGCGTTTGAACTGCCAGCCTTCTGGTTAGCACACAAAAGCCTTAGGCACTATGCTACCAGAGCTATAGTGAAGGCAAATATTCAATTCCCTTTTGTTAGAAGATTTGGATTCTGGACCAGACTCTGCTAATGATTTTCTGTTTGTGCCAAACTTCTATCTACCTTCACTTAACTTCTCTGTAATAAGAAAGCATCAGTCTGGCTAATTCCAATGTCCCTGCCAGCTCTAATGGTCTGGTATTCTAGAATGAACTTAAAAAACTGGGCAGTATTAGGCAATCATAGATATTAAATAAACTGAGGACTACCAAAAGAACAAACAATTCAGAAGAAATACAACCAGAATGTTTTTTAGAAGTAAGAACAACAAGACTTTATTGGCTTACTTGGGATACATCATCAGGAGAGATCAATCACTGAAGGAGGACATTATGTTTGGTGAAATAGAGGGCCAGTGAAAACAAAGAACACATCACCAAAGAAGACATTCAGGTGGCCAACAAATATATGAAGGCTTGGGATCATTAGCCATTAGAATGGTGCAAATCAAAACGAAAATAAGACACCATCTCACTCCAGCAATAATAGCCAAGTTTAATAAGACAGAAAACAATATATGATGGCAAGGGTGTGGAAAGATTAGAAAACTCTCATACACTGCTGGTAGGATTATAAAATGATGCAAACACTGTGGAAAATGGTATGGTGCTTCCATAAAAAGTTGGAAATAGAAATACCATTGATACAGCAATCCCACTACTAGGTATATATCCTTAAAAAAAAAAAAAAAAAAAGCCAAGACACAAATAAATGTATGGACACCCATGTTCATTGCAGCACTATTTACCACAGCAAAGAGACAGAAACAATCTAAGTGCCCATCAACAGATGACTGGATAAACAAAGTATGATACATACACACAATGGAATACTATGCAATGTTAAAGAAAAATGAAGAATCATGAAACATCTTATAATGTGGATGAACCTGGAGGAGTGTAATAAGTCAATTACAATAAGTCAATTACAATAGGACAGATATTGTGTGAGTCCATTATAAAAAGTCAAGGAAAGGTTTACACATAGAAAGAAACATTCATTGCTGGTTACAGAGAATGGGAGGGGAGGAGAGAGAAGGAAAAATACTAATTAGATAACAGATAAGTATTAAATTGGGTGAAGGGAAAGGCAATATACAATAAGAAGGTGATCAGCACAATAAGGAAAAGGAAGACACAGAGAGGTCACAAGAGTTATAGACCATAAAGGTAAATACTATTACATGTACAATCCTGCATTGTCAGAAATAACAAACATCAATCTACTAGTGGATACATAGGCAGACAGGCAAGATGAACAGGTATGGATAGGCAACGAGACTACACCCACCATACATAGGTTTGGCAGATGATATTGCTACATATGTATTTGTATGTACTGTAAATATATCCATGTATGTAGTAGAGTAAAGGAGCTCTGGTGATAGAGTGGTTAAAGCATTTGGCTGCTAGCCAAAAGGTTGGTGGTCCGAACCCACTAGCTGCTCACAGAAGAATGATGGGGCAACCTGCTTCCATAAAGATTTACAGCCTTGGAATCCCAATGGGGTCCATTGTGAATTAGAATTGACTCAAAGGCAGTGAGTTTGGTTTTTTTAATAGTAGAGCAAATGGGGCAAAGTTATGAAAACTTCTTAGCCATAACCAAACACCCTGAAAGAATGAGTCACTGGGACAGGGGACTCAGGACCATAGTTGAAGGAGACAGCAAGGGTCAACTGGCATAACACAGTCCACAAACAGTGCTGTACATGCTACTTTGGTAAGTAATGACTGGGGTCCTAAAAGTTTGCAAGTGACCATCTAAGGTGCAACTATTGGTCTTTCTCCAATAGTCTAGAGTAAAGAAGAGTGAAGACAATCAAAGACACATGGAAACAGTCCAAAGGACTAATGGACCATGCAAATCTCAGCCTCCATGACCCTAAGACCAGAAGAACTAGATGGTGCCTGGCTACCTCTGCTGATGGCTCTGAAAGGGATCACAGTAGAAATTCCTATATAGAGTGGGTGAAAAATGTGGAACGAAACTCAAAATCATAAAAAAAGACCAGGCTTACTGGTCTGATAGAGACTGGTGGAACCCCTGAAACTATGGCCCTTAGTAACCCTTAAAGCCTGGAACTGAACATAGCCCCATGGGCTCAACTTTCAGCCAAACTATAAGAGAAAATGGGAGCTCTGGTAGCGTAGTACCTAAGGCACTTGACTGCTAACTAGAAGGCTGGCAGTTCAAACCCACCAGCCACTCCTCAGAAGGAAGATGGGGCGATCTACTTCCGTAGTGATACTGCCTCGGAAACCCAAGGAGGGGTTACTATGAGTCAGGTCCGACCCGACAACATATAACAACAACAACAACAACATAACAGACAATAACACCAGGGAGGTACACAGTCCTGAGAGCAATCAACCATATGAGATCAAAAGGGCAGCATTTGCCCAAGGATAAAGTTCAGAAAACAGGAAGGGATAGAAAAGAAGGATGAATGGAAACAGTAAACACAGGGAAGAAGTGAGCAGAGTGTTGTTAAATTGCGGGGATTGCAATCAACTTTATGAAACAAAATGTGTATAAACTGTCAAATGAAAAACCAATATGCTCTATAAACTTCACTCAAATCACAATAAAAAGTTAAGAAAACAAAAGAGGAGGAGAACTAAATCGCTATATTAGAAATTAAAGCTATTGTAGATATTTTAATATAAAAAAAAAAGAAAGAAATCCTCAGTGAGGTGGACTGACTCAATAGCTGCAGCGATAAACCCAAACATACCAAAGACCATAAAGATGGGCCAGCTTTGAACTTGATTGTGTTCTGTATACATGAAGTCACCATGAGTTGAAGCCAATTCACTGGCAACTAACAACAACAAAGAATTCCAGTGCTTTTACTCCTACCACATTAAATTTCATTTTTAAATGCTGTTAGCTAAATTATGATAGTTTTTAACCAATATCCCTGCCACAGCTGCTGTAAGTGAGGACCACATCTAAGACAGGCAACCTGCTGCCACTGAGGCAGAACAAAGACTGACTAGCTTAATTCTCTCTTCATCATCACTAAATTGTCATAAATTCTCCTACTTCAAACATATCATGTTTAATGAAGATTTTATTTGCATCCTCTATTTTCATTGCCCTGGTGGTAATATTCCTGATTATAGAATCACCAAAAAGATGCTCCCTTTTAATCATATTCAATTACCTTTTCCTATAGTAATTCGGTGACTGTCTAGATTAAAAATGTCGTTAATTTCCATCACAATGTCCTTCTGAAGTAAGTCAATATGCTTCCTTTTAAATAGTTAAGAAGCCAGCAAGACTCACTTTCAGGGTGGCCTACAATTCAGACACAGATCCAAAACAAAAGTTATGAAAATAAAATGCCTCACACTTGCTCACAGAATGCATTCAACATATGTTCTTATTTAAGCCACAGCAAACCTACAGAGATGCCTAAGATGAGGATAAAATGCCTATGAGAAAATAGAGAGGTCAAGCCATTTTCCCTAGAGGCAACCTGCTCGATAGTTAAGAGTTCAGTCCTTGACCTATTGTATGATTAATTTATATGAAGCGGCCAGAAAGGCATGTCCATAGAGACAGAAAGCAGATTAGTGGTTGCCAGATGGTTGCATATGGGGTAACTGGGAGGTCCTAAGTTTCTTTTTGGCGTGATGGAAATATTCTAGAATTATCTAGATAGTGGTGAAGGTTGCAAAACACTGTGAATATATAAAAACCACTGAACTATAGATTTTAAAATGGTGAATTTTATGTTGTGGGAATTTTAAAAAGAAAGAATTCAGGCTTTGGGGTTCAGACAGACCTGAACTGACCCCACTGTTCCTCTTTAAGCCTCTATTTTCCTGTTCTTCTGAAAAACAAAATGAGACACTATGCAAAGCATTTAGCAATGTTTTTAGACACATCGTAAGAGCTCAATCAATGACAGTTACATACACATAAAGCTCAGGCAGCCAAAAGTCATACAACCAGAACTTGAATCCAGCTCTTCTGACTTCCTGTCTGTGATCACCAGTAGTGTTAAGTGGGCCAGCAGCTTCAGGAAAAATTCCTCAAGTCAAACAAGGAAGGGAAAAGGAGGTTCCGACCCTGCCCACTGGGGCTTTAGCTATATCCATGCACTCACCAGACTGCATTTCATAGGTTTCTCTGAAACAGAGTTCCACACAATTATGCTTTTACCTTAAACACCACTCCTTTAAAAGCCTTACAAAACTTTCCTTAGTCTCCCTGGGTTCTCTCAGTGTTCAGGAGATAAAAGAGCCTCACATCATATTTATATGATACCATTTCTATCCCCATGAGGGCTATGGTCTGAGCTAACCTTGTCCTTAACACAGACAAACCCTATTTGTAGAGCCCAACATCCTCCCAACTGGGCTGTTAGCCCTCCAAGGAGCTGCAGGATGGCAGAAGGGAGTCCACCCAGACAATGCTGTGTTGCCAGAACTCTGCGTCACCAGGAAAATATTGGGGGGTGGGGTCAGGACAAAAAAGCAGAGGTTTAGACTCCCAGTTAGATTCATCTCACCCCTGTGAGACTAGATGGCTCTATAAATAGTTTAAAAATTAGCTTGCTGTCAGCACACATGTGTCTAACAGGTTGAACAAGATTTCTGAAGACAGAAAAAACCAGGCAGCTTTGCTTAGTGGGGAATTGCAGGGACCCTTCCAAGTTAAACCAAAAGTTGAGTCTGGAAGCTAACAGGTCTTAATTGAGTCCACAGTGATACACTGTTCTATCTTCCAGACATCTTGTTATTTGTGAAAGTGGATCCCTCAACCTTCCCATTATTCTACAGCCATATTTCCATAACTGGTAAAAGAAAGCAATAACTCTCAATTATAGAAATCATACCATTTAAAATTTTAAATCAAAATGCTTATACCAAGAGCTCTTAATCTGATGACCATTCTCATTAGCCTTTCTTTGCACTGCCATAAAAAAACAAACCAAGCTTACTGCCATCCAGTTGTTTCTGACTCATAGTGACCCCCATTGGGTTTCCAAGGCTGTAAATCTTTACAGGAGCAGATCGCTCCATCTGTCTTCCATAGAGCAGCTGGTGGGTTCAATCCACCAACCTTTGATTAGCAGCCAAATGCCTTAACCACTACTGTTGCAGTGCCATGCTAGACCAAATTTCCATGCAGAAAATTGCCAGTGTTTCCCTTTATTTCCCCTAAGTCTGTGGCTACAGGAACAATTCTAACAGGGGCTGGACAGAGTTAGATAGAACTGCCATCACAATTAGGAGGCAAGAGGCTGAACCAATACTCCCACTAAGCTTTGAGGCTGATCCCCTGGAAACCCCACTCATGACTAAGACACATAACAAACATCAGAACTAAATCCACTGCCTTGGAGTGGCCTCTGACTCACAGCAACCCCATGTTACAGAGTAAAACTGCCTCCAAAGAGTTTTCTTGGTTGTAATCTTTACAGAAACAGTTTACTAGGCCTTTCTTCAGCAGCACCGCTTGGTGGATTCAAAACTGCCAACCTTTAGGTTAGAAGTCATATGCAAAGGAGGAATTTACGTCCTTTAAAGATGTTGCCTATTCTCTGGTACAAAGTTGTGCAGACCTGGCCAGTGGTACTGCATCTGCATGGGGTTCCTGACAGGGGACCCATCTTCTGGCCCCCTCCCTGTAAGGAACCTACTGGGGTCAGGATGTGCCAAGGCAACTAGCTCTGAAGCACAAAGAGGGCAGGGCCAGAAATAGGAATGCCCTAATCCAGATATAGTTACCTGCTTACTCTGAGGTTTTATCCAAGTAAGAGTTTCTCGAAATTGCAGTTACATTTTCTTAAAAATAGCAGTGGCATTATGGATCCATTCACTGCATGGATCAAGGGGAAAAAAAAGAGAATAGTGCCAAGTGCCAAAGCACTAACACAACGCAATGCAACACACTGCTGTTGAGTCGGATCTGACTCATAGAGACCCCTCCTTGGGTTTCAGAGGCAGTATCACTATGGAATTAGATTGCCCAACCTTCCGAGGAGTGGCTGGTGGGTTTGAACTGCCAGCCCTGATTAGCAGTCAAATGCCTTAGGCACTACGCCACTAGAGCTTGTTGTTGTTGTTGTTGCTATGTGCCGTCGAGTCGGACCCGACTCATAGTGACCCCTTCTTGGGTTTTCAAGGCAGTATCACTACGGAAGTAGATTGCCCCATCTTCCTTCCAAGAAGTGGCTGGTGGGTTTGAACTGCCAGCCTTCTGGTTAGCAGTCAAGTGCTTAGGCACTACGCCACTAGAGCTAGTCAGTATAAAAAGAGCAAACAGTGACCAGGAAGGGATTAACATGTACCACCCAGAAGTTATAGAGCATAAAGCACAGATTTCCTTCCTGACAGAAGCCTTGAAGGAAGCGTGGTGACTTTTTGGCCTCCATACCCTTGGACCAATTGCCACCTACCCACAATTGCTGGTCCAATTCTCACTCAGTCCTTCCTTTACTGAATGAACCAAAACCCAAAAAAACACTGATGTCTGTCGAGTTAATTCTAACTCTTAGTGAGCTGTAGGACAGAGGAGAACTGCCCCATAGAATTTCCAAGGTTGTAAATCTTTATGGAATCAGACTGTCTCATCTTTCTCCCCCAGAGTGGCTGGTGGGTTTCAACTGCCATTATTCTAATTAGCAGCCAAATGTTTAACCACTGCCCCTTCTGAACAAAGGGAAAGCAAAATGTCACCTTCCCTCTGGGAAGAGCTGGGAGACAAAGAGGGGGAGGGATGGAGTAACCAAAGAACTACCCCAGGGCTGCTCTAGGGCCAGCTCCCAGAGAAGCACATCTGTTTTAAAAAGGAGCCCATCTAAGGCGTCAACAATAGAGGCCCATATGAGTCACTATGGGGGTCATTAGTGCTGTTCACCATTCCCAGGTCTCTCCTCAGGCACACATAAGAGTGTGCTTCTTCCCTGCCTCCTTGAAGCTAGTGTGACCATGTGTTATGGATTGAATTACATCCCTCAAAAATATATGTTGTAAATCCTAACCCCTGTATCTGTGGATGTAATTCCCTCTGGAAATAAGATTTTCTTTGTTATGCTAATGGAACGTGGCATATAGGATGTGTCTTAAACCAATCACTTTTGAGATATCAAAGAGCAGATTAGGCACAGAAGAAAGCAGACACAGTAAGAAGACTGACACTATCTGAAGATGACAAAGGCAGACCAGTCTACAAACTCAGGAACTCCAAGGATGGCCGGTTAGAGAATCTCAGACAAGAACTATCCATCAGAACAGACAGAGAGCCTCCCCCTAGAACCAAAGCCTTGAAATCAGACTTCTAGCCTTGTAACCTGTGAGAAAATAAATTTCTGTTTGTTAAAGCCATCCCCTTTTGTGTGGTATTTCTGTTACAGCAGCACTAAGAAACTAAGACATTATGTGATTGGCTTGGCCAATAATATATGAGCAGTAGTATGTATCACATCCAGGTGGGTTCAAACCCCAACCTTTCAGTTAGCAGCTAAGTGCTTAACCAGTTGAGCCACCAAAATTCCTTCAAAGTGGCCTAAAAAGAAGGAATTTTGGAGGCAGAGTCCAGAGCTGGTGTCCTAGTCCCAGCGCAGCCCCTTACTAGCTATTTGACCTTAGGCAAGTCACCTCTGAATCTCATCGGCACAACCATAAAATGTCAGAAGACAATGGAATTCAATAGGCATTTTAAATTGTTGTTATGTTGTTAGCTGAGTCAGTTTTGACTCAGTGACTCAATGTACAACAAAATGAAATATTGCCCAGTCCTTCACCATCCTCACAACCATAGCCATGCGCAAGCCCATTGTCACAGCCACTGTGTCAATTCATCTCACTGAGGACCTTCCCGTTTTTCAATGAACCGCTGCTTTAGCCAGCATGATATCCTTCTCCAGGGACTGGTCCCTTCTGATGACATGACCAAAGTATGAGAGACGAAGTCTGGTCATTCTTGCTTCTAAGATGCATTCTTGCTGTACTTCCTCCAAGGATTTGTTCGTTCTTCTAGTAATCCATGATACGTTCAACACCACAATTCAGAAGTATTAATCCTGCGGTCTTTTTTATTCCTTGTGCAGTTCTCACATGCTTATGAGGCTACTGAAAAGACCATAGCTTGGGTCAGGTGCATCTTAGTCTTCAGAGTAACACCTTTGCTCTTAAACAGTTTAAAAAGGTCTTAAGTAGCTGTCACAGACTGTCTATACTCAATAAATATACAAGTTGAACAAGATAGTATGTGATCCTTAAGAGTTCAAAATCACACAAAAGAGTTAAAAATGTTCATATTTTCAGTATAAGTAATCACTGCTTAAAGGAAGACCATGTGCATAATGGCCTAATTGTCTCTGATTCATGTCCATCTCTGTGATTAATATGGTCTCTGCATGGCAGATTAAGTTTATTTCCTCTCTGACCTGCCAATGTTTTTCCTTTCTCCAGGCATGTTTAAAACAGACCTGGTGTTATGGATTGAACTGTGTCCTCCAAAGTGTTAATGAGGCCATAACGGTATATGGTGTGTCTTAAACCAGTCACTTCTGAGATATAAAAAGAGCAGATTATGCAGAGAGACAAGCAAGAACAGAGCAGGACAGAGCACCAAGGAATCAAGAACAGAGCTGAAAAGAGACAAGGACCTTTCCCCAGTGCTGATGGAGAGAACCTTCCTCTAGAGATGTTGCTCTGAATTTATGCTTCAAGACTTGGTAAACTGTAAGAAAATAAATTTCTTTTCTTTTCTTTTTTTTTAATTGTGATTTGGGTGAAATTTTACAGAGAAAATTCACTTTCCATATAGCAGTTCACATACACTTTGTCTCATGACATTGACCACAATTTACCACAATGCAACAGCTCCCCTCCCACCTCCTCCCCATAGTTACCTCTTCCCTGTGTCCATCCCTCCATGCACTCCTGCCCCCTGAGCTGTCTCCCTGTGCATAAACAGCCCTTCTATTCTCCCATGATTGTTCTTTCCAAGGAGTGTATCCACCTCAGGTAAATGTTCAATTCATATGCCTGTCTTTTGTTTGGCTGGAAGCCACAGGTGTGGATTCAGTTCCAGACCTGAAGGATAGCTAGGGGCCATAATCTCAGTGGTTCCACCAAGCTCTATTGGACCAGCAAACCTGGTCCCCCCTTTTTTTGAGAAAATAAATTTCTGCTGATTAAAACTCCCACTTAAGGTATTTCTGTCAGAGCAGCACTAAGAAACTAAGATACATGACCATTCATTCATTCACTCACTCACTCACTCATTCACTCATACACCAACTCACTCATAAAGTTGTAGAATGTCAGAGTTAATTGGAATACCAAATTCCTCTGGTTCAAATCCCAATTTGAATTTCCAATATCCTCTCCAGTACTACTACCCCAACCCCCTCCCAATTTCTCTGACAGAAAGCAGCCATCTAGCCTCTCTGCTTTCAAGAGGTGGAAACCCATTATCTCTCAAGGAGTAGATCCTTCCATTTGGCAACAGTTCTTTGCCATAGGAACTTCCCCTTCATGCTGACATCTATATTGATCACTGAGGCCATGAATGATAGTATGATCCTTCTTCCAAATGACAGCCTTTCAAATATTTCAAGCCCACCCCCATATCTCCTTCCATATATCCTTGGAGGAAGTACAGCCAGAATGCTCCTTAGAAGCAAGAATAGCCAGACTACATCTCTCATACTTTGGTCATGTCATCAGAAGGGACCAGTCCCTGGAGAAGGATAACATGCTGGGTAAAGTAGAGGTTCAGTACAAAAGGGGAATACCTTCTGTCCTAGTCTGTCTTTTCTTCTTTAGGTTAAACACTCTTTTCTCACTCATTGAGACATTATATCAAGTACTCTCTCAAAGTATGAGGCCCCAAATCAAAGCATTACTCTCCAGAATAGCCTGGCCAGATATCACCCAGACTACCATCCATCCCAAGTTCCTGAGACAAAGTCTCCCAGTAAATAAAGTAGATCCCTCGCAGACACATGTTGGCATGAAGCCCAAAGATGAAATCTGGAGCTTGAATTAAAGTCCGCCAACCAAAGACAGCTTCATTCACCTCTAAACCAACAGAGTCCATTAGACTTTTCCCATTCCCCAAATCCTTTGTGAACAATATTCAGGAGCCAAGGGTGACAGCCAGGGCATCACTGCTGGAGTACCACTTCTATTCCCATCCTTTCTTTGTCTGCCATTCCCTTCTACTTCCATGCCATAGAGTCGGCCCAGACTCATAGTGACCCCTCCTTGGGTTTCCGAGGTGGTATCACTACTGAAGCAGATTGCCCAACTTCCTTCTAAGGAGTGGCTGGCGGGTTTGAACCACCAGCCTTCTGGTTAGCAGTCAAGTGCCTTAGGCACTATGCTACCAGAGCTCCTAGTTTGATTTTAGGTGTATTTTAAAGTATTCAATGATATTCACCAAACACACTGCCCCACCCACATTCATTTTATTTTTTTATAGTCAACACTATTTCAGCTGTGTGATGGGCTAACTCAACTTTCATTAGTTGGCCTGAGGACCTAACCTAAGGGTATAACATTGTCTCTATGAGAAAATTCTTTCAATTTCTAAACACTGTACATAAAAATAAATTTTCAACACTTTTCTTTCCTAAACTGAGAACTCAATTAGCAGATTCCTTCATTAGGGTGCTGTTTACTTTTGCATTACTGAAGTCTGTGGTGACTAAAGTAAGCCTTACTTTACTGCATCTTTGCCTCAGAAAAAATACCTGCATTTCATAGTAATGTATGAATTGGACACTCTTCACTTTTTTTAACAAAGATTCAAGGTTCAATCCAAATTTTTCATAAAATTGATAGTTCTCTGAGAGACAAAGGGTCTCACTTCACCTGATAAATGACTGCCCTAATTAGTGAATTTTCAGTTCGTTGAGATGAGCAAACTGAGGCCTGGAGAAGGTAAGTGACTTATTCAAAGTCACATAGTGAAATTTCAGCTGTGGTGGGAACCTAATGGACTTAACTTCACTAGACATTATCTACTAACCTAAGTAACATCTCTTTTGCTCACTTACAATGACAGTGCTATGTGGTATCCAAAACACAGGTGGTTGCATAATACCTTCTTGTCCAGCATTACCTGGGATCTCAAGGGCTCCAAGGGAGTCATTTTGTTTATCTTTACAGAGGAGGCACTCTTTTTGTCTTCTGCTGCGAATAGTGGCACTTGCCAAGAGGAAAGGGTGTGAAAAAAAGAAAAAAAGTCTTCCATTTCCTTCCCAATCCGAAAGATGTAATTCTCCATTCACACTCCCCTTCCCAAACCCAGACTCTCATCTACTTGGTTCTAGAAAACCAGGCTACCAATCCTAATATGCATCTCCCTACCAAACCCATTTATGATACGTCTTCCAGAATGATCTTGCCAAAACAATACTTCCATTATGATACATCTCAGCTCAAACTCCAGAACTGTTCCAACACATAAAAAATTAAGTCCAAACTTTCCTAGCCTAGGCACCAAAACCTTCCTAAGTTGGCTTCTATCTACTTACTCAATCTGATCTTGCCCAATACTTCAATTCAAAACCTGTATCAAACAGATTCCTCTCTATACTATGTCAGGTTCATTTGCACTTATGGGCCTTTGTATAGTATCACTGTGGAAAACAACAAAATAAAGGAGTTATGTGACGCAGCACTTAACTGCCACAATACTAGCCTAGAAGTATTCTATAGAATGTAAGCATTGTAAATGATTCTTTGAAAAAGTTTGGTGGTCATATAATTTTGAAAAGTTCTTTTCAAAATTTTTTGGAGAAGCACAAGCCATACTGAGTATATTAGAAGTTCTGAAAAGTCCTGTAGTAAGAAAAGATATTTAACTTTATCAACAAATCTATCATGCTTTCTCCACCTCCACTACCACCATACCAGTTCATGCAGCCCTCATTTTCTTCCAGACAACAACAAGAGTCTACTAGTTAATCTACCCACATCCTTATTTTCTATGTTCTCTAATCCATCCCTCATACACTGGAGCAGGAGAGGTCATTTTGAATCATAATTCAAATCATGTCACCCTCTGCTAAAATGCTTCAATGGCTTTCTTGTACTCTTAAATGAAAAACAAAACACAAAACACCTTAACTTGACCCACAAAGGTCTCCATAGGTCACCTAGCTTTCTAGGCATATCTCAAGTCAAATTCCTCCTCACTCATGAGCTCCTTCCACAAAAGACACACTAGCCTTTTTTTTTTTTTTTTTTTTAAAGTTTCCTCCTGTACCATGTTTCCTCCTACCACAGGGCCTTTGCATATCTGCCTAGATGGTTCTTCCACGTCCTTAACTGCTACTCAGCCCAGTCATCACCACCTCAAGGAAACAGTTTCTCACATTCCAGACTAGGTCAAATCCTAGCTCCTTTCTTCCCTGACTTTTTTCACAGTTGTAATTTTTGTATGTGAGATTTTTTTCTCTTATATTCTCTCCCACTAGACTGTAAACTTTCTGAGGGTAAGGAGCAGTTGTCCACTTTTGCTCACTGGACTTTAGTACAATGTCTGGCCCAAAGTAGATATTAAAGAAAAAAAAAAAATTGTTTAAAGCATGAGAAACTAATATGAAAAAAGAAAATATAACATCAATATATTCTGTAATAATAACCACTGTCATCAAGTGGATTCCCACTCACAGTGACCCTGTAGGGCAGAGTAGAACTGTCCCATAGGGTTTCCAAGGTGGCTGTAACTCTATGGAGGAAGACTACCTCATCTTTCTCCCACAGAGCGGCTGGTGAGGTTGAACTGCCAACATTCTGATTAGCAGTCAAATGCTTTAATGACTGTGCCACCAGAACTCCTTATATGCTGTAACAGAGATATGAATAAAATGACATGGGAGAAGAGATACTCACTGCCATCAAGTAGATTCTGACTCATAGCAGCCCCCTTTGGGACCCTTAACTCTACCTGGGTGAGATGGGTAAAGCTGCTAAGTGCTTGGTGCCAAGCAGAGAAGAAAAGGGAAAGGTATTCCAGGCAGAAGAACAGCACATACAAGGGTTCGGATGCTTGGCAGGGGCTGGTTGGTTTTTGGTTGATTCTCTTTTATATCTGGACCATCCCCATCCCCAGTCCTCAAAGGCAGGAAGCAGGTCATTCATGCTCTCCTCTCTAGCATGAAACCAAGTGCACTAAGAACATGGACTTGTCTGCTAATTTGAGGAGTGAAAAGCCAGTTGCCATTGAGTGGCCTCCAACTCACTGAGACTACATGTGTGTCACAGTAGAACAGTGCTTCATAGGGTTTTCAATGCCTGATTTTGGGGATATAGATTACTAAGCCTTTCTTCTGAGTTACCTCTGCGTGGACTCAAACCTCGAACCCTTCCATTAGCAACCAAGTGTGTTTGCACCTCCCGGGAACTCTAATTTGAGAAGTAGTCACCTCTGTATGTATCGCATGTGCTTGGCTGTGCTTTCTTCCTGGCGGGAACAAATCTGATATACTCTAACCAGCATCTCAGCAGCACCGTCCACATGCTCAGCTCACCCTGGCCTCAGATTACAACCACTATTTGCAGATTCTGCAGGCAATTACCCCTACCACATACCCAGACACACCATTCCCGTGGCACTGTCCTATTCCTGGAAATTGGAGCCCTCTCTTTAACCCTACTCTGTGGTTAGCAGCTATCGCTAACAATTTTCCTATTTATTCCAAATAAGATGCCTAGAGAGTCAGATCACTTATGACTCTTTTCTGTGTCTTTTACTTGGCTGGATCCAAGTTTAAGCATGTGAGTGTATCTTTATTCTATCTTCCTATCCGAAATAGAGAGACACATGCCAGATGCTTCTCCTGGAGTTTGTTTTAACTAAGAGGAACCCTGTCAAGAACCACGCACACCCCTTTCCTCCCCTCCCCAAACCCCACTCCTATCTAACCAGGCCTGTTCTTTGTTCCACAAAACAAACAGGCAGTTCCGTCCTGCCAGGGCAGACAAGGTGCACACTCACAGAAGCAAACAAAGAGGCTCTTGCCAAAGGCGTTCTTTCCTGTTGGACTGACGCTGTCACTGGTGTCCGTTGTTTGAAATCACCAGATGTGCCAGGCACCCACAGGGCTTGGCCAGGAGAGCCCTGGGCCTGCAGCAGCAATCCCAATAGCTAGGGATATTACTCCTGGTTGTATTTCCACAACTACCTTCATGCTACCAAACACAGTAGGATATGGGGAGGATGTGTCAGGCATTTGGGGACTTCTTTTTCTTGTGGTCTGTGCTAGGTGCTGGCTGCTGATATGCTGCTTCCAGAGAAGGTGCAGCCACCTCCCTCCCATGCCTCCCTCTGAAGCTGTGGGCATAGAGGCCATTGGGCCTAGGCCCCCTATTCTCCTCTCCCCCCAGGCCCTGGGAGCAACCATCTATGGGTAGCTATAGCATGCCAGATTCTGGACTAATAACAAAGTTGAATATATCATCTTGTTTCACCCTTAGCTCAACTCTGTGGGGTGGGCTCTGTTATTACCTCTCATTTTACTGGCAAGGCAATTGGGGTTCAGACAAGTTAAGTGATGTGGCCCAACCCATACAGTCAAAACTTAAACCAGGCCTGCCGCACTCCAGAGCATGTGCTTCTTATTGTGTATTATACGGTGCCTACCATGTGACTATGTGCTAAAAGACCAGGAACTCCTTTCCTTCTCGATGGTCTTCATAATTCCTCTATAAATCACATTTGGTGTGGAGAGGAAGGCTGACAACAGACCCAAATACCAAGTTGAGCACAACTCTCAATCTGTTCAGTAGATAATTCTGCTGATAATTATAATGATTTTCTTGGAAATAATCACTTTTGGTTTTAGGCCCCTAGGAAGAAGGAAATAAGGCTGTTTGGGTTTTGTTTTTATTTCTTAACATATTTGTTGCCTTTGTGGGCACATCCAGTTGCACATGGTCTTTAAAACAAGCCTAAGAACATTTTCCCTGGAAATACACACTTTCCTCTTGTCTTTCACTTATTTATCTTATCTCTGCTGCCTGGAGTTCATGAGGCTCCATCCACAGTATTCCTAGTTATCAGTTTTGCTTTCATAAACAACATTTATCTGGATTGCTAAGGCATTCTTGGCCTCTAGAAACATTCTTTCATTTTTCTTGTCAATTAGTTGTTTCATGTGTTTCCAAAGTCATGCTTTTATATGAAAATAGATCCCTTACCAATTCCCTCACCCTTCACATGGCATTAAGTAAAGCTACCATGGGACTGGGACAATAATACTTTATAAAAGTCAGTCTATACCAGCACTGCCTCTTTCACAGCTCACTGCAAAACAAATGCTGAAGGACTTCCAGTAAGATGGAGGAATAGGCAGACAAGTGACACAGACCCTCTTCAACAAAGAAAAGAAAAACCAATTGTCATAGATACAGAAGATAATCCTGGAGCCCTGAGCTTTGAAAGGAACTATAAAGAAATGGATTAGGCACCAACTAGTGGAAAAACCTGAACAAAAACAGTGAGTACAGAGACGGTTGGAGCTGCAGACTGTCAGCTACTCTGATGGGACCAACAGCCTGAATATTTCCAAGTAGTGTTGGGACCTGAGACTTGACCTAAAGAGCAGCCCTAGTCACCAAGGGCTGCAAGGACGACCGTGCTGGTGGCCTACGACTAGGAAGGGAAACAGCAAGGAGGAAGACAACCTGAGCTGTTGAGTTTCCACTGTCCGGAGGGTGCAGTTATTTTGATTGTTTACATGCATCAGCCATTTTGGATATTTAAAGTGACCGAAGGTGCAGCGATTTTGAATGTTTACAAGTGGTAGCCATTTTGGATACTTAAAGTGACTGAGGGCACAGCCATTTTGAATGTTTACAAGCAGTGGCTATTTTTGATATTTAAAGTGACCGAGGGTGCAGCCATTTTAAATGTTTACAAGTGGTGGCCATTTTGGATATTTAAAGTGACCAAAGGTGCAGCCATTTTGAATCTTTACAAGTGGCAACACTTTTGGATTTTAAAGTGATAGCATTCTCATTCAGATTCCAGGGACCTAAGTTTGCCAAGGTCAGCAGGGACATACAAGAGGCTGACAACAGGAAAAGAAACAGGTGGTGAGTTTATAAGTGCTTTCAACTAGTGAATAGAGGAGCACAGCACAGTGCCCTGCTTGCATAGATAACATACAAAGAAAACGAAAATTGTGGACAAGTCACTCCAACATACAATCACCAATTAAATAGAAACACAAAAACGTCACAATGCCTAGGAGACAACAGAGCAGCACAGTCCACACAAAGAAGCAAGATAAAGCAGGAGAAACAAGGGACCAGGCTACAGACCCAAAACATATCCCTGAGGAAGACACAGCATTGGAATTCCCTGATAAGGAATTCAAAAGAATTGTATTTAGATATCTTCAAAGGATTGAGGGACAGATCAAGGAAAACACAGAAAAAACCTTAGAAGAATTTTGGAAGAAAATACAAGAACAAAATGACAATATAAATGAAAAATTAGAAATGATTCAAAATCTACAGATAGAAATCCAGAAGATTAATACTAAATTGTCAGAAATAGATAACACGTTGAAAGGGCAAAGGAGTAGAATTGATGCAATGGAAGACAGAATTAATGAGACTTAAGACAAATACCTGAATATTCTTTGGAAAGGGAGCAATTAGAAAAAAGATCAAACCAAAATGAAGAAAGCCTAAGGTTCATGTGAGATACCATCAAAAGGAATAATCTACATGTCATTGGAATTCCAGAACAGGAAGAGAAAAATGAAACCACTGAGAAAATTGTCTAAGATTTTTTGGAAGAGAACTTCCCTGATATGATGAAAGATGAGAATACATTGATTCAGTACATCCAATGAACCCCAAACAGGATAGACCCCAAAAGAAAACCACCCAGACATATCATCATCAAACTCACCAAAAGCAAAGACAAAGAAAGAATCATGAGAGCAGCACAGGAAAAACAAAAAGTTACCTACAAGGGGCAACCAATAAGACTTAAGCTCAGATTTCTCGGCAGAAACCATGCAGGCGAGAAGACAATAGGATGGTATATGTAAAACCCTGATAGAGAAAAATTTCCAAACAAGAATTATGTACCCAGCAAAATTGTCCCTCAAATATGATGGTGAATTAGGACATTTCCTGATAAGCAGAAATTAAGGGAATTTGTTAAAACCAGACCAACCTTATAAGAGATGCTAAAGGGAGTCCTTTGGACAAGAAGCAAAAACAGCAAACAACAACTGATGACACACATGATGACATAACACAGAAACCAATCCAGCTATGTATGGAAGTATCCAAACTAAATAAGCCTACAAGATTGTAAACAGGGAACAAGAGACATCAATTGATAAACAAGGACAACTACAAACCAAAAAGAGGGAAAAAAACTGTGTCATTATAGAACTTCTAGATGGTAGGGATGTCTAGACAACTACAAGATTGAATGGACTGTTCTAAACTTGGGAAGAAAACTATAAATCACAGGGTAACCTCAAAGAAAAATGATAAACCTTCACATCAAAATAAAAAAGAGGACCAGCACAAACATTTAGCAAATACTAAAACAATAGCAAGGAGCTCTGGTAGCATAGTGGCTAAGACACTTGCCTGCTAACCAGACGGCTGGCGGTTCAAACCCACCAGCCACTCCTCGGAAGGAAGGTTGGGCAATCTACTTCCGTAGTGATACTGCCTCGGAAACCCAAGGAGGGGTTGCTATGAGTTGGGCCAACTGAACGGCACACAACAACAAAACAATAGCAACAAAGGAAGTGATAACATGATTCATAAACAAAATGAGCTCAGCATAGAAAATTATATGGAACAAAGAAATTGGCACCACTAAAAAGCACATAACAAAAATGACAGCAACAAATTCATATTTGCCAATAATTACATATCTGGCAAGGGACTTATCTCTAATTTATAGAAAACTCCAATGCCTCAACACCAAAGGAATTAACAATCCAATTGAAAAATGGGCAGAAGACATGAATAGACACTTCACCAAGGAGGATATTCAGGTGGCCAGCTAATACATGAGGAGATGTTCTCAATCACTGGCCATCAGAGAAATGCAAATCAAAACAACAATGAAATACCGTCTCACCCCGGCACTGATGGCAAGATTCAATGAGACAGAAAATAACAAATGCTGGCAGGGATACGGAGAGATTGGGACTCTCATACACTGCTGGTGGGACTGTGAAGTGATACCACCACTGTGGAAAGCAATATGGCGATTCTTTTGAAAGCCAGAATTGGAGATACCATTTGACCCAATAATCTCATTACCAGGAATAGATCCTAGAGAGGTGAGAGCCAGGACAGGAACAGATATATGCATACCAATGTTCATCCCAGCACTATTTACAATAGCAAAAAGATGGAAACAACCTACGTGCCCATCAGCGGAAGAGTGGATGGTCAAACTATAGTAAATACACATAATGGAATGCTGTGCAGCACTAAAGAATAATGTAGAGCCTGCAAAACACCATATAATATGGGTGAACTTGCAGAACATTTTGCTGAGTGAAAGAAGTCAATCACAGAAGGACAAATATAGTATTATTAGTTCATTGTTGTGGACGATCAAGGAAAGGTTTATATATGGAGGGAAACCTTCTTTGTTGGTTGTCAAGGGTGGGAGAGTAGGGGAGGGAACATTGTAAAAAAAAAATGCATTGACCCATGTCACTTTAGTTTTGTGTATTTCACTGTACATAAATTATATTTCAATAAAATGCATTAAAGAATAAAAATTAAAAAAAGTTAGTCTATACCAGGGAAAATAGTCCTGGTCATAATCCACAACTCACACGTTACACAATTCGCATGACAATGTAGACTAGTTTAAAGCTCTTTCCTGATGTTTATAAGCACCTCCCCCAAATTAATCAATGCTCTATATATAAAACCCCCAAATAGTAAACTGGTTACCCCTTTGCATTTTCCTAGACAGACTGAGAGTCCCTAAGACTGAAACATACCATCTTCCTTTCTTGGTCTCCTTGGAGGCTTTCCTAGGTCAAAAGGGCAAAGTTAAGGATGTTTTTCAAAGTCACCACAGGTATAAAACCAGAAATTCGGGTTTTACAAGCAGTTTGATCTTAAAGGAACAAGCAGGTAATTGTTGTTTTTAGTCATCTTTGAGTCACTTGGACCCACAGTGACCCTACATACAACAGAATAAAACACTGCCCAGTCCTACGCTGTCTTCACAATCGTGGGTGTGAGTCCATTGCTGTGGCCACTGTGTGTACCTTGAGTGCCTTCCACCCTACGGGGCTCATCTCCCAGCATTATATCAGACAATATTCTGTTGTGATCTGTAGGTTTTTCATTGGCTGAATTTCAGAATTAGACTGCCAGGCCTTTTTTCCCTAGTCCACCTTATTCTGCAAGCTCTGCTAAAACCTGTCCATCATGGGTGACCCTGCTGGTATTTGAAATACCAGTGGCATAGCTTTCAGTATCATGGCAGTACACTAACTACAACAAACTAACAGATGGTGGTGGAAGCAAGTAACAGGTATTAGGAATTCTTGATATGACAGGGAGGCCTTCCATCAAGACAGGTCAAAGCATCCTTGAGGTATTATAGCTGGTAAAGGTTTCAGATGCTTTATCTTAGCAATCCACAAGAAAGCTGGTAATGAGACCAATGTAAAACTGGAAGACCTGGTTATGAATGAGCTGACTGAGAAAGCAAAAAGGATTACTAATGATATAATGCAAACGAGTTGCTGACAGCTAGTTTCTGGGTTATACATGCAAGCTGTTTCAGTGACTTCATAAGAAAAACTTCCTGTAGAAACTACAGGAAACATCAGTGGTTTAAGGAACTAGAGGGTATAACCAAGTTATATGAATTGATCATATACCCTACAAAACCCCCAGAAGAATGCAAAGAGAAAGAAGACTCTGAATCCGAGAAGTTTCTAATATATGTTATGACAACCACCTTTAAAGAGCCTGTGATACAAAGAATGAGTAATAGACCCCTAAGAATAAGTAAGAGAAAGCAGTTATATCAAGAAAAGAAGAGACACTGCTTTCTGGCTTTATATTTAGGATTATACAAGAAGCACATGGAGATATTTAGAGGGATGGCAAACGGGCCAGTATCTGAGCTCATGCCTAGACACTCAAGTTTCCAGGGAACACCCTTGGCCAAAATCTGTTGGATGGGACATGAGCTGAACCCTGTGCACCAGCACAAGTGGCTGGGCTTCAGGAATGAATAGAAAGACACAATCCAGTTGTTCTGGGATGGAAAATGTAATGCACACCAGTTTGCCATTAGACTAAAACTAAGAATCAGGGCCATTTAGCCCAAAACAGAAAGAACAGAAAGTTCATAGGATTGGGTCCTTTCCAAAATAAAAACCATCTTAATGCTTTTTAATTTTCTATTTGTATTTCTAATGACCTAACTGTATATGAGTAGCTTCTTATTAGTTGCTTACAAGTGAAAAAGAATAAAGAGAAAAGGTGAAGGCAGACGTGGACTTTTTCATACTCTGAGTTCTAACAGAACCACAGAAGAAAACTAGAGATGAATCAAGAACAAAAGAGAATTCTACCTTTATATTTCCATCAAGAAAATAAAGCTTCTTGTCCACCAATTCAGAATACAGATCCTTCTCAACCCCTCCTTCTCCCTCACACACTATCCAGTTACAAATGCTCATTTGATGGCTATGTCTTTAAAACAATAAGTTACTAGATGAGCCTACGAATGTAAAATTTTTAAATGGCAAAAGCACAGGCTCATAAAAATGATAGTCTGTGGAGCCTCCATTTCCTTGCCTTGGGGGATTTTTGGAAGATTTATTTGTAAGTGGATTTTCAGGCTTATATCTCTAATCAGTATTTTCACATATCTCCTAGAGTGACTGCTGTGTGTCTCATTCTTTTGAGTACTCTGGGGAACAATGGTGGCATGACTTCATCCCTCACCCATACAGATTTGGGAGAGAGACCTGCATCTCTTAGGGATCTAGCCTTTATTTAATTTATCTTCCTAGCTATAGTCCCTGGAATCATATCACATATACAATCAGAGCTTACTATATGTTGCCATATCACATGCTTATTACACCCACAGCAGATGGAAAGAATAATTCAAGGAATTTACAATCTCACTGAATCCACGAAATGGTACTTCCAACGTTTCTAAAATTTAATAGCACATCTACTTGTGCACATGAAATGGGAATATTTTTGAAATATCTTAACATGCTTTGTTCATTACCATTTCATTTACTCAACCATCTCCTTAATCTGCCAAAGGTATCCATTTGCCTAGGGGAAGATTACCATTATTGCCCATAGGATGCAAGGAGAAAAAGTATCAGTGTTCAGCTTTTGACATTCAAAATATGATTCTAGAGTCTTGGAAAGAATACTCTTAAAAGTCAGACTTGTGAAGAAAAAAGAGTGTCTTAGAAGTTCCCCAAGCTCCATTTAATGTAGTAAGAATCAAGTCAGTTCCTCTATTAGCCAGGTTAGAAGGAGAACACAGGATGGAGTGTAGTAAAAGTCCCTGCCCAAGGAGAAGGGAGGCTAATATCCACCTGGAAGATAGCTGGAAGTGAGAGGATGAGGTGGAAACAGAAGTGGGTTGATGAGGAGGTTTCATCTTAAAGTGCAACTTGTTACTAAGGATGAGAGAGGTGGTGAGGGCAGAATAACTTTCAAATAAGTATGGGGAAAATGAAAAGGGCTGGTGGGGAGGGGTGCAGCTATTGGTTCACTTCTCCCCAGGAGTTGCCTAGGGGAGGCTACAAGTGCAGAGAGGTATGAGCTGGGAGAAAATTGGGAGCTCTGGTATCATAGTGCCTAAGGCACTTGACTGCTAACCAGAAGGCTGGTGGTTCAAACCCACCAGCCACTCCTTGGAAGGAAGATGGGGCAATCTACTTCTATAGTGATACTGCCTCAGAAACCCAACGAGGGGTCGCTATGAGTCGGATCCGACTAGATGGCACATAATAACAACAACAAGTGTGAATTAGGACACTTAGGCTCCCACTGCACAGGGGACAGGGTGCTCTGAAGAGCTGTGAGAACGTGGATTGTCAGAGGCTTGGGGTCAGAGTAAGAAGCCCCAGTAGAGGGAAACTTGGTGACAAGAAGCAAATATCTGGACCTTGCAGTTCAGTTCCCCCAAAGGCCGGGGGAGATCACTGGACCCCAAGAAAACTAGTGCAAAAATCAGACCACCCATCACTATGGAGACCAGAGTATCAAGAACAAATACATGGATATATATGCACAGATCTGATGTGATAACCTCTTTTCCCCCACTGCAACACACACGCACACACACAAATACAGTCTGCTGCCACCTATACCTTGATCCATACTGGAAAGAAAAATGAGCATATGACAGCAATCTGAATGGGATCCTGGAATAGGAGAAGTACATTAGGGAAAAACTAAGATAATCTGAATAAAGCATAACCAACCAAACAAACAAACAATGCCGTCGAGTCATTTCCAGCTCATAGCGATCCCTCCTTGGGTTTCCAAGGCGGTATCTCTATGGAAGTGGATTGCCCAGTCTTCCTTCCAAGGAGTGACTGGTGGGTTTGAACTCCAAGCCTTCTGGTTAGCAGTCAAATGCCTTAGGCACTATGCCACCAGATGTCACCACTATGCCACCAAATAAAGCATGGACTTGAGCTAAAAATAATATATCAATATTGATTAATTATGACAAACTCACCCTGCTGTTGCTGTATGTCATGGAGTTGATTCTGATCACAGGGATCCTATATGACAGAGTCAGACTCAAGGGTTTCCTAGACTGTAATCTTTATAGGGATAGATCACCAGGTCTTTTCTCCCATGGAGCCACTGGGTGGGTTCAAACCATCAGCGTTTCAGTTAGCAACCAAGCACTTAACCAACTGTGCCACCAAGCCTACTTCCATACCGATATAAAAAACCCACTGTCGTGAAGTCAATCCTGATTTATAGTGACCCTACAGGACAGAGTAGACTGTCCCACAGGGTTTCCAAGACTGTACTCTTTACGGAAGAAGAATGCTACATCTTTCTCCTGCTAAGCAGCTGGTGTGTTTGAGTCTCTGACCTTTTGGTTAATAACTGAGTTCTTAACCAATTGCACCACCAAGACTCCTTCCAGACTAATATAGGAAGATAATGATACAGGATACTGGGTGTGTGGTGTATGGGAACTTCCTGTACTACCCTTTGCAATTTCTGTAAATCTGAAACTGTCCTAAAAAGTAAAGTCAATTGTTTTTTGTAAAAAACCTACTTGATGAAATCATCTAACACTCAATTCAGTACTTTTTCTATAAGATGCTCCCTGAGCACCCTTCTTCCAACAGCCCCACTGCTTCCTGCCTGCCCACCACATGCACCCCCATTATATCACTTGCACACTGCACCATAGTTAATTCACTCTATTGTCTCTTCTACTAGACTACAAACTCCTTATTCATCTTTATGCACAGTGTCTAATACCCAGGAGGCCTTCCCACATTTGTTGACTGATTTAGCAAAGGAATGAGCACATGAGCAAATATTTTATTAATTTATTACGTGCAAGTATCTTCGCTATCATGGTCTTTGTCCCCAAAGATGGTGACATTATAGCTAAGAGGCAGAATGGTAATAGAATAATGATGCCATGATGAAATAAGAGGGAAAAAAAATGCCTGCTCTCTACTTTAGAGAAAGTGTAAAGTTGACCATAAGATTACATCACTAAAAGTGTTCTAAAATGTCTTTACCCCTAGTGATACTCAAATGGTACTGGTGGAACCAACTGCCCCATCACCCCACTACATTCCTAGGTGTTTCTGGTTAGAGGCTTCACTTATTTAATTATAGGCTTTTCTCTTTGAAACCATCAGTTTCAATAACAATCTGTGGGAATACACCTTAATTGTTAACTAAAGCCTTATAATTATCAGCCTGATGAAGGCAGGACCAAGGAGAACAGGCAATAAGGCAGGTGCACCTTAATAAAGAACGTTAGAGAATCTGATCCACTCTGCAACCACAGTAATTGAGGTTCAAAGGAAGAGGTGGACCTAACTTGATCTACTTCTTCAGAAGTATCACACACAATTCAGAGTTATACTCAAATCCTACTTAATAGTACAACTCAAGGATTAAAGGCTGCCAGCGGCTCATTTAGAGGGAAATTTCCATTAGCAATAATAGCATTTGCAACTTTGTTTATACTCTGTTATTTTTCATAGGGGAAATCTGAGGCTCCTCATAAAAGTGCATAAAATAAAATTTAACATATGTATTTTTAAAAGATCATGGAAATATAAATTTAAATTGAGTCAATTCTGGTCACCGGTTTGGGAAGAACAGAACAGGGAAAAATAGAGCCCAGCCATATAGTCTAAAGAACATGAAAGGGAATTAGAAACTGGACTCTGAGACTCCTGGCAGTCAAAGTGAAAAAGGAAACAAAATCAATTTCATAATTTTCATTTTCCGTAAGGAAAAAAATACCATTTTCCTCAGGGGAGGTAAATCTTCACTTGACATAATTAGGAAAATTATACCCAAGCTCATTTCTTAGTCTGGGGGTAGGGAGTGGCCTAAGCAGAGAATGAAGGTAGATGCTAAGATCCAGACACACCCAGTCATTTGTTACTTGCCTCAGGTTTACTAGACAACAAGCCATTGCCCCAAAGACAAGAACAAACCCTCAGGTACTGGTATTTTATTTCCAAATTTTACTCCTGTATTGATTAGTATGAAAGTAAATCTTCATTGGTGGGGTAAACAGACTAGTTAGTCCCTTCTGGTCCGAGTCTTTATGATTCTGAATTCCGGTCTGACATCAGGAATTAATAATTAAGGAAATTAAGTAGGTTAGACCAAAACTAAGTATGAATCTAGGAAAATTGGAAGTTGTCAAAAAGGAAATGGAATGCATAAAAATTGATATCTTCGGCATTAGTGAGCTGAAATGGACTGGTTTTGGCCATTTTGAATCAGACAACCATATGATCTACTATGCCAGGAATGACAGTTT